>NC_056732.1:1096804054-1096911554 GCF_019279795.1 Protopterus annectens
CTGTGGTGAGACCAAAGGCTAAGGTTCTGAAGTGGTAATGACTGGCTTAAATCTGAAAATGCAGAAACTTCCAGAGCTCCTTTGCAATCTTTACGTGGAGACAGGCATCCTTGATACCTATGAAGCACATCCAGTCATTTGTTTTGAGACAGAGCAAAATCACTGACCACAAACATTCTGAACTAGGTCCTTTTTTTACAAAAGAATTTAGGTGGCTGAAATCTAGAATTAGCCTCAGGTCTTTATTCTTTTTTGGAACCAAAAAGAATCTTGAATAATAAATTCATGGTTCTTTCTCCACTATAGTGTAATCTCTTGGATGGTTCTTTTTTTGGAGGAGGGACAATGCCTCCTGGCACACTGCCTTCATTTGAAGGGGTGAAGCATTTGGTAATGACAGAGTTGATCTGGTGACCTTTGGAAAAATTATATTGTATAGCCTCTGGATAAAATTTGCCACATCCAGTTGTCCTACATGATGGCCATCCACCTAGCAAGATCCTGAGATAATCACCCTTGACTGCATTCAGAGGTGTTCACAGTCAAGTAAGCCTTCAGGGCTGTTGATTTCATTTTCTTGAGAAAGGTTCTATATACCCTTGGTTTTGTGGACCACTTTAACCTTGTGATCAGTGTCCATTAAAGAGGAGGTCATTGCCATATCAGGTGTGGAGTCAAAGGTCGACACTGGCATTTCTGGAACCACAGGCATTTGGAGTCATTATGAATCCTGTTGAAGGATCTCTGAGGGTACTCAAATTTGACTCCCAGAGCAGACTGAGTCTTCTCTTCTTGCTAACTAAGGTTCAAATGGTGACGAACCCTCAAATAAGGCATCAGTAATGGACACCTTAAATCGGTCTGCAAAACTATACAAATGGAGACAAGCATGTCCCCAAAGCATTATGCCAGTGTATACTGCTCCATCAGCAGCATTATGTAGAGATGCAGGGAAAGGTTTGTGATGTTGAGTATGGTATTCAGGGTGGCCTTCAGTTGCTTAGAAAGTCCAGAGTCATAGGCTGACCCAAAATATCCATAGCTTATATTGCTAGGTCCAGCTGGCATATGAGCATGTGGGTTAAATAGTTTAATGCTCTCAGGGCAAAAGTACCTAAGACGTAAACACATTATGTCTAAATTTCTGGCCTCCTTATTAAGGGGATGGATGAAAGAAAACACCTCCATGACTTCTTTCTTGGTGGTATCTGCAATAATCATAGAGCCTACCAGAGGACCTTTAACCCAAATTGCCTAACCAAGGGAGAAATAAAGCTATCTGGCCTTTTTGGAATGTCTTCTGGAGTATCAAGTTTTTGCCATGCTTTCCAGAAAACCAAATCGTAAGATAGTCTGCAGAAGGGACCATCTAAGAGGTAAAAGAGGCAGAGCTGTAGTCCCCAAAAAGTACCTCCTGATCTTGACAGGATGGGTCATATAGCTAAGATTCCCTTTGTTTCATTTATTTCAGTACTTCACCAAATCTGACAACTTCTGGAGGAGATAGTGGGAGCACTCCTTTCCATTCAAGTCAGTGTCAGATGTAATGGACTCGGAAGGGGAGTCCACGTGTTTCTTTTTACATGTTATCCTTCTGGGGACCTCTAATTGTAACTGATCCTATTCCACAGAAGACTTGGATCACATTTGCTGTGATTTTCTGAAGGATGGAGACCTGCTATAACCCTGGGAACCATAATGATAAGGTTGGATAGCTGACGGACAGGCATTCTCTGGGTGCCACTAGTGCCACTGAAAACCCTAACAGCAGCCTGGAAGGGGAGGAGGCTTTGATCCACTCCACGACCTTGAAAGTGGGATCCAGATTCTATATGCATTGACAGCCCAGTTCTCAGGAACAACTCCTCCTCATTCAAAGCCAGAGTTGGTGATGCTTAGAAAAGGAGCCCAATACTATCAATTTGGAAGGTCTCGAGGTGGAAATCAGAATCCTAGGCTCAAATCTTGAGGAATCCAATATTAAGAATGGTTCCAAATTAGTTCTTCCCACAGATAGTGCTGAGGACTCAATGCCAAACCCTTAGATCTAACAACCACTTGACACCAAGATAACAGGAGTGGAATGAGTAAATGTGACAGCACTAGCACCTGAACCAAAAGTGATAATGGTGCCAAAGTGACAGGACCCAGGTGAAAAACCATCTCTGAAACCAGCAATGTATTAACTGGCACTAAAAAATGAGGTAGAGGAGGTGGGGGGGGGGCAAAACAATTCATCCTTGCATATTCAGGAAGCCCTTCACCATCGGTTCCTATTGTGCATTAAACACATCCCTGACAGAATGAACACATTTTGATGAAAGACACCAGGACAATTCTCATTCAGAAGGATGCCTGCTAGCAGACTTTGTAAGGGAATTGTCCCAGACATTGGTCTCTATTATCGGAGACTTTGGGAATGGTACCGAGGAGAGAGAAGATTCTCTCCTGGGCATTTTCTGGGAAGCAGAATTTTTATGCTTTCTGGACTCTAATTCTGTTTTTTATCTTTCTTACTACCAGGTTTCTCAGTCTATTCTGGTGAAAGGACACCCTCAATAATCAGTTTAGTCTTTCTGTCACCAAAATGAAGAGGACTGAAGGTCTTGAAATACAACAAACCACATTAAGAAGTCAGGCCAGAAGTAGATCACACACAGAGTGGGAATTTATGCCCATATATGGTACATTTTTTTTAAAGTTTTATCCATAATTACCATAATGTAGCTAAACTCACAAGAACAATAACTCTAAAATTATGTATTAACAACTTTTCAACTTTTTAAATAAATAAACAAATGCTAGGCAACTGCCTTAGCATCAAGAAACTGAGGCAAAAGAAAAACAGCTATAGCAAGAAACTAAGTCAACAAGCAGACAAGAATATACTACTGCTCTATCTAAAAGAATGCAAAATTCAGCACAAAAAGATTAGGCAAGTGGATGACAGCCGAAAGTAGAATCTCTTAGCTCTGGCTGCAACGGAGATCTGAAGTGGAGGCTCTCATGGGATTGTGAGAAAGTTTGCAGGAGCTTGAGGCACTACAGCACTAGTGAACGGTCAGCTCAAATGTGAGGAGCAGCTCAGTACAATCTTTTGCATCAGACATACTGATAAAACAGGTCTAGCATTAACATATCACATAAACTAGACAACTGGTCTCACATGTATTCCACTTACCCATTTCTTTTGTTGATGTTTCTTTCTCACTGACTTCAATGCGCCATGCTAACTGCCGACATTTCTACTGAAAAGGACTTTAGGTAGTCTGCACAGGTACTGAAGACTGCAGTGAATCTTGAATGGCTTTTGTACTCAAGTTCTGTGGTGAATTCTTGTCTTGGTTTTATAGTGACAGTACATTTATTTCATATATTTTTAGCACTTTAGTTTGGGTTATGTTACAAGTTGTTACTTTAACAGCTAAAATATGCTTTCAGTTACTTATTTTTAGTTACGTTAGACCATTAGATCTGGATATGTTTTGCTGGGAAAGCTGTTTTCCAATTGACTAGTTGCAGTCAGAATTTTACTTTTTAATTCTTTTAACTTTTTTCAGTCTAGAAAGAAGGAAGTTTACTTCTAAGAGGTTGACTTATGTGGATAATGTTATTTTGGGGTAGACGTATGTGAGCATTTTGTATGCAGCAAGGAAAGCCACGTTTTTCCTTTTTATGCTACAGTGAATGGGAAACATTTCATGCTTCAGAATGTCTTATTTTTTAATAAATCTTCATTGTAGCAACTGTACATTTAGCCTTGAGTTGTTTTAGGTAGCCAATATGTTACAGAGGTTGCCACAACTCCTCTAATGGTTTACTGAATACACCAGCTGATGGAGCAGTCCATTTACAATTTACATATTGTGCAGATAAAGCAAGCATAACTCCCTTAAATACAGCAAGAGAAAAGATTTAATTTTCTTACAAGATGGCCTACATAAACACCAACAGCAGCACAATAAACAATATGCACTGGAACTAGAATAAGAAATCTGTTACAAGTATCAATGTCAATTCAGCAGTGTCTTCTGGTTGCAAGCAATCCCAAAACAAAACAGTTTCAACAGTTCTCCACCAGGTGCATGTGGGCTCACAATTTTGATTATCCCAAGAGCAAAGCTGTATTCAAACTAGTAACCCATACTAATGTTAATGATTTAGAAGCCAATTTTCAGCGGAGGCTGATGTATTTGAAATATGGGAGGAAACTGGAGCACATGGAGGTAACCCACACGAATGCAGGAAGGACATGCAGACTCTGCAGAGAAGGCACTCCAGCCAAGAATCGAACCGGAGACCTCTTGCTGTGAGGCGATAATGCTACTGCTGCACCACTGCATCGTCCTATTACCATGTTATAAAAACAAAAGTTATGTACTCACCATAACGATGCATCTGTGTTGTCTGTTTGTGTCCTTCCGCAACTTTGGATTTGTAGCACAAGCTCCTTCCCTTACCCATAATCCCACCAAACCACATACTACCTCAGATCGAGTTTTGCCCCCTTAGTCTCTAGATGTAACAAATAAATAACAAAGGTATGTAGAACAGACCCGCAATTAGGTATTCAAACTCTAGAAATAGGAATGAAAATTATCTGGAGCTTAATCAGGTGAAAGACTAAGAGGGGCATACTCCTAGGTCATATCAGGAAGCCATTTATGCATCTTTCACAAATGGAAGGGGGGATGCAGGGAGGGAGGGTGAGGAAGGATGAAAATAAACATAGATCTATCTTTATGGTGAATACAGACCTTTTGTAGCGGATTTTTTTTTTTGTCTGCTCTTCAACCACTGGAACAGAGTCCCCAGCTAGTAAAAACCCAGGGTGGTCTTTGTAATGATAGGAGGTACTGCAAGCCATGCCAGGAGAAGTGTGGCAGTGGATATGTAACATATGCCAGCACAGCTAGCTGGAATTTTGTAAATAATTATACGTCATTTGTATATCAAACTGATTTGTGCAGATGCTTGTGCTGAAAATGTATTTGTGAGGTTTGCTTGTATTAAAATTATCAACAGTTTGCCCTGCTGGAAGGAAAATGAATGTACATGTATTATTGTAACTGAATTAAATGTATAAGCATATATTGGAAGGGAAGAGGTTAATCCACTTGACTTTGAAATATATCTGAAATTAAATTACTTTATGGGTTAAGCCACAAAGATGTTATCCCACAGTTTTGAATGCAGCCAGAGACGCAATGTCTGTGCTACAGAACAGGTTGTAGCTCCTGTAGGAAGAATGGAATGGTTTTATGATTTCCAGCAGCTGCACCACATCTGAGCAATGCTCTTGTGTGTGTATTATTGACATGAGGTGCTAAAATCCTGGCAGATTTTAGTGTTGGTGATAGCATGGGAAACAGAGTCAGATGACCAGATGTATGTGATGGCATTATGTACAGATATAATGTTTTAATATTAAAGGAGAATGAATTATCAAGAGAATTATGTATTCTGTCTTGGATCTCACAACAAGGACAACTAATCCACATTATCTTGCCTTGCTCTATTCAGTAAGTAGGAACAGTAATTGTTTTAGTCAATCAGGAACATACAGTGAGACTAGCTAAATACTATTTTTCTATAACCATGTGAAACTTTCAATTGGTGTTATCTGTAATATTTCCTGTGACTAAAACTCTGGTGTTTATTGTAAATAGATATTTAGTATTCTCACTTTCGTTTATTTATTATTAAATATATATAAACTTCTCATTGTGGCTGGTTTTTAGAGTATTTGCATATATTTATTTTGTGATAACTCTGGCCACTCCTGAAAGCCTGGCTGTTTGGTCAACATTACCATTTGTATTGATATTAAGTTTACTCACTATAATTGGATATCCTTTTAAAAGCCTTATAGTAACTGACTGGTGGCAGTGAAACTACCTTATAGTTTGGACAGAAGGTGGCATAGCTAGTAAATCTGTGTCAGCCTTCCCAGAGGTGTGTGTGTGTGTGTGTGTGTGTGTGTGTGTGTGTGTGTGTGTGTGTGTGTGTGTGTGTGTGTGTGTGCATCAGCCACTTGGAGCAGGGACAGGAAGCACTAGTTTCACAGAGAGGGTGCTGGAGGACTTGGCTTGGACACTCGGCTGAGGACCTAACCCTACAGCTGTGCCAGTGAGGAGTCTTATTGTGGACCTGAGAGGAAACAAATATAGAGAAATCTAGACCCCAGACTGACACTGTTTCCTGTGTGCTCTTAAGGGAAATTGTGCTTGATGCAGAGAGATCTGCATCCGAAAATACTGAGTGCATCCATTTGCATTCCAAGTGAACAGCCCTCTTCAGTGTCAGTGGTGAGAATTCAGGCTCCTTGATTACTGGCCCAGAGTAGGGACATCAGAGTCTTCATGGAAGGATATCCCAGAGTATGGCAGGGCCAAATGCTGCCCTGTTCCTAGAAAAAATATCCAACTTGTAATAAGGAATAAGACTATGGGGACTGGACGAAGTTGCTGTGAAACAAATGTAATCTATAGTAGGTCTTTGACAAGAATGTGGAAGAAGTGGACAAAGATCTTGTGGAATGAGCCCTTCAGAGTTTTGATAAAGTCAAAACGTTTTCTTATAGACATACGAAATACACTCGGTAAGCCACCTAGCTAAAGTTACTTTAGACAGGGACTGCCTCAGTCTAGTCTTAGAAAAGGAAATGTACAACTGGTCAGATTTGGAATCTGAGTTGTCTTTGGACATCCAACAAATGAAGCATATATTCTCCTTTATTAGAAAATTCTGGAAAGAAAACTGACAAGTGAATAGCCTGGTTAAGTGCAGATTCTGACTCTACCTTCAAAAGAAAGGTTGGTGCAAAGGGAAACTGTCTTTATGACAATATAAGGTATGCTGGTTGCCAAGATAATGCTTGGAGTTCAGATACTCACCTAGATGATATAAAGGCAACTAGAAAAATGGTCTTCTAAGAGAAGAATTTCAAATCCAGATGAGCCCCAAGTTTAAAGGAAAACTGAGTCACAGTCTAAACTAGTAATGTCAAATCCCAAGGAGGAGTGGAGTCCTTGATAGGTGGTCTGAGCAGAAAACGTTCTTTAAGAAAGGCTTTGCATAGCCTGAAAGAAGCCAAAGAAGAATGGTCTTTGCCAGCATCAAAACTGGAAATCACATCCAACTGTACCTTGATTATAGAGCAATTTGCTGCAGGGTGGGAGGCTGGCATAATGGTTAAGGTGTTTGCTTTAGAAACCATAGATGCAGGGTTTGATTCTCACATGGGCTAATTGGATAGGTCCACAAAAGCAGTAAGCCTAGTACTAATCTATGAATCTATGAACCAGTATGGTAAATGAACATGGGAAAATCTAGGACAGATGGAATGGGTGCTGAGAAAGAATCCAGGTGTCACTCATTGGCCCAAATAGAAAACTTTTTTTCTATTGCTTTTATATATTTGCCTAGAAGAATTTTTCTGGGAAGATGTAAGGATGTATAAAACTTGAAAAGAAAGCCTGGACTGTCTAGCCATCACTGGAAGTGGAAAAACCAGGCGGTTAGCTTGAGAGTTTGAATTCCCAGATGAGGCAGACTGGATGGGTGAGATAAAAGATCTCTGGAAGAATGCAGAACCCAAGGAGGGCATATCAGAGGTGGCCAAAAAAAAGGAAACCATACTTGTAGAGGCCAGAATGGGGCAATGAGGATTACCTTGCTCTTCCGTTGATATGCTTTCTGTAGGAACTTTGAGATAAGGGAAATAGGAAAGTAAGCATAAAAGAGACCAGGAGACCAAGCTTGAATCAAAGCATCTCTTGGTGACTCCACCTCTGTGGGAATTTGGGCAAAATACCTGATGAATTTGTAGTTCTGGAAAGAGGCAAACAGATCAAATCATAGCTGACCCCATTGACAAAACACCTGTTTTGCCACTGAAGGATTAGGAAATCACTCATGAGGCAGTAGAATAGATCTGCTCAGCCTGACAGCTAGAACACTGGAATTCTCAGGAATGTGCATTGCTAACAGAAAGCGGCTAGGGGAGATCACCTATTGCTACACCCTCATTGCTTCTTGTCACAAGGGGTAAGAGCAGGTTCACTCTGTTTACTGACATTCCAGAATACTGACATGCTGTCTGTCTCTATGGCAATTACCCCTAGAGGGAAAGCACACTGAAAGACTTGCAATGCTAGGAGGACTGTTCTCATTTCTAGGACACTGACATGGCAACTGGCCTCCAAAGGGAAGCACATGCCTTGAACTGCATGTCAAAAGTTATGTGCCCCAACCCCACCAGGAAGCATTCATAGTTGTAGTCACCATGCCCATGGGCAAGGGCAGGACAAAGGGATGAATCTGAGAGACATCTGGTGCACAAATCCATTAGTTTACATGCTCCTTAAAAATCCTGGTGATTCCAATGAGGAAATTCATCATAGGGTATAAATCCATAGACCACTGGACTGCCGATATCCATTCAAGTAACCTCATATAAAATCTTGTCAGTGGTACAAGAGGTATGGAGGCTGCCATCAAACTGAGAAGCTGCACAACCAACTTGGCTAGTGGTAAATAAAGAGAACAGATGCAGTGCCTGTTACTGTAATATGGGTAGTATGGATTGAGGTATTTTTGCAATTTGGGAAACCATATCCATGTGAGCCCCTACGAACTCCAGGATTTGGGTGGGGGATTGATGAGATTTGTTGCAGCTGACTGAGTCAGAAGATGACTGGTGGGAGCAGTGGGACCCAGTTGTAGAGGTAAGGAAACAAATGGAATCCAAGCAATCTAAGGTGAGCTGCAACCACTGCTACACACTTGACGAACACCCAGTGGTTGTGGTGAGACCAAAGGGAAGGTCTCTTAACCAACAGTGACTGGCCCCCAGCTGTAAATGAAGGTTTCTCCTGGATCATCTGTCTATTTTGATGTGATAGTAATGGTCCTAAAGATCTAAAGAGCACATCCAATTGTCCTTCCGCAAAAAGGGGAAGAATGGACCGAACCGTGACATTCACACCTTCGAGTCTTTGACAAATTGGTTCAGGTGACTTCAATCCAATATTGTCCTGAGGGCCCCATTTTCTTGGCACCAAAAAGAATCTCATATAAGTTCTCAACTCTTGCTGGTCTGGTGAGACCTTCAGGATGACCCTTTCGACTAGCAGGTTTTCTGCTTCTAAGAAAGCATCTTTTCTCTAATGTAGTGACACACTGGACAGCTTCTCTGATATTTTTGGTGAGAATGGGAAAATGGAACACAGTAGCCTCTAGTGATGACTGTCTGCACCCAGATATCTTTGGGTGATGGACATCCAGGCATCTGGATGCAGAGATAAACTCACCCCCCCAACTGCTTCCAGTTTGCAGCAGTCAGGCAACATTACAGGAGCACTGAAAGGCTTCTCAGAAGAGAGACATCTGAAGCCTTGGTTTGCAAGTATCCTCTGCCATAGGGGTGACATCTTCTATCTGGGTTCTCACCACTGCCATGGGAAGGTGCATATCCATAGGAATCCTGGGAAAACCCTTACGATTTGTGAAACCACATCTTCCTATCACTTTTTTGGTTCTGCAAAAAGGTTCTCTGAAGGGTAGAAAAATGTATTTCTTAGTATGACAGAGTTTTCCCATCTTGTGCACCCCTGGAGAGAGTGTCTTTAACCCTGGGGCCAAATAATGTAGATCCACTAAAGTGTGCATTGATGGGCATCTTGAATGGCTCCACAAAATCACAAAATTGCATCCAAGCGTGCCTACTCATGGTTATGCTGCGTTGAACACACTCTCTGTTGCACAGGAAATTAGCTGCATGGTGGCATTTTATAGAGATTGAAAAGTGACCAACTGCAAAGAAAGTCTTTTTGTCCTCCACAGACATGGACCCAGAGACAGGCTTGAAAGTTTCTTAGTCAAATCCCTCTGGAACTTTGTAATGTGTGTCAAATAATTCAATGACTGGACGGCAAAGGTCATTGCAACATTGATTTGCTTCCCAAATCTGTCCAAAGCCATAGGTCCCTGTTAGAGGGATGGCTAGAAGGACGTTTCTCAAGTACATTTTCAGTGGCTGCCTCTACCACCACAACATCAAATGGGAACCCCTGCTCCAGTGCGCAGGGTCCTTAGGCACAAAAATGTATTTGTCTGGCTTGCTAGGGATGGGCTCCAACACATCCAGATCCTTCCTTGCCCAAGAGGAAATGAGGTCTACCACTTCATCCGCCGGGGATTCCATACAGGATGTAGCTCAGCCAGTTCAGAAGCCTCAAGAAACACTGACTCCGGGGAAGGGGCTTCAGGTGACTAACCACCTTTCTGTCTCAAAACCTTGGGATTCTGTCTGAATGAGACATCCTCAAGGGGTGATCTGGGGGACACCTCCCGTTCAATGAAGTCAGTGTCTTCAGTTAAGGACTTATATGGGGACTCAATGCAACTCCTCTTGCATTTCAGCTCCATGAGGGGATAAGCTGGGGAGGACTCAGAAGTCTACAGGGAACCCTGGATGAATACGGTCTCAAGGCTTGGACACAATGGCTGCCCCAAAGAAACAGAATGAGTACACTCAGGACCCAGGATAGACAGTTGTGGAGGAGAGAAGGACCCGAGGGGGCACAATGTCCCATCTCCTGAAGTGGATAAATCTCTCTCCACTGCATCAAAGGCAGAAGTGAAGAAAGAACCCAAGACTATTTTAGTAGAAGCAGAAGCCACCTGCCCAAGACAACCCAGGGAATGCCCATGACCCTGTCTTGAAGCAGAAGTCAGGGCTGAGCTAACACCAAAGCCCCACGGGGAAGGGAAGGCTCCGAAAATCTCATAGTTAAGTCCCCTACCCCCAGATCTGGCATCAAAGCTATGATTCTGATGTCCCTCTGGCTCCAATAGCGTGGTGCCAGTTGGATCAGAGAAGATGCTGTAGTTGATGAAGGCCAAGCATTCAGCTCAGCCAAGGATAAACATGGGAAGCTCAGATCCAATACCTCCAAAGCCAATGGGTATACCTGAGTAGGAGTGACTGAAGGTGTCTGGGATAGTGCAAAGCTCATGGGTCCAATGGGAGATAGAGACAGGATTACTCCCAACTGAATTTGGGTCCTGAGAAATTTTCTCATCATTATGTCCATATCAGCTTCAAACAGGCTCATGGTAGACCTGAAGGATGAAGAGGTAAATGGAGGTGTTGAAGTTCTACATGGTGTGCCCTGTAAGAAAAGAGAATGCAATCTTCATGGTATCAGTTCCAAGGAAAATCTTGGCTGTCTACAGATAGGAGACTTTGATGAAAAAGTATCAGATCTGAAGGCTTTGAACTTTTGCCATTGGAGCAGATACTGGAGCTAGCAATTAGGAGAATACTTCCTCGGGTCTCTAGTGGACTTTTCCCCTTTTTCCTCCTTAGCTTTTTCTGCTGGCTTCTAAGTGTATGAGAATGTTCCAGTCTGTGAAGATGATGATGAAGAGGTAATCCTTTACACACTAATTTCTTCCTGTGTTCAGCTAATGTTGTGGTTAAATCCCACAGCAATATCACTCTCAGCCTCAAGATGCCCTGCTCCTAGGCAATATACACACACCAAATGGGCATTGGAGTTTTGGATCTAATGTCCACAACACCAGCACATCTAAGACGCAGTGGGTTTTTGTTCGACATGATGACTAAGGACTATAGCAATAACAAAACACAACTGTGGTAAGAAAGGAGAAGTCAGAGAAAGGAAATACCAACAATGGTAATGAGACTATTTCTTAGATAGTACAAATAATAGTAGAAGAAAAATAAGATGAAAAGCTACGTAAAGAGGGAAAAACATGAGGCAAAAAAGTTCCAACACACCCAACAAATGAGGCGCTAGTGATAAAATACTACCTAAAATCCTATTTCTTTTAAAGAAGGGAGATAAGTCAGGAAAAACAGAGACAAACACCCAAAAAGGAGATGAACTATAACTGTAACAAAATAAGTAATTTATCTGACTATAGCCTAAGCCACATCAACCATATCTGATTACTGAAAGTGACACATGAAATCTGAGGTAATATGGGGATTAGGGGTAAAGGGAGGAGCTTGAGCTATGGATTCAAAGTCTGAGAAGTGGTTGAAGTCAGATCTAAAACATCAATGACTGAGTAATGGACAAAAAAAGACAACATCAGATTGAGTAACTCATCAACACACTTTGCTGTGAATATTGCAATGGACCGGTCCAGGAAAAACAGAGGACAGAATGCTGCACAAGTCATGCACACAAATGCACTTGTACAAGTATGACTTCAAACCATTGCCAAAGCCAATGTGGCAGTCATTGTGGAAGACCCTGTATATGGTACAATGTGGCAGTCATTGTGGAAGACCCTGTATATGGTACAATGTCCACTTTATGGAAAGGAGGATCCTTTCTTACACAAAAATGCTCCTGCAAAGCAATGACTACACCAAAGCCATAGGTTCATAGGTGTGCACTAGGCTAATGGCCCTGGGGCCTTTACAAGCCTAGCCATAGGATTACCCTGGCATAGTGCCACCTGACCTTAGTTCCGAGTGCCTCTGTCGAGTAGAGCCACTGCGGTTATCCCTGGGGAGAATTTTCTGTCTGCCATCCACTCATCAAGATTTCTCTTGAAGAGGGTCAGCGAGGTGCTCTGCTTGACATGTATGGGAAGTCTGTTCCATAGCATGAGCAGTCTCTGGGTTATGAACCTGTCCCTCCAGCATGTTCTGTTAATTGTGGTAATGAAGATGAGGTCTCTGGAGCGTGTGGTCTGGAGAGATTGGGATTTCTTTAGATGTAGCACTGCTAACAGAGCTGGGTCAGACATGGCTTTGTAAGTCAAGTAGAGAGCACCTCTAAGTAGGCGATATGAGACAGAGAATAGTTGGAGTTTTTTTGAGTCTGTCCATATAGGACAAGTGTTTAAGGCCTAGGACCTTCTTTGTGAGGTACTTTTGCGGCCTCTCCAGTTGTTGCAGGTGTCTAGTGAGGTACATGCCAAATGAGGCACTGTACTCGATGATTGGCCTAACGAGGGAAGAGTAGAGGGACACCATGACCTCTTTCTTCCCAGATGCAAAACCCTTAGTAATGAGATATGCCACATAGAAGGACTTTCTGAACACAGTGGCAACACGGTGATCAAAAGAGAGGTTGCTGTCGACTTGTGTATCCAGATCTCTTATAATGCCTTCTGTGTTGTGTGGACTACCATCAATGTGGTAATTCATGGGAACCGGGTTTTTCCCAAAGGGGATGACTACACATTTTTTGGCATTGAGCTTAAGGCCATGGTTCTGAAACCAGTCGTTGGCCTCAGTGAGGCCATTCTGTAGGATGTCAACATCACTTGGGGAGTTAATAATAGCTGCAAAATGAAACAATAGCGAACACACAAATGCACGGAACGCTACTGTTTCATTTTGCAGCTTGGGCTGTGTGTTTTTTTGTTTTGGAGTTAATAATAGCTCCCAACTTGCAATCATCTGTGAACTTTGTCAGCCAGAGTCCCTTCGTGTTGTCCTGGACTTCAGAGAAGTAGATACTAAACAGGAGAGGACCCAGTATCGAACCCTGTGGGACTCCACTCGAGACTAGTCGGCAGTCTGACTTGGAGTCAGCTACTTTCACACTGTGGGTTCTGTGAGCCAGTATGCAACCCATCTAGCGATATAGGGGTTGATGCCAAGCTTAGTGAGTTTTTCTATGATTCCTGAGTGGGGAATGGTATCAAAAGCCTTGGCCAGATCAAGGTAGGCTGTATGAACCACCTTGCCTTCATTCACAGCTCTGGTGACTGACTCAAAGAAGTCAAACAAGTTGAGCAGGCATGATCTACCCTTCATAAAAGCAAACTGTGTGGGATCCAAAGTTTGGAGATTCCCTATATCCTTGTTTATTAGGTCCATGATGATGCATTCCATAGCTTTGCATATCAGACTCATCCGGCTAATGGGGAGATAGTTCCCAGGGTCTGTAGTTGCTGCTCCTTTGTGGAGAGGGATGACTGTAGCAGTGTTCCATTTGGCAGGGAGAAAGCCTGAGGGGTAAAGGTGGCACTGAATCTGTCGACCAGTATACTGGCAATATCTGTTGGCTCAGTATGGGAGGTACCATTGTGCAGTAGCTCTGAGCAAATCTGGGTATTGCTGTGGAGATTCTTTACATAACTATAGAAAGCCTTGTGGTTGTCTTTACTATCTGCTGCAATTCTGTTTTCATAGCTAGCTTTACAGGATTTGATGAGGAATGTCAACTTTTTGTTGAGGCTGATAAAGGAGTTTTTCCAGTCTTGGGACTTCACCTTATTCTGCATCAGTTTCCTCCTTCTGTTGTAGAGTTTGTTTATGACGGGACCACCAGATTGGCTTCCTTTTTTTGGAGGAGACCATCTTGGTTCTATTGGGTATGGCGAGATCCAGGCATTTGTGTACGTCTTTGTACAGTGCATTGGTGTATGATTCTGAGGTCACACAACTATTCTCCATTTGCATTGGTGCCATGAAGTTAGCCACCTATGTTTTTAGGAGCCCAAAGTTAGCTTTGGAGAAGTTTTTCATGGTGGTTACCTTCGGTAGGAATGCTACTGTAGCGGGCATCAGACAAAAGAAAGGTACTGTAAAAATGCATCTGTGCATTGGGACTCCCACTACAATGAAGATCAGCCATTGTGCTTGTACGAAAATAGAACAAGAACAACAGTCAGAAGTCAGTCACAGCAACACTATACTAGAGTGTCAGTCAGTGTTGGAACATGAGTCTGAGAATGATAGCAATTCCAGTGCAAAGCTGGAGGATTGGTCACAGCAAAAAAAAATGGCAAAAGAGCCTGTGCAATGAGGAGAAATAAACCTTAGCAGAGGTATGGTAGAAGAAGAGATACTGTACTCACAATCCAGCCATGGTACAGCTATGGTTTCAGTGCCAGTGATGTGTCAATGTGGCTCAGTTGTTAACAACATAGAATCACAATTCTATAATCCAAGATTCAAGCATGATCTCTGCTGTTTGTAAGACATTTGAGAACTCTCCATGAGGCCATCTTGCTTTTCTCCAGTGTTCTAGTTTCCTACCTGTCAACTGTGTTCATTAGAAGCTTAAACTGTACAAATATCCTGAATTCACCCTTGCTCCAGTAGGCTCAGTCACAGCTAAAAAAGATCAAGAGTGGATCAGTTTGTTTACTTGGATAAGAAGTAATTAAAAAAATATTACTGGGTGCACCTTTTATTTCCATATGGAAGGCAGAAAGTCACTAACTCTATGGGCTATACTGACAGTACTCATGGCCGATATCGGAGACTGCAGGCAGATTTTATAACAGCAACTGCCTGATGACCAAACTTCACCATAAAACAATAATAAAAATAAACAAACAAAATGTGGAGAACACAGACCACAAAACTGGTAACTAATAACTAAAAAAATGGTCTGGATGCACCGGAAAACAATAAATAATTTATTCCACAGATAAATACAAGCGCTTTCATCCAGCTGTAGTGCTGGGCTTTTTCAAGTTTCTACTAAATTATTTATTGCTTTACATTTTTTTTTACTACTGTAATTAAAAGTAATTCCATATAACCATCACTAGCCTCCAAAGCTGTCAATATTAACTACAACTCCATCTCCTTTCAGCCTGTTCCCACAGCTGCCATTAAGAAACTACTCAAAAAACTCAAACCTTCTTCAACAGCAGCTGACAAGTTACTAGCCGAATATTTAAAACTAGCAGCTGAAGCCACATCTTATCCAGTGTCGATCATTAACAGGTCCATAGCAGAACAACATGTCCCAGCAATATGGAAAATCACACACATTATCCCGTTACACAAAGGTGGAAATTCCACAGAGCTGACCAACTACAGACCAATTGCCATTCTCTCTCCACTATCTAAACTCCTCAAAAGATGTATCCACTTCTAACTGACACATTATCTTACCTTCGGCAACATGCTAGCAACACATCAACATGGTTTTAGGCCCCGTCATAGTAACACAACTGCACACCTAAGTTTCACCAATACCATCAACCAACTCAGAAACAATGGTAAAATAGTCTCTGCAGTCTTTCGAGATGTCTCCAAGGCCTTTGATATGGTCTCCCACCCCAAACTATTAAATTGTGAAAAGCAATCTTCGGTGTACCTCCACAGCTTTAGTTGCACTCTTCTGAAGAACTTTTAAAAACAAACTTTTAATAAAAACAGTGGTAATAAAAACAGCCACAGTCAAACTTTAGCATGGAGAGCTATGACAACAGATAAGCGCTTTCGGCAATGAGCCTTCTTCAGATCATGATTTCTTTCTGCTCTTCTCCTAGACTAAAAGTGAGAACTAACCAATGAGGACTAGGATAGGAGACTCACCTACCCATTATCCAATTAGGAAATAAACCAATGGCTGATTTCTTGAGGACCAACCTCCTAGCTTGCACCAATAGATACTATCTTATTCTTAAGGATTGGCTTAAGTGGTACTATGCTGTTCAGCCCAGGTGGCCGATCAGTCCTCAGGTTCACAATCCAGCTAGTTTCACAGAGTTCAGTGTGGTTGGTAATGTCGCCTTCCCTAACAGTATTGGGTACACAATGAACCACTTTAAAAATAAATCTATGTGTAGGTTGTGTAGAAATATGCATGGCAAGTAAATTCTTAAGATCTAAGTTGCGAATGTCCGTAAGATGACGAAGTATTCTATCTTTCAAGCGTTAGTCAGTCTTGCCAATGTAAAAAGCTTCACAGTGGCAGCACGTCGCAAGACAGACGACGTGTCGACTATTACAGTCTGCATACACTTTAAATACATAGTTTTTCTTTGATTTAGGATGTGTAAAAGTGTTGCTACTATCAATGAACGGTCAAGGTTTGCATCTAGTACATTTAAATGTCCCTTTCCTGTCCGAGATCTTGTTGGAGCTAAATACATCTTTATTCCAGAGCAGTCTTTTGATATTTTTTTTGTTTTTAAAAGTGAGCCTCGGATGCTCACCTGTGTGCTTTATTTTATCATCTTCCATAACTATCGGCCAAAATCTCTGGATAATATCACAAATCTCTTTGTTATCTGTGCTGTATGTAAGTGCACAATTCAAAGTGTTGTTCCTCTCTTTTGTGCTGTTGATGTTATTGCTGAAGGGTTCCTTTCTTTTATAAAAAGGTTTACCTTTCCCTTCCCTTATTACATTATGGTCAACTTGCCAAAATGGAAAGCACCAGCACAATTCAAATGTCATTTTAATGAGGTACATAGTAAGAAAAATACAAGTTATGAGATAAAGAACAGTGAAAAAGCAATGGAAAGTGAAAAGTGTCTCAAACTGCAGAACTGTCAATAAAGGGAAAGAATGACAAATAAAATGTTAGTCTTATGGTCCAACATGGTGGTAAAGAAGCAAAGCATCTTTCCACAGAGTACATTTGAGTGAGATATGCACCATCCATACCCCTTTTTCCCATTTTTGCACATAAGGTCGGGATGTGACTTCAACAGTGACAATCATCTAGAGCCAATATTTACACCACCAGGGGGCTAGCCCTGCCACTGTATTTCTTCCACACCCTACACTCACATGCACACTCACACCTACGACCAATATAGAGTGCCCAATCCATGTACTGCATGTCTTTTGGAATGAGGGGGAAACCTGCACAAAGACAGGGAGGGCATGGAGACTCTGCTCAAATGGCACCCCAGCCAAGAAACGAACCTGGGACCTCTTGCTGTGAGGTGATGACAGTGGCTATATTACTTCCATCCTGTATTTCTGGTATAATGTCAGTCCGTAAACATGACTTCTGCCAACAGTTCCTCATCAAAAGTATTTTTATTTCTTTTTTCAGCCTGGAATAAGGACCTCTGGCCAGCAGATGACAAAAACACAAAAGTCTCCAGGCTTTCAACACTAGAGCTCTGGAAATACCACAAAAGAGACTCATTTATTGTGATACCAATTTGTCTCAACAGCTATGATTCTGCCCTCAAATGCAGCCTTGTCCCTTTTAAATTTGCTGACTGTCTTCATAAAATCAGAGCTGTTTAAAATTATCATCATCAAGTATGTGAATTAAGGCCACATAAAGGGTCCTTGACGCTAATGATATGTGGACTACAACATAAAGATGTTAGAACATGGAAAAGTTCCTCTGACACTATGCTAACATTTTTAAAGTCTTGTGCTTTGATTTCTAATGTTCAGAGGATGAGAGGTGTAATGCCAATTAAAGTATTCTTTGACCTTTCAAAACATAGATGTCACCTCAGGAGCTCTAATGCTTATAGCTAGACACACAAGAGAATTGCACTTTCAGGATTAAGCAAAGAAAGTGAATTATTATCAAGAATTAAGAAGTGCGTAACAAAATATAAGATCCTAGTGCAATTCCTATCTAATATCCACCACCCCATGGTTCCATCTATCAAGCAGTATTTCACCTCAGCACCAACCACACAACCTTTCATGTAGGCCACTACAAAATGGGAAGTGATACATAGAAATCAAGAATGAAAATACAACAATGCGGAAAGACACAGAGGTGTAAATTTTGCAAAGACAGGAAGGAGCTACTGCTAGTGAATCATACTGCTATGCTGCATGTTCTTTTTTAGTATTTTTGGAACTGGTAACTTACCGGTATTAAACAAGCTATACATGACATCTAGACGAGATTACTTTGAACAGCAGTTGCAGCAGTCCTCCTTCTCCCTCTAGTTTTTGACCAGAAATCCCTGTTGTAGTGTCTTAAAATCATATGAATGCCTATCCAGGTTGCTGCTTCACAAACATCACTGACTAAGATGCCCCAAACAGAGGCAGGAGAATGTGCTCTTATGTGACCCGAAAAAAGTTTATTAGACGAGAGTTGCAATACTCAAGGCAATTAGCTAACCATTCAGAAACTCTGTTTATGTTCTATAACATTATAACAGAATTAGTAATATCTTTGGTTTTAAAAATGTATAGCAATATATGTCCCAGAAGAGCCATGCATTAAAAATCCTTTCAGTAAGATTTGGAAAGTAAGCATAAAATAAAGTCAACTGAATCTCCTAATTAAGTGCAACATCAGACATGACTTTAGAGATAAATTCAGTCAGTAAGCAAAGAAATACTGGTGTATCGTTCAATGCAATCAATGCTTCTAATTTACAGATTCATCTACCTGATAATAGTGATAATGATGAGGTTGTTTTCGGATTTAAACATTTCAAAGGAAGCTTTGTGAGAAGTTTCAAAAAAGTTACACTCCAAGGCAGGCATCAATATCTTTCTAGGTGGTTTAAGGAGGAGTATTAACTTCAAAGCAGTTTAGCAGCAAGGAACGAATTAAGTGGCAGCTCCCAAAGCAGATTATATATCCGTGCAAAGCAATTTACTTTAATATGTAAAGAAAGTCTGGCGTAAAACAAATAGATAAAAAAGAAAATCTTGAGCCCAAGGCAAATCTGTCTGGGAATATGACAAGCTTTCTGAATTATACCATACCATAAATATGCTCCATTTAGATAGATAAGACTTTTTGCTAGCTTCCTGGCGACAAGTAAAATCCTAACGCACTCACAAGAAAATAACTTATGCTTAGAAATGAAAAATTCCGCAGCAGAGCAGTGACTCAGTAGTTAATGTTTCTTCCTTGTAGCTTCAATGCGTGGAGTGTGTTCTGCCCTTATCTGCATGGATTTCTTCAAGTATTTTTCCTCACATGGCTTAAAACATGCTGGTTAATTGAATGCACCAAAACGTTCATATATTTTGCATTTTTCCAAGCTCTAATGGCCTGGATTGTGATGGAAAAGAGTTAAGAGAAGACCAGTTTGTCTCTCTGGCTAATATGCAGAGAGGCAGACAGAGAAAAATGTAGATTGATTAAATTTGAAAAAGGCTCACCAGCTGGGTCTGAAATGAAGACTTTGTAGGGATGGAGAATATGTCACTATTATTGAATGAGAAGATCCTAACTGAAAGTTGAACTAACTGGAAAGCACCCAGAAGAAGAAAAAGAAGAATGGAGACCTACAGCTGGCTAGGACAAAAAGGAGCTAACAGACTGAGGTGAGCAAGAGAACTGCAATATACACAGGGAGAAAAAAACAGGGTTATGGCATATTTAGATAAAGATTCAGGGGAAATAGAGATTAACTGAAGTAGAGAAGTGAGTGAAGAAGGAGGTGTAAAGTATTAATAGGTACTTGTTCATACTTAAAATATAGTTTATCCTGGGGGTGAGCAAGAACAAAGACAGATTTTGGCTAGGAAGTCTTTCAGACTTGTTTTAAAGGACTGGAGGAACTGTACTGACCTAATGGATATACAGGTAAGGAGTCTCAGGCCTTAACAACATGGTACGAGTACAAACAATGCCCAGCAGATATGATAGTTTTGTGGACAGGGAAGTTTTTGGTCACTAGATGGTAATGACAGAGTAGGAAAATAGTTGAGTGGAAAGGTATTTAGTACTGGATGAGAAGATGGATGCCTGATAAATTTATGAGTGGGAAGAAGTTGTATAAATTTTAATTGATAGGGTTTTTCTAACCAATTTAGGCTTTTTAGTGCTATACAGTGGTGGGTTCTGAAAAGGGTATTTCCTGCATATTTTATCTACTTTATTAAAGCATTGTTCTGGGCGGCCACGGTGGTGCAACGGTTAGCATTGCCACCTCACAGCAAGTGGTTCACCAGTTCTCCCACATCCCAAAACATGCTGTGGATTGGACACACTAAATTGCCCCTAGGTGTGAGTGTGTGCGAAGGTTGGGTGCTGGGCTGGCAAATCGACACCATAAAACTCTGCTGCCAATCATGAGCGGACAGGTGATCCACTGTGGTGACCCCTAACTGGGAAAAGCCTAAAGAAAAAGAGGATTACAGCATTGTTCTAGTTTTGCTTTTTTGTGATGCATGAAGGTTTGTAATGATGGGAGTAGGTAGGTAAAGGCAAGTGTAGTTTTAGTTGTGCTGGTGAGAAAGTTTTTGGTTCTGTAAAACATCTCTAATTTTTGGTGTTTTTTATGCAATTTACTGGACTTCTGAATTGGAACAATTTTTCCTACAGTAGTACGTTGGTGTTAATATAAGACAGATCCTTTGTTTTATATGCGTTAATTTCATATCAATAAGTTTTGCTTTTGTAGTTTTATTTTAATAAGATTACTTTATAAAATGAAACCTACCTGATGATCAGAGTCTCAGCTTAGCGATAAGCACAGTCCCTGACAACAGCTGCATTGCTGGTTGAGCAAAACAGGAAAGACATATTAGGTCATTTGTTTCTTTTAAAATATTATACATTTGAGTTATTTTAACAGATTGTTCAGTAAAAGCACACTGATGTACTTGTGTAACCTAATTTAAACACACAATTCTTCTTTCTCTCAAAAACAGCATTCATCTTTACAGTGTTTATCCTATGGCTAAGGTGGTAATGAAAGAAAGAATGTAGTAGGAATGCTTGTGATATAATTATAGCATAATACTGACTTTTGTTCATTTACTGAGATATTTAAGTTCTGCTGACCATCTGCTACTCTGTTCACTGATATTTATTGACCACCCTTATAATCTGCTAATATAAAACTGATACCTTTAATAGAAGTTGTATCAATACAGTGTTGATGGTGATACCAATTATTTTACAATAAGTTAACTGAGTTCATTAGGACTGACTGAAAACTGTGTTATACCTGATGCTGTAGATGAATGTTAAACTTGTTCATTATATTATACTGTTGGGATCTCGACCTTCAACTTCATCTTAATGAAGTTTCTCTATTACTATTGACAAATTCTCCTCTTCACTCTGTCTGTTCTACTCTCTCCCTAGAGTTTGGCTATCACTATCATGGACAGAGATGCCAGAGAGAGATTGTAGCATAGAGTGGCATGCAAACGAGTTATTTTCTAGCTTTGACTACTACTCTATTAAGCTAATAACACAATTACTATCCTAATATATTTTTCTCTCTTTCTTTTCTCTCCAGTCTACCTTGGCACAGTCCAGACCTTACAACAGCCCACCTGCCTGCCCTACATATATATCTAAACCTGAATAATTTTCTCATGCCATGTGTGTTTAAATTGTTAAACTATTAGCTACTTATATCTACAGACATTAAATTGGATACATTTGTGTACTGTCCCCCACAAACATATGTATTAGTGTTGCTTGCAATGCCAGGCAGTAGATGGGAATGTAGTACACTGGAATGTGATGCATTCTACAAGCAGTACTCTTAAGTTCCTTACTCATTCTAAGTCACTCAGTCAGTCTTTCACCTTCTCCCATTAAGGGTCATCACAGCAGATCACTGGTCCGCAGACTGATTGGCAGTCGAGTTTTTACTGTGTTGAGTTGCCAGCCCGGCACCCAACCTTCACAGAAGGCACAGACACCCACGCACACGCACACACACCCCTACTGTTTGCCTTTCAAACTCATTCAACCATAGGGAGGACATGTATACTCCACACAGAAGGTGCTCCAGCTGAGAATCGAATCGGAGAACCTCTTGCTGTGAGGTCACAACGCTAACAGTTGCACCACCATGGCCGATCTTTACTCTAAGTATAAAACAAACAATACTAAATTGGCATCCCAATAATTAATCTTGGACCTATAGTAATATCCTATTTGGATTTAAAAATTAATATTTATAAAATCCTATAGCAATAGCTAGTTAGGATCCCTAACAAGAGTTTGTAACTCTCAACATTAGTAGCTGTTTTGTGAGCTAACTTTCTTGCTCAAACATCGCTACTATTCTAACTAAGCCTGCTGAGTCAAATATATTAAACATAGTACCCATTGATCACTTTATACAAAATACTAACCTACCACAGCAGTAGGTTCATTGATGGTTTTTCTTCATAATGTTTTTTGCCAGGTATATCCTGCTATGCTTGGGCTCACTCTGCTCCCCTACTCCTAATTCCTACCCACCCCACGTCAACTAACATATATATTCCACTAACTCCATCGCACACCTTCCTATATCCACTCACGATACTATCTTTAACCACTCTACATCCACTTACTACTTCCTATAACACACCATTTAAGACAACTTCTCTGCCCCTCCTCAATGAAAGTAAAACTATTTTCTCCACTGAAATGTTTCTCCCAACTAATATGCATTCAATATCTTTCCTATCATAAACTCCCAATACATTTACAGCTCACATACTAACCTACCATTAGTTTATTTTCTACTTTCCTCTTTACAAATATCTAGAACCATACTATATCTCATACACAACACACACAAAATACCTATCCCATTTCACATATAAAAATTCTCCTCACCCATTCAACACTATTTCTACTCCTTACTTTTCCACTACTTATTTTTTAGCACAGCTAACATCCTGCCATACTCAACTTAAAGACAACACATATTCTCACAGTAGGCCTCATATTTTTACCTCATGAATATATCCCACAACTTCAACAATATCCCCAGATGTGTACACTATTTTCCATCTTGGTCACTTCTCCATCAGGTATCTAAATGTAGCGCCTAAAACCCTAAGATCCATAATTAAAAAACATACTGAAAACAAAATGGATGTACTCTCTACATCATCTGACAACAAAGCTGACACCTTGTGGGAAAATACATCCTAACCCATGCCCCAACTACACTCATTAAAGCTCTTCCAACCCTGAAGTCAAACTGCCCCCCTCTCTCTCCACACCTTCCCTCTAAAGGATCCAACTTATTCCTACTAAATATGAACCTCAAAAGCTATTAAACAAAATACATAAATTCCACACCAGCATAATATTATATTCCTCAGATGTAGTAATCATAACTGAACCGTGATTAAAACCAGAAATAAAAGACAATCACATTTTACCCCTGGCTACAATATGTACAGAAGTGATAGACAAACTAAACAAGGTGGAGGTGTAGCACTGTTATATAAAAAAAACGATATCAAGATTAATCTCTATAACATTAAGGTTTCAAAATGTAATAATGCAGAAATCACACTCCCCTAACTTAATATAAACTAAAATCAGGTTCTAACTCTTGTGGGAATCTATATACCCCCCAGGCAATAACATACCAAGAGTAGAAGAAATTCTTCAATGGATATCCTAAAACATTCAACATGAAACCTATCATAACTGGTGACCTTAGTATCAACTGGAAAACTTGTAACTCAGAAATCCCTATCAACTTACTAAATCTGCATGATTTCTCCCAATTAATATAATCATCTACAAGAATTGACAAAAAACAAACGCTCAATTCTGGACTGGATCATAACTAATAATACATCCTCTGTAAATCTCTTTTGTTGCCTCCTTGACAGCTTAACTGATAGTCTTCCTACCTATCTTCTAAGACAATATCTCAACATAACTAGATCAGCCACCTATAACCAGTCACTTAGTCTGACAACATTCAACAAGGAAACCTTTATTTTTTTCCTTCAGCTCAACAATTGTGCAGTGGTAAAACCTCACCCATCGTATGTATTCATACCCAACTCATGATTATCTCACTACCAATAGTCTAATAACCAATACACAACATGATTTTTTGCCCCAGCCACAGTACTACAACTGCCTTCTTTAGCTTCACTAACTTTGTCAGTCAAAATAGACAAAGGCAATTTGGTCTCCTCCCTCTTCTTCGACATGTCAAAAACTTCGACAACATATCCCACCACAAGCTCCTCACTGAACTATCCAACCTTGATCTTAGTCAGTCATCTTCATTAATGGTGCCATAATTACTTACTTGGCAGACAACAAGCTGTAAAATTGTACCAAGAATATTCCTCATTCCTGCCAACAAAAGTGGGTTCACTCCTTTTCAACATCTTTACAAATAAATTACATAGTGCAACCAATCTTGCCTCCATAATCCAATATGTTGACGATTCTGCAATCATCTGCTCTGCATAGACCCTCTCAAAACTTCAAGAAATAACCCACTTCTCTTTCACTGCACTAGAATCACAGCTAAATGACTCTCACTTACTCCTGCATCCAAACAATACTAAATTAATAATTTTTATTCCAAGAAACACATTGAACTACAATCCACATTCCACATTTATTAAGCAACCACCACCAAAATAGAATTAGTCTTCCAAACCAAGTTACTAGGTGTACTAATTCTTAAGTCATTAAATAGACACAAGTAAAACTAGGATCCCTCTACAGGGTCAAGCCATATCTTAGAGATTCTACCATACAATTCATCAACAAATCCTACCTCCTCGCAACACTATATGCCTCTCAAATACTTTCTAACACCAAATGGTGAAATCAAAACGTGAAACATGCTACAATAAAATTACCAAATTTGCTACAAACACACAATATAGAACCCATTACTGTATTGTCAAAAGACAACTGTACTGTCTCAAATTACCCGATTACTTAACTCTTAGCCAACTAACCACTGCCAATAAACTTGTATACATGCCAGAAAGATGCCCCGCCCTCCAAAACAGGTCTATATTATATTAGCAAAAATCCTTTTAAGCGAATGCAAAAACACCAACATGTATAGCGCGAACCGGGAATATGCCGAACATACTAAACCGCAAAATACAAAAAGTCGAATCCCCATAGTCAGCCAACTCCACCTCCCACTACATACTGCCTACCCAAACAAAATAAATAAATCACATACATACACTAACCAAAACCCTACTTCTAACCCTAAAGTAAAGCACTAAAACCCTACTTCTAACCCTACACTAAACCTTACATACATTACTATCTATGCACTTACCTTAACTCGCACCCTAACCCTAAGATCCGTAACTATCGCACACTTACCCTACAGCGATATCCAAAACAAATAATCCACACGCATGCATTTAACAAAAACCTAATTCTAACCCTACACTAAACCTTACATACATTACTATCTATGCACTTACCTTAACCCACACCCTAACCCTAAGGTCCGTAACTATCGCACACTTACCCTACAGCGATATACCAAAACAAAACAAATAATCCACACACATACATTTAACAAAACCCTAATTCTAACCCTACACTAAATCCTACATGCATTACCTATATATGCACTTACCTTAACCCGCACCTAACCCTAAGGTCCATAACATAATTTTTTTTTTTTTTTTTTTTATATGCTGCTGCTGTTTTTTTTTTTTCCCAAGATGTGATGTATCTTTATATTGTATTTAGAACTCAACTATCTTCCTTTTTTTGCATTAACAATGTTCATATGTCTGTTATGTACTTGGAGCTTTTCTCCCCGGGCCTCCGCTGAAAATGGACATGTATCCAGTCGGACTCTCCCGGTTAACAAATGTAAAATAAATAAATAAAAATAAATAAAATAACTATCGCACACTTACCTTACGGAGCTGTACCGCAGACGGGCCAACCATGACACTTCGACTTTTTGAATTTCGCAGTTTAGTACGTTCGGCATAATAGCAGTTCACACAATACATGTCGGTGTTTTCGCATTTGCTTAAAAGGATTTTCGCTATTATAATATAGACCCCTCCAAAACATGCTTCACTTTTCCTCAAGTAATAAAGACACAAAATCCAATAAATCCTTCATCCTTGTAACCAAATCTAATATTGCCAGAGATTCTCGTTTCTCTACCCCATGTCTCCAAACTCTAGAAAAATGTTCCTCTTTGAAAGAAGCACATTGATAAACTACCCAATCTCAAATCTCAACTTAGACACCATCTTCATAATACCAGTCTCTGCTCATGCAACAAACCAGGCTAAGTCCTTCCATAAATCAAAACAATATCTATACCTTTCTACCCCTTCCCTATCCAACATACCCCCTTTTCTCACTATCTATATACCTAACTCTACTGCCTTACATTTTTAGGTTACAAACCTTTTTTTCTATCTATTCTCATCACTTGTTACTACCTAGCAGCTTGTCAATACCAAACTTTCAAACTCATTAACTGTTTACAACCTATATAGGTGTATAGCATACCACTTATTGAACTGTTTTTCTCTACTTTATTATAATCCATGTAAACATTTCAGTTGTCGCTCTAATTAGCTAACCTGTCACATTACTGAACCCTGGAATCCCACTGCTTAGACAATCAAGTTACTATGCATGCCAACCATGTAAGATCTACATGGCCTACATTCTCCCTGAAAAATATAAACTATCTGCAATTCATACAGTTCTGTAGTCTAACCTAATTTTGTATTACATTCAATGTTAAGTCTTAACAATACTGTAAAACAAAGTATTTATGTGTATGTTAAGTTTATGTGGATGCTTATTTTATGTGGAGCTTTTCTCACTGCACATCTGCTGAAAAAGGGATAATTGACCACTCGGACTTCCCTGGTTATCAAAGATAAATAAAATAAAAAGATGATGATAGTACCAGTAAACATCATTTTAAGTTTGTCAGCATATAATCAGCATATAATCATAGTTGTTTTAACGCAGATGAATATTGTACAGGCCGATTTTAACTTATATTTTATTTCTGAATCACATCCTAGGTAAAATATTAAATGTTGCAGCTTTCTATTAACAATGTACAAAATAAATCATTTTTGTCTCTTTGAATTAAAACCTTACAGTTTTAACCATTTCCAGCAAGTAAAACATTAGAGACTTTCTTTCTCTACAGGTGTGTTAGTGTTTGAATGCCTTCTTCTGTGCTCTGAGCCAATTTAATTGTATTTCAAAATTCTAATATAAGAAACTATAATAAGCATGCAGAACACAGTCTTCTTCTTCTTTCAGCTTTTCCTGGTTGGGGGTCACCACAGCGGATCACCTGTCCGCTCATGATTGGCAGTGAAGTTTTTACAGTGTCGAGTTGCCAGCTCGGTGCCCAACCTTCCACGGAAGGCACACACATGCATGCATTCACACCTAGGGTCAATTTAGAGTATCCAATCCACCTACAGCATGTCTTTGGGATGTGGGAGGACATGCAGACTCCGCACAGAAGGCACCCCAGCCGAGGATCGAACCAGAGAACCTTTTGCTGTGAGGCGGCAACGCTAACCACTGCACCACCGTGGCTGCCCACATGCAGAACCCAGTAAAGGCCTTAAAATGAAGGTACTAACATACTATTCTTACTGATTTACTGTATTACAGATAGTTGATTTTTAGTTCAGATTCTGGTATTTAGATAAATCAATTAAATTATGAGAAAATGATTTTAAAACTTCCAAGATGTTATTAATAAGATTTTCATATGTTCATCAGTTAATTTTTAAAAAACAATCTTATGTATTGTTATTATCTTTAAAAAAAAAAGAGTTGTTCCTAGGTTACAAGATATTGTGGTTTCATACATAAAAATGGGCATGTAAACTACTAAGTGCAGACTATTACCGTGTCCAAGCTTTCAGTTTCAAAGACTGCACTTTTTTTCCCTTTTTCATGTCTATGGCCTAATGTTGCATTTATTCTAAATTTAGCAACATTATGCTGTTCTCTTAAACTCAGACTCTATCTACTCCTGCCTTGCATAAGCTGTAGGAGGAGTTTTAAGTATTTAAAATTTTGTAACCTTGTCTTTCCATTTCTTTGATACATTACTCATCTCATTTTCCCTGGCAATTAATAGATGTCATTTTATATTCCGTTTTAAGCAAGAAATTATTCACTGAAGTAATTAACATGAATTTTGACTGAACCAAATTACAGGATGTGTCAAATGTTAATCAAACCCAGGCTACATACAGCTTGAGTATCCAAAACCATTGCATACTTTCTTGCAATCTTTTGTCTAGCCATTCATCTGTATCTTGGCCTCTACCACACTTGACAGCATAACAGAATATGTTTACATGTCTTGCCTTTCAAAACCTAGGAGAAAAATGTTTTTCTTTGTATGCATGCAGTTATTTTGCAAGAACTGTAACTCCATGATTTAAAGTTTGGATTACGAAGACAATACATGCCTATCACAGCATACAGTGGAGACAAATTCAATACCATTCTGTATGGAAATTAATGTCTCTGCTTTGTGTCCAATTTTAGTATTACGCTGCATGTCAGGGAAACAACATTTAATGTAACAGCAATCTGCCAGACTCCTCACAACCATACAGTATGCTATTTTATTTTCAGAGGTCACCGTACCAGCAAAGCAGCATTGCTCAGGGAGCTGCTGTGTTTTATACAATTGAAAAGGTTAGCATAAAGACAGTGGCAGAGAAAAGGCCAAGGTTTAAACAAATTAGTGCCAGTCAGAAGTCGGGCATGCTGCTCCTGCAATAGTTTTAACAGTCCTGGGTGTGTCATCACTTTGCAGGTAAGAAAGCTTCTAAGCTACTGGGACTTGGATCACCCCATGCAAGGAGTTACAGCAGTCTAGACCAACTGAACTACAGCTGGTTACTGTTTTTAGTTCATGGCCTATGAGTTTATGTCCCTGGTGCTGAGTGTACAATAAGTCACTTAGGCAAATGTGAGCACATTCTCTACATGCAACTCATGAAATATGTGCAGGATACCCTTAAGAGAACTGTTCCGCTCCCCAGTCTACTAGACATTGATAATGCAATGGGCCAAAACTCTAGTCCCTACTCCTCAAGGTAGTTGAAAAGGAAACTGGCCTCCAGCATCTCCTCTAACTTTACCCTCTCTCCCCAAACAGGCTTTCTAGTTTCCCAAGAGCTAATCACCAGTGGCATAGGCACATGCCTTGTTTATATTCTAATAGCCCAAGGTATCCTTCCTTAACTAAATAAAGCATACTGAACCCAAAATTGTACTCATCAAGGGGGAAAAACTGTTCTCTGGATTGATCAACTCTACGAAAGAGAAAATCCACAGCTAAATGTGAGAAATTGTTGGTAGTGTTGCTACTTATCAGGTTCCAGCACGATACGCTTCAGAGTGCAAAAAAATAACAGGGAAAATGAGTTGCATCTAAGCCTGAGAAAGGATGAAAATAAGGATGTCACACCTGTAAAAATGTACCCTTCTCCTTAAACATCTTGAATTTCAGTGCATACTGTCAACTACCTATTATAGGCTTGAATACCACTGAGATGCTGCATAATGAGAAAGAAGAAAAAATGAGGCGTGGCAGGGATCAATTTCTCCATCCCACCAAAAACACAGAATTAAATTTATAAGGATTAGGCTTTCTAAAAAACAAAGCTAAGAGAAACACAACTTTAACACTCTAAGGTAAACCATATTCAGTGTGGTTCATTTTATTTTACTTCATTTTGTTTACTTTATCGTACGTTTGGTTACTATATTTTCATATAATGTGAACCATGCCACATGCATACATACATTTAGCAGGCACAAAAGACAAGAAATATCCATCAAATCTGTCTCGTTGTTTCTCAAGCAGTACAGCTACACAATCTACTCACGTGTGAGTATATGAGACATACTCCAGATACACTAAGAAAGAGGGACAGCATTTTCTTATGTACCTTGCTGGTATCTGTCTCGCATGCATTGTCTTTTGTATGTTGCGCAGGGTGTGAATGGAAATATCATATTAAATGGGCTGTGGCAGGGAAAAATTAAAGGAAAAGAGTGCACAGAATCCAAATATAAATCACAAGAGGTGCTTAAGATAGCCTTCTTCATGCACAGAAACCTAAAAGAAGAGTGACAAACAACATAAATGGAAATTACATATCGACACTGGGCAGTCAAATAAGAAGTCATTCACAGGAACAACAGAACTCAAAATTACTGTCCACACGTTATTAAACTCTAAATACTTAATATACCCAATGTGTGTGCACTACATGTTAAAACTTGTACACCAGACATGGCATATCTCATTACAACTAGTACACTTCTACACCAGACATGGCATATCTCATTACAACTAGGACACTTCTACACCAGACATGGCATATCTCATTACAACTAGGACACTTCTACACCAGACATGGCATATCTCATTACAGCTAGTATACTTCTACACCAGACATGGCATATCTCATTACAACTAGGACACTTCTACACCAGACATGGCACATCTCATTACAACTAGTACACTTCTACACCAGACATGGCATATCTCATTACAACTAGTACACTTCTACACCAGACATGGCATATCTCATTACAACTAGTACACTTCTACACCAGACATGGCATTTCTCATTACAACTAGTATACTTCTACACCAGACATGGCATATCTCATTACAACTAGTATACTTCTACACCATACATGGCATACCTCATTACAACTAGTATACTTCTACACCAGACATGGCATATCTCATTACAACTAGTACACGTCTACACCAGACATGGCATATCTCATTACAACTAGAACACTTCTATACCAGACATGGCATATCTCATTACTAGTACACTTCTACACCAGACATGGCATTTCTCATTACAACTAGTATACTTCTACACCAGACATGGCATATCTCATTACAACTAGTATACTTCTACACCAGACATGGCATATCTCATTACAACTAGTATACTTCTACACCAGACATGGCATATCTCATTACAACTAGTATACTTCTACACCAGACATGGCATATCTCATTACAACTAGTATACTTCTACACCAGACATAGCATATCTCATTACAACTAGTATACTTCTACACCAGACATGGCATATCTCATTACAACTAGTATACTTCTACACCAGATATGGCATATCTCATTACAACTAGTACACTTCTACACCAGACATGGCATTTCTCATTACAACTTGTACACTTCTACACCAGACATGGCATATCTCATTACAACTAGTACACTTCTACACCAGACATGGCATATCTCATTACAACTAGTACACTTCTACACCAGACATGGCATATCTCATTACAACTAGTACACTTCTACACCAGACATGGCATATCTCATTACAACTAGTACACTTCTACACCAGACATGGCATATCTCATTACAACTAGTACACTTCTACACCAGACTTGGCATATCTCATTACAACTAGTACACTCTAATTGGTGTCTTGCTGTCAAACTTCTTCTGCTTTCTACAGTGAATATTATTACTCTTAAAAGTTATTTTCTTCCAAAAGATGCAATTTGTCATCTTCTCACGGCTTGTTAAATAGAAAAGAAATTAACTTTAGTAAAAAAAAATATATATATATCATCTTGCATTTAAGAAGTCCTAGTTTAATATCATGTTTACACACCCAAGTCTAGATCCAGCTGGATAATAACCTTCTAAGCTGATATTAGACTGGAATAAAACAGTTGTGATAATGCATGTTGAAGCACATTAACATACTTATTTGCATCTGATCTTAATACCAATGGTGCTGAAGTAATGTGCACTGTCTTCATTGTATAATGATGCAACTCAGTCTCCCACTGCCATAATGTAAATAACGTACCCTGAACACTTTGTGAAGAACAATTTTGCACTTTTTTTATTAAAATTTAATGTTCAAAAATGTAACATTTGTTTTTGTTTTATACTTCAAAAATGTTTATAATATGTGGAGGGCTGCACCCCCCCCACACCCGCCAATGTGGGGGGCTCTGCCCCCCACACCCCCCCTACTTTATATACTAACTCCAGGATCACACTACAGTGGGAAAAAGGCCATATATAACTTTCAACAAAATGAGTTTTCAGTGAAGTGGTCCTAGTAATTTCATTTTCAGTGAAGTGAGTTTTCCATCAAGTGAACTAGACCCATATATATATATATATATATATATATATATATATATATATATATATATATATATATATATATATATGAATACAATTGTCCAGCACTGTAGACATGTCATCTGTGGATCTCCATCTCAAAGTTAATGCCACACCCTAAATAAGAAGACAGATGTTAGCATGGTAGTATTCCTATCTGATATAGGCCATTTCTGCTGACATCATTGGTGGCACCTCTCCACACTCCTTAAACGATGTTGGTAAATCACCCAGTTTTGAAATTCATATAGACAGCCACATTTGCATTATGGTAATTATGTTTAGGTTAGAGGCAGTTAGCACACAAGCTAGATCATGTGGAAGATTTATTCTCGCTCTCTGCCATTATAGGCAGATAGATTCAGAGAGAGATTTTTTTTTAATTTCTCAAAAATAGTTCTCTTCAGCAAAAAGGCATACCATGTTTCCTCTATATTCTGAAATGGACAGCATACCACACGCATCTCGATCATTTTTAATGCAAAATGCTGGTAGTGCAACAGAACTTCCAATCTGCAATATCATTCACTTTGACTTGGGAATAGACATGGATAATTTGCAGATTGGCTTTTAGCCATAACAGAAGGTATGGAATCATGCCTGGGCTTCGGCTCTGGCTTACTGGCATTGGTATGTAACATTTTTCCTGCAAGATGTGGCTAACCTTATCACACCCATTCCCTTTGGTAATTTTGAAGGGGACAATGGGGAGGGACAAATCTGAGGCCAGTGTATAAAATACCACTACATATTACAAATAATTAAGCATCTACCTGAGTAAGCTACAAATACTGCCATTTCTTACCTTAGGCTGCTCTTATGGCAGCTGGCAATATAAAAAGGGTTTCAAGTAATGTATATTTCTTGTCATGTTTAAGCGCAAACTTTTGTAGATAATTAGAAAGACAATATAGTGCTATCAAACTATTTTCTTTATCTTATTTTGGCAGCCATAAAAGTAGAATCATCAGTTGTAATCCTTGAAAAGATTGATGAGGTGCGCACACAGCTGTTAATCCCGGACTATGGACTCGAGTTTGAATAGCTGCTCAGGACTGATGGCACAGTCAGGGTGGGTGGGCATGTCCATCCTGCTGGGAGTAGGTGTGCAAGCGCAGCTGCTTCCTAGTTGATCTTTAGAGGATAGGAGGAGGGTGTTGCCCATGGAGGGGGTGCACAAGAAGGCATGGATGATACTCCAGCACTGTCCACTGTAAGCATTTCCTTGATGGCACAGATGTGTATGGCAGACAGGTTCTTAGGAAAAAATACCCTTAGCAGCAGGTTTGGTAGAATAGGTGGATGAAGAGAAGCCATGGAAACAGCTACCTGTCAGCTGTGGAGAACAAAATTACAGAAAAACATCTATAATCCCTGGAAGGAAAGGAAAGTTGCCCTAGAAAAGATAGCATACTTGACACCTCTACCCCACAGAAAGAACATTAGAAAATGAACAATTTTCTCTTAAATTTTTAACATAAGCAAAATACATTTTATATTGATTTACCTACATGTGAAACACTATGATAGGTTTAGCGGTGGTGGGCTCCCCCAATGCTTCACCTAAAGTCAAGGTGGTGGGCTCCCCCAATGCTTCACCTAAAGTCAAGGTCAATGCATCTACAATGCTCTCATTAGCAGCTAAGCAGGGTAAAGCTTCTGCTGTTTAGGTATTCCTGTCTAAATATTAAAAGGTCTTTTACAGGGATCTAGGAAATACCTTACTGGTTTAGCAATGATTTAAAGTAAAATAAAATTAAGAAAAAAGTAAACTGTTATACCTTTAATGTGAAACGTTTGTTTAACGGTCCTACTTAAACCAGCTAAATTATACTACAGCACTATAGACTTAAGCCTCTTCCTATATTTACTTCCAGGCATCATAAATTGTTTCTTGTGAAACAGTAACATGGGGTGAGACAAGCAAACTTCAGATCAGCCCATATCATTTGGACATTATTTTCTTCCCTACACTACTACATTTCTAACTACCCTACATTACTTCCTTTACAGCTTCAACTTACAGACTATCTCAGTTTACTGCTAACAATCTTTAGAACTAGGTAAACCAATCAGATACTTTTCTTTACAGCTTCAGATTGCAACACATCATTCACCCAAATGCTAATCATCCTCATAAAGAATTAAGCATCTACCTGAGTGAGCTACCCACACTAAGAAATCAAAACTACTGTGCTCCACTAATTCTCTCACTTTTCTTCTTATACTGTAATGCTCCATAAATCCTCTTCTCTTCCATTCCAGTAATTTTTCTTTTTCTTTACCACAGCAATTATAAACTGTGCTCTCCTTCCACAACACTCCATTACTTTTCTCTGCCACAGTCAAATACCTAAACACTGACTGCCAGATAGCACAACAAAGCAGCAATTTATCAGAAGACAGCTTGACCCAGTTTGTGAGAGAAGCTACCAGTCCCAATCCTATGGCAAGAAAACTACAATCCTATATATAATGATGACAGACATATCTGATAAATTATCAGTCCTACACATTCACCCTGCAAAGGGTGAGCGCTGTCCAATTCTTACATCCTAGAAATTTAAATATGGTCTACAGCCACCCAAAACCCATATAATTTCTGAAGCAGGTGAGTCCCTATGGGAAACAGGCTGCAGTTCATAAAGTGGGAGCAGGTATTTAACTATCAAGATCCAACAACAGTGCTCTCAGCCTTTTATGGTATACTACTGTCCATATGAGATGAGCCGCCCTTCTACAAAAACAGTGATTTCCCGGCCAAAAAGATCATTTACCATTTCCCAAGCACTTTATAACCCCCTTCCTTACACGAGTATGGATACTACTACCAAAGGTGTGGTAGAGTTATGTAGTAATCAGTACCTATTTCCATCTAGTTAGGATCAAACATGTGTTGGTTATCAAATTTTCCTTTGCTAAGAAAGTTGCACTTAGTATCATGCTTATACAAAGACTGATAAAAAAATATGTTTTCTCACAGAAATGTGAAAACAGGCTTACATGTACTTAAAAACAAAGTAGAGATTTAACATCTTTACAATAATCAAATATATGGAACTGAGGAGTGCCATTTAAAACTAGAAATATGTGAAATTAATCAGTACACTCAAGATCACATGCACAACTGCTACATATAATGCTTAATTTAAATAAAATCATCTTTCAGTTCTGCTTCTCTGACAAATTAAGAAGTTCATGTATGTATAAATCAATGAGAAAGGAATTTCATGCAACCACCATGAAAAGTTGAATAAACGGATCTACTGACTAAAACCTTGTTAGAACTTGGCATCAAGTTCTGAAAATACACTTTTAATATCTATAAAATGAATTAATCCCTTTTTATTTTGCAATGCAAGTGGTTTAAAATGGTAAACAAAGCATTTCAGTGACAAGGGCTCTAACATGCCGGGAATTACTCTTCTTACTTTTGGGTCAGAATTATTTTCCTTTTATTATTAAAGGTTGTCGATATTATGGTTCTACCATATGGGCTTGTTTTTGGGGTTTGCCCTGCACTTGTTCCTATGAGTTGCAGCTGCATCTGCACAGCTGCTTACATGCTGGTATAGTGTGGTGGTGTACAGTTTTGCATATTCAGTGGAGTTAACTCTGATTGGTGAGAATTTGAAGCTCATCGATGTATCAATTAGGAGTAGGCAGTTTTTCTTAAAGTTTCTAATGGTACCTTGGGATGGAAGGAATCACTGGTTTCAGTTGTATGTCAAAGGAGACTGCTTTACAGTCAAACCTAACATGTGATGAAAATACACAAGGGATGGTGCAAGATTCTCCCACATTAGTAAGGACAAGATCCGATACGTTATCCCCCCCCCCCCCCCGTAGGTACTCTGACTAATTGTTCCAGGGCATTTATATTGACAAAGTCTAGGAATTGCTGTGCTTGTGCAGTAGCGATGGTGCAGGTTTCCCAGTCTATAGTTGGATAGTTTAGATAACCTAGGAAAATAATAATGGGCTTAATACTAAGTGATTCTAGTACCTGTTGACAGGTGTTGTGGCTTTCCTTTTTTATAGAGGGAGTTCTATAGCTAGCTAATATATGGTATGGGACCTTTCTAATTGTTATCAATTATTTACATGCTGTTTTCACAGTTTAGTACTGTAATTACTGCATCTCATGATATTAACCAGTACTGAGTAATTTAATGTATGTAATCAATATATACATGCTTTTCTGCACATAAAATTATCTCTGTTTATGTTCTCCTTTATATATGCAGTCTGTACCCTAAACAATTCTGGAAATCTGGTAGCTGTACAGTGGGTCCTGATTAGCAAATACATGTGCACACAAACTAACAACCTAGACCAGTTCAAATTTTAAGTCTAGAACAGTAGGAAATTTAAATTACTCCTGAAAAATGTGTGTGTGTGAGAGTGTGTGTCTCTGTGTGTGTGTGTGTCATGGGTCATTCTAAAACATGCCAGCCTCTTTACATAAACACAACAGATAATTCTCCCAAATAATAATAAATACTTAATTATTTGGGTAATATTAGCAAATACATTTCAGACAAGAATAAGGCTGGGATATTACTCTGAAATGGGGATAAATGATGTATGTTATTCACTTAGAGCAACATTATAACAATACCTTCGGCAAATGACATTTTATTTGTAACCAATAAGTATTTCTATAAGAATGTGTATAAAAATGCTAACATGATTTTACAAATATATAAATACAAAATAATAAACTCAAACATTACTGTAATATACAAATGGAATACAAATTCTGTATCACATGTTGGAAAAAAAAAATAAAGGACAAAAATTATAAAAAAAATACCACTTTTTAAGCCATAAAGTAAAGGAATTGAGCTAGATGTGCTCCAGAACATTTAAACACATGAAATCCTAGCTTCTATTTTTTCATTATGTTCAAATACTGCCAAGCTAGTGGATCTGCATTATTTGAAATTTGGTTGAAATTTTAAATACAAAAAGACAACTAGTTGATATTAGTAGGTATTATTTTACTCCACCACAGAAGCTACACACTCCAAGATATGGTTATTCTTAAATTTGTCCAAACTTGATATTACCAACACCCAAAAATATAACTGGTGCTAGACTCAGTAGCTATGCAAAGACAAACAATTGAGGTAATGCAAAAAAAAAAAAAAAAAAAAAAAAAAGAATTTAGCTTTATCAGGGTTCTTTACTGCAAATTCTTTTGAATTAACATTGTTACTCCTCAATTACAAAACAAATACATCAGGTTATCTCAAAGTACTGTAAATAACGCTGATCAATGAGTATTAGTTAAATTTAAATTTGCCTTTTTTTTTTACTTTTATTAAATAAAGAAGTGAAAAGTATTCATAAAAGTTCTGTCTGGCTTACCAACACAGCCAATTTAGCCTGCTATATATGTACCCTGATATTATGATCTATGTGACCCTTTCAGATTTATAATCACCAGGTCTTCAATATGTTGTAAATGCTCTTATAGTTCCTTAATTTCCATCTTCATGCATTCAGCACTTTTTCAGGGAAGAACTGGCTTACTTATTTCTTAAATATAAGTCACTTCAGGTTTGTTCTACAAGCCTCTCGTGCAGATACTAAAGCATGACCCAGACTATCCCAAAAACATCTGCCATATCTTCCCATGTTTGTCCTTTTCCACTTGTCTGTATGCATGCTAAAGCCCTTCAGACTCCAAGTTCACTTTTTATTTTAAAGTTACCCTCAATTGTAGCTGCACATCTATGGACTAACAAGGTTCTATGTCTATCTGCTTTATAAAAAAACAGCAATATTTCAGTTGTGGCTTTACTAAAATGTCTACGGAGCTGCTAACATTTGCTCTTCTCTGCTAGCATTAACATCAACAAATAGCTTGCTCTTGCAATTTATTTATTCTGCTGCTTGGACATTCACATGTCATCAGATATTACCACAATCAAATTCCTTTCTGCTTTGATAGCTAGCAATATAATTCATTCCTTGTTCTGAGCATTTCTATGTCTTAAGTGCCCGATTTATGTGCTTTAACTGTAACATATCAGCTTTACAATGCACGGCCATACTGCTGATTCATGAAAGCAACTGAATACAAATCTATACTCACATTGCACGCAGAGCTGAATATTAACTGTCAGAAGCCATGTTTAAAGAAGGGAAGCCATGGATATCACACTGGAGTATAGTCCGCCTCTGTTTTCTTCTACACAATAGTATATTCAGTGAGAAACTGCAGGTAGAACCCATTCTGCACTGGATGTTAATTATTGAAAATGTGTAGTAAATTATCTGATTCTGAAGAATATTAAATAAAATACGCTGATCTTATTTTTACTGTCATTTTATTTTTCATTTGTAACTGGGTAAGAGAACTGGTCTGGGGCCATTTTCAGCCATGACACTGGTCAAAAGGTATAGACAGAAAAATACTCATTCACAGACACAAATGTTACAGACTATAATGCTTTCATTATTAGCAGATCTATGTTAAAGATCAGCTTTTGATACAGTTGAATTTCATATGATCAACTATTTAAAAAGTCAAACATATCCCTATTAGCTTAAACAGTGAATTGTCTTGAGATCGGGAAATATGCCCTTTCCCCATAAATAATATATGTCATTAAAGTCAGTACACACACTGCTCTTTTCTGGTCCTCTCCACCACATACTGTTAAAATGATCTCCAAGATAGACAAAAACTACATCTGAGTGAACCACCACCAGGATGTCCTAATAATAAACAACATAACTGTTACAGAAATCTGCTATTTAATAAGTGAAATTATACGTTGGGCCCAGTGCTGTAGGGGCTGTAGTGGAGAACTCTGGTTAATCTGCCAGACGGGAACAGAAAACTCAGAGAATAAAACTCATTGTCTGTTAAGTCCATGTGACTACTAGTGTTAGCTCCCATGCAGTATATATATAATTAGAGGGGGTTTGGGGGGTCCCTGGGAGCTTACCGCCTACTTAAACTCTGTTTTTGAGTTTTTTTAAACATATGTTTAAATAGCCGATCACAGAAGTTCTATCATATGAAATTCAACTACTTAAAAAGTTGATTCATATGACAAATCCCTATGTGTGTATAGAATATGTCACATGATTGTATTAATACTTACAGAAATTACAACCAACAGTACTATATAAACAACAAGTTATTACAAAAATCACTGTGAATACAAATAAAATTATTACACTGGCTATACAGATTGCTCTGTCTAATGTATACACAGCATACTTTAATAATTGCTGTTCTTTCATAAAGTTGCATTTAACATCATACTTTGAAGAGGAGAAAGGACTTTCAAACATCAAAACTATACTGGTTTGGAACTCAAAACCTGGACTGAGTGAAATGAGCAAATACAAATTAGGTTATGTAACATACTCGTCTTTGTTTAGAAAAGATATAATTTAAATTAGTTGATATTTGTAAAATCCATTTCTTTTTTCATGGAATGAACCTGAAACCACTGCAAGCTTTTTCACGGTTTAAAACATGCCACTTTTACATTATTCAGTAATACAGACTGGAATAATGAGTCTTATGTTCCTGTCAGCAAGCAGCAGCAGCCTGCTGGCTTTTGCTCCTTAAAGCCTTCCTCCCTCTCCATATGGATTTATTTTTTTAATAACGGCTTGCTTTTCCTTTTCCAGCAGGGAAAGAGTGTGGATAGAGTTCTAAAAATAGGCTAGCCTGTCAGAACTGTTAAGTGTCACACAGCTCTGACACATGAGCCCATGTCACGCAAAGTGCAAGCAGATAAGAAATCTCCTCTGTCTTTATGCAACCCTCCTTCCCCCAGAGGCAAGTCACAAAGCAAGCCAGAATCAAAACAGCAGCAAGATACAACATGCTACCCTTATAATAAAATTCAAGCATATTTATAGGGCCTGCCATGTTTTATTAAGTGAACAACTATCAAATGTATCTTAGCAGCTCCTGCGGAAGCAAGGGTGCCTTAATCTGGTGATATGGAGCAGCATGTCTGCAGTATATATTTTTTTTGTATAAGAAAGAACTATGAAGTCCAGACAAACACACAAGATACAGCTGAGGTGGAGAAGGGGAAAGCTATTGTCTCGTTTTTGAAGTTAATAATACAACTGAACAAAACAGAATAATATTACAAGAGGTCATAGAGATCTATACACTTTTACACATATCACACATGCACATACACACACTATGTGTGTGTGTGTGTGTGTGGCACATATACATGCACACAAACACACAACCTAGACTTCATATGTGATTCTGAGATAGTAATTCAATACTAATCTAAAGAAAATAGTTTTATAATGCTAATTTCATGCAACTATTATGCTTCAGTGATGTAACAGTTCAATAATGCCCATACATGCATATTATTTGTTCGACAACCCCTCTTCTCCAAATGTGGTGGGTAGTGTTTTAAAACCCAGGGCATATCACTGATATACCCTTTATCTGGTTTACATGAATTTCATCGGTTTGTGTTTGAAGCTGGTCTTTGACACTCAGTGCTGGTGCTTGCATTTTGGGGCCCCCAGCAAGTTTCAAGTTGGGGGCCCTACCCAGGAGAATATAAAGTGTGACCACATTGCCCATCACACCCCCCTTCCCTGTCAAGCTCATCCAGCACCATTTAATGATCACTGTATAGAGTTACTACTTTCAGACCATTAAGAAGACTTGGAAGTGCCAAGGTGTACACACTGACTGGCATTTAGTACCAATGTTACATTATGACAAACCCTTGTACCGCAGTAAGGTAGCCACTCTCAGAGGTACATGCACACAATGACTGGTATTTAGTAGCAATGTTGTTACATTACAACAAGCCTCTGCACTGCATCAAGGTAGCCAGTCCCACATAGGTACACAAAGACACCCACACTGACTCCCACAATCAGGACATAGACACACAAGAAAAAGACAGCACTACAAGACAGACTGAACAGAGACACCCACACAAACTCCTTCACAAAGGACAGAGACACACAAGACAGACAGCTACACCGACTCTCGCACAAATGACAGACCCATGCATGAAGACAGCAATACAGCAAGACTTAAAATTAACACCCACACAGACTCCCACATACAGGACAGACATCAATACAAGATAGAGACAGCAGTATAGCAAGACTGAACAGACACAGACTCCCTCACACAGGATAGAGACACACAATGAATCTTGCACATTTGCTGTCTGACTGGTTCATTGTATTCCAAATGGTCATATAAACACCCTGCTTCATCATCCAAGCCCAGCCTTAACTACTCCATGTATACTTCAAACAAGTAAGCCAGCTTTACCAGCTTAGTTTTTACAGCCTACAAACTATTTGCTAATTGAACATTCAGTTGCAGAACTTACCTTGTTTCAGTACTAGCAGAATGTAACACTACCTAACTGCTCCATTATGTCCGTTGACAAGCTTCACCTTCACAGTATTCTATTTCCAACGCATAATCCATTTTCTGTTCCATTCCAAAACGATGACAACCTTAATTATTGTCATACTCCAAATTAGTTCAAATGAACTAGGTTTATTTAAATATGTATCTGCTTTACCTGCTCTATAAAATGGATGAATCCAAAGAGGTGACTTCAACAAGCACCTCTCCTGCCATCCACTGTCGTTCTATAAACTTGAGAGCATGTCCAGCTGTCCATTGAGCTTTTGTTTTATTTGCAATAACACACAACATCAAGGTAGATGAGCATGTTTTACTGTGACTTGTTCCTTTATACCCTTGTACCTAGAGTGTAATGTGATTACATACAGCTCACATATGTTTTCACATATGTGGCATGTGATAAAAGTGCAGACAACATAAGCATGTTTTTACATGTGTCACTTGTACTGATTTAAGTCAGATAACACACGAATGTTTTCACATTAATGTGACACGATACAAATGTGAATAACACATATATGTCATAACATGGGTGAGATCAGTAACAGTATTCAAAGCACCAGAAGAGGAGGTCTAAATAGCAACTACTCTAATCCTCTCCTTTTCATAGCTGCACTTAGAGAAACATGCAACAGATCACACATATCATCACTGCTACTTCAGAAGAGAGGTCTCGATTTGCACCATGGGGCTGCTTCTTCCTCATCAAACAAAAATGTTATGTGCCCTGCTACAAAATATCCCAATTCGTTTTTTAAGTAATTTGTTTTACATTAATTTCCAATTTCTTTGTTTTCTTTATTTTAACATTTCATATGCAGTAAGGAAACGCAAAAGAGTTCCAAAATTTCTGAGCGCAGCAAAGAAAAATAATTGTGAGGTTAACTGGTTTAATCAATAGTGCTACTGGGAATATAAAATATTAATTTATTTGCAATCATGTCATATATGACATATTGCACCCAAGCAATTCCAGTGTTAATAAACATTTTATTTTACCTTCCCTTATTTTGTTCACCTCCCCTTATTTTGTTCACCTCGTCTGCCTGCTCTTCCTTGGCCAACAAATTTTATCTCCTAATAAATAATGCTGCAGCCTATGATCCAGTGATGTCACTGCCACCGGCTGCTTTTACCCTCATCAGTTCAAAACAAACATCAAGATACAGAAGGCCAGGATGCATAGATAAAGATACTTGTTAGGTCAATCTGTGCGCACCACTCCAAGCATAGCTCTCAACTAAATAGGGACAAATCCCAAAATAATAAGGGACACTCATGGACACTTTGTAAAATATCAGTACTGTTAACTTGAAATGTTAACAAAATAAGATAATGTGAATTAATATACATTTTTCTGAAGTAAAAGAAGGGTATAACTCTAATTATTGTCATTATTTATTAAGTGCAACTCATCAACATATTCCCAAAATTCACCAGTTTTAGGAGGGATTAAGAGGGAAAGAGCTAAAATTTGTGTCAATATCAGGGATGTCACTGAAAACCAGGGACAGTTGAGAGGTATGTTTTATACCTCTCAACCTCCTAGTGTAAGAAATCTGGACAAAGCCTGACAAAATGGTGGACAATGGCCCAGAAATTGGGATACATTTTAAATATTCCTCTTATAAACTTAGAAATTTGCAAGAGTAACAGGGTTTGTTTTAACATGCATTTTCTGAAGGATATGAAGTCTGAAATTCAAAGGTAAGTCATTACTCACTAACATAAATCCTCAGATCATCCCAGTTATTTGCCAGAAAACTACAAATTTTATATGGAACAGACCAAAAATATGAGCCGAAAATCTGGGTAGTTGAGAGGTATGCCAGGAATCCATATAGACACATCTGTGCTAATTAAAAAAAAAATGTATTCCCTGGCTGGCTGCTATAGCCAATCAAAAAACTAAAACTTACTTCCTTGGCTGCTACAGCCAATCAGATCACTTATTTCACTGAAGCGGACTTGACTGAGTGCAGGTTACAGCAGGCAGGTTTATATTAAAAAAAAAAAAAAAACAGAACAATGCCGTGACGTTACACAGCTGTTTGAACATCAAGTAGCGGAAGAGACAGAGAAAACTGTGGCTGCTTCAAGTGGAAGCAGTCATACACAGAGAGATAACCGAGGGCTCCAGCTGTGGATTCAGCGGGTGCCTAACACCAGCTATGCTGACACTGCCATTAACCAGCATCTAGGCACTCCAAGTACTCAAGGGCATTCTTTGTTAATATTCCCTGTCTTATCGGTTCATAGGTAGGTATTAGGCTATCTGCCTGAAAGCATTTATAAGCCTAGCCGGAATGTGTTGGCTTTCGCTACCCCCTTAGATTAGTTCCCTGTGCCTCTATCCAGCAGAGCCATTGAAGTGATCCCTGGGGTAAACTTTCTGTTTCCCATCCACTCGTCAAGGTTTCTCTTGAAGAGGGTTAGTGAGGAGCTCTGCCTAATGTAGATTGGAATCTTGTTCCAGAGCATGGCAAGTCTCTGGGACAGGAATCTATCCCTCCAGCACAACTATTTATTGTTGTGGTGAGGTTTAGATCCCTGGAGCATGTGGCTTGAGGGGATATGGTTTTCCTTAGGTGGAGCATGTCCATCAATTCTGGGTTGGACATGGCCTTGTATGTCAGGCAGAGATCACCTCTGAGTAGACGGTATACAACCGAGTACAGCTGGAGTTTCTTCAGTCGAGCTGCATAGAGCATCTGCTTCAGGCCAGTGATCCTCTTGGTGAGGTACTTCTGTGGTCTTTCAAGTTGTTGCAGGTGTCTTGTAAGGTACATCCCAAATGGGGCATTGTACTCTATGATGGGTCTGATGAGTGATGCATCTAATGAAGGACCTCTTTCGATCTGGATGCAAACCCTTTTGTGATTAAGTGGGCCACATAGAACGATTTTCTAACCACTTTGGCAATATGATTATCAAAGGAGAGGTTACTATCTACTTGGGTCCCCAGATGCCTTATTACGTCTTCTGTATTTAGGGGGCTACCACCTATGTGGTACTTTGTGGATACTTTGTTTTTTCCAAAGGGGATGACTATGCACTTTTTGGCATTTAGCTTGAGGCCATGGTTTTGACATCAGGTATCTGTCTCAGTGAGACCCTTTTGGAGGATGTCTGTGTCAGCCGGAGAGTCAATTACAGCCCCTAGTTTGCAGTCATCTGTGAACTTGGTCAGCCATAGTCCTCCTGTGCTTGCCTGTACCTCTGAGAAGTATATGCCGAACAGGAGGGGTCCTAGGACTGAGCCCTGGGGAACACCACTTGTAACCGGTTTAAAGACGGACCTGGCTCCCGCAACTCTTACCATGTGGGTTCTGTCTGTGAGCCAGTTGGCAACCCATCTCATGAATTAGGGGCTCTGTTCAGGCTGGTGAGCTTGTCAATAATACCTGAGTGGGGAATGGTGGCAAAGGCATTTGCGAGGTCTAGGTAGGCTGTGTGGACCACCTTTCCCTCGTCTATAGCCTTGGTAACTGTCTCAAAGAAGTCCACCAGGTTTAGGAGGCATGATCTGCCCTTAACAAAGCCGAACTGGGTAGGGTCCAGTGTTTGGAGGTTTCCAATGTCTCTGTTAATGAGATCCATGATGATGCGCTCCATAGCTTTGCAGACCAAGCTAGTTAGGCTTATAGGGCGATAGTTCCCGGGGTCCGATGTGGCTCCACCATTGTGGAGCGGAATAACCATTTCTGTGCGCCACTCTGTGGGCACGTAGTCTGTAGAGAGGCTGAGTTTAAACAGTGTGTTTAGGTGAGAGGTTAGTTCATCTTTGAGCTCATGTAGGATGCAGCCTGGGATACTGTCCTGTCCCACTGATGCTGCGTTTTTGGCTTTGGAGAGGGCTGTTTTAACCAGAGTGTCTGTGATTTCACGGGCACTGCATTCTTCTGGTATAGTTATGAACCCTTTTGAGGGTGAAAGGGGGGTGAAGTTTGCACTGAATCTATCTGCCAGGATGTTGGCTATATACGTCGGTTCAGCATATTGTGTGCCATTCTGCACTAGCTCCAAGCAGATCTGAGAATTGCCACTTAGATTCTTGACATAGCTAAAGAATGCCTTGTGGTTATCTTTTGAGTCCATGGCAATTTTTCTTTCGAAGCTAGCCTTGGATGATTTTATGAGGGAATGTAGTTTCTTGCTGATACTGATCAGGGATGTCTTCCCTTCTTGGGGTTTTACTCTTTTCTGTACTAGTTTCCTCCTTCTATTGTATAGTTTGTTTATATCAGGGGTCCACCAGACTGGTTTCCTTTTCTTGGAGGAGTGAGTTTTGGTTTCGTTTGGGATAGCACGATCCATGCATTCTTGTAGGTGCCCATAGAGTGCATTAGTAAAGGATTTTGCAGCTTGGACAGCGTTATCCTTTAGCATAGGGGCTTTGAAACTTCCCACCTTGGTCTTAAGTAACGTGACGTTTGCTTTTGAAAAGTTTTTCACGGTGGTTTCTTTGACCGGGGGTGGTGGCGGAATGTGGATATTCAGAGTGATTAGTTTATTGTCAGATCTAACCAGCGAGGGGTTGACCTCTGGTGTGGAACACCGGTCGCCCATGTTGGTGATGACCAGGTCCAATATGTTGTCACCTCTGGTGGGGGTGTTGACCAGTTGATCCAGGGCGTTTGAGTTTTTGCCCGACTATAGAGTCACCTATTACTAGTGTGTTGGGTATTTTATTTTGCCTTAAGGGCTGTGATTGTGTGGCACACTGGTTTTGTGAAGTATGTGTTTCATAGTTTGTGTTGGGGGGTGGAGGTTGCTTGGATGTCTGCTCTGGAGGTCTCTGCTGCTTTTGCAGATTTTTATTTAGAGCCTCCGAGTATGTTTTTGTGTATTTATGTGTTTTTTTGCCGGTGCTGGTTTCATAGGTCTATGTGAGACTGGTGGTGTGATGCAAATAATTCCCTTCTCCTCTCGACTGCCTGGTCCAGTCTTGGGTAGAGAGAGTTTAGCCTCCAGTTTGGCTGTATAATTGCATCTCTCACATGTATTAGTGTTTGGTGGAAGGAGGAGAGGGTTGTCTCTGTACATGAGGCAATTGTAACATTGCCTCAAAATGCCCAGACCAGTTGGACTGGAGAGTACACCTGAAAATGCCCTTTGGACATGCCTGGATAGGTACATTGAACTGTTTTACTGATTGGCTGGTAAGGTCGAATAGAGAGCCTTGTCCTTCTCTACAGTATAGGGGGGTCTAGTGCTAAGGTTTATTAGTGCTTGCTATGAGTTTTGTGCAAGTGCCGGGATGAGAAGTGAATGGTTTGAGTGCTTAAGTTGAAAGTTTGTCTAGTTCCAAGGGGAAAAATTGAAGAGTAGACTTTGTGGAGCCGGGAATATTTATACCCTAGCTAACCGGCTTTGCCTGGCACACAAAACCGTGCAAATGCCAGTTTTATAGCAGGGGAAATGAAAGAGATAGAAATTAGCCCAAAATGGCCAATAAACTACTAATTTCTGGGCTGAAACCACTCCTCCAGGGAAAGATAGGCTGCTCAAAGCTCCCTCTCTCACAGTGAGCAGAAAAACTACCCTCTAGCCAAGTAAGGCATGGGCAAACACAGAAACTTGTAACGTAGCCCTGAATTCAGCACTAACCTGAAAACTGGACTATACTAGCTTAGAAAAGCAGGAAAACAAGTTTTTTTTTTTTTTTGTTTTGTTTTTCAGAAAATAAAGCAGATACAATAAAAAAAAAACACTTTAAATGCAGAGAAATGGCTATCACACGAGTGTGTAGCCTGCCACAGTTAAACAGGTAATTTAAACACAAAAACAACTTTGTTAAAGTGCAGGCAGTAAAATATGTACAATATGTAGCTGAAACAAGCTTTTTAAATCACAGAAACTCTAGAAAATCAGCGTTTTAGGCGGAATTAGCTAAAGGGAGCAAGTAAATGCAGAAAAATGATATTTAATGACTCCAAAGTCTCTCTTTTGTCGCTCTGCTGCTGTAGAACTCTACAGGGTAACAAGCAGGAGCTTGCTGAGCTGTATACTTTGTTTTCATGATTTGTTATTGTTTCTAGGAGAAACTCCTTATTGTTTTAAAAGTTTTTTTTTATCTGCACAGCTAGGAGAACACAGTATTGCAGATGTGGCAGTACTAAATCCTGTGCAATGGCAAGAAGAATGAAGCATTAAAATCTGCTTTACTAGTTATGCATGCCAACATCCTGCAGATCTTACCCAATGCCCCTTCATCTTCTATGCATGATTCTTTGTGGAGGGGATTATAAACCTCAGACCTTTTCCTTTTGTTCTCCCCCAGGCTCATGCACCTTGCTTACATAGTTCAACCCCCCCACCCATCAAAAAAAATACAACTTGTATTTTGCACATTTAACATAATCTAGAATTTATTTCACTCCCTGCAAACTCCTGAAGGATTTACAAGAGACTAGTTCTAAAGCCTACAACCATGACTTTCAACTTACAAGTATTCTGTATGACAAAAATACAATAAGACTTTTTATCACCGTTAAATCTTTGTGGTGCAACTTACTATCTTGGCCCCACTGTTACATCCTTTAACATTCCTTCCAATGGTCCTGTTGACCATGGTGTTAAAGACCTTGAAGAAACCCAGTCTCAAATGAATTCCTTCTACACATTCTTATAGTAATGCATTCAATGAACTAGTTCAAGCTGAACTGGAAAGACATGATGTTTGCCATCTGTAAGACCATATCAGCATTCAGAAAGTTCATCAGCCTGTCCTGCAGAATTTTGTCCAACTTTTGCCTTGCATGGAAATTACACTAACAGATCTGGAGATGGTCGTCTCTTTCCTAGACTCGCTTTTTGTAAAGGCGCCAACTGCTAACATCCTCCAGCAGTTTGGTACCATTACTGTTTCCAAAAAGGGAGTATATAGTTTATTGAGTAGTATACCAAGAATTATTATCCATTCCAAATACTCAAAGATGCAATTTATCTGGCTCCTGTACCTAAATTCCCTTAAATCATGTGAGTTAATTTTCTCTTTCCTCTAGAATCACTCCTTTTCACTCCACGTCTGTCAATCTATCCAAATCTCAGCTTCCATCATAAGCATCCAGCCCTTCTGTTCCTCTGTAAAAATTAAAATGAAAATCTTGTTCAGTATTTTTCTCTGATCTCTAGTCTCCTCACATTAATCCCACATTTACCAGTACTGTAATACCAGATGCATCTGCTTCAATTCTTTTGTACATATATGAATATTTTTTACCCATACCACCAGCACTTTAAGTCTGTCTGGACTTAGTGATGACCATATGATTCCTTTTGTTTCATACAAGTTATACTTCACCATTTCTTAACCATCCTACATGATCTCCTCCTTTATTTATCCTAATCCCTCCAATATACCAAGGTTGTCTGGCTGCTTTTGCTGCACTTCTTTATCATAATACAGATCATCATTCCCCTTTTTACTCCAAAACTGATGCCCTCCCAATGTTAACATTTCTATCGCCCTTCAATGTTTACTTGATTGCATTTCTTATCAGTCTGAAGTCCATTTCTCTGTCACCGCAAAACACTTACTATCCCTTTCAATTCCTCTTCCACGGATTGTAACCCACACTGTGACATAAGCACTGCTGGCACAGAATTCCCACAACTCCATCAATGGGATGCCCAATGCAAAGACCTCATCAGTGAAATAATCAGTAACATTTATATTCCTTCTTTGAATCACCACCTTCTATTCAAGACTAGTATCCATTATGTCTCCTGCCATTCTCCTCTCCCTCTTTACTATACAATTGACCACCATCCAGTTCTCTTCAAGAAGATTAAGTCTCTCAGGACTAGAATTTTTCTTTATTTTCTTTACCCATCTTTTAACCTCATTACAACCCATTTTCATCCTTTGAACCTGCATCTGGCAGCCAGTACACCATAGCAGACACCCAGAGATCTCCTACCCCACCTTTCAGCCTTATGGTAAACATGGCAGTATCCTCCTTCTCCCTTTCCCCATAAGCCTGTCACAGTGCATGTAATATTTTCTGCAACATATGGTGCTGCTCCCTCCCTTCCCTTGCTCAAGCTATAATCCATGAAAATTGGTAGCATTATATCCCAAACTAACTACAGTGTACCCTCATATTTCTCTTATGCCTGCAGTGACAAAACCCATTCCTAGAACTTGGTTCCTATTCTCGAGGCACTACAAAGTATCGCCTTCAAAAAGAAGTTATGTACCTACCATAACGTTCCATGTTAGTTGTCTTCATCTCGCCTTCCTTCTTGTTGTTTGGGTTCGGAGCAGATCCTCGGCTCCGACTCGGCCATCTTCTATAGCTCGAGAGCTGTTTACTGACTCGAGGCTACTCCTTATCCCAGAATGCCCAGCGTCAGCTACCCAGATCTCGTTTGTGATAGCGCACACTAGACATAAGTAGAGTAACCAGTTACCTAAAAACTGGTTGTCAAATACACCTAAACAAGGAAAGAGTCATAAATTACCTGGCATGTGAAGTAATAAAAGATACTCAGCCAGTGAAAACAAAAAGGAACTCCTCACAATCCTCTAGGAAGGGGGAAGGAGGGAGGGATGCAAGAAGGAAGGCGAGATGAAGACAACTAACATGGAACATTATATGGTAGGTACATAACTTCTTTATGTTAAGTTGTCCCTCTAGCCTTCATTCTTGCTGTTTTATTACAGCGTCTCTAGCACCTAAAATCCCGGGTGGCTCATTGGAACAGACTCTTCAAAACAGTAGAACCAAAGGAAGCTCTGCTCCGGGAGACCATATCCACCTTCTAATGAGAGATAAGAGTGTGAGGGTTTGCCCAAGTGGCAGCTGCACAGATTGAGTCTATGGGCAACCTAGACTGAAAGGCTACAGAGGTGGCTAATGCTCTAGTGGAATGACCTTTTGGTTTAGCTGGTAGCTCTTTATTTTGTAACTGATAAATAAAAGCAATAGTATCAGATAACCATCTGGATAAGGTCACCTTAGAAACTGGAAGGCCTTGTTTGTTGAAAGCATAAGAAAGAAATAACTGGTCTGACTTTCTTAGTTCTATGGAGGTAAAAACGCAATTGTCTGTGCACATCCAGTTGGTGGAGCTTGTATTCTGCCTTGTTGCTGTGATTAGGAAAGAAAACTGGAAGATCTATGGATTGATTTAAAAATGTTCTCTGAGCAGGCTTTAGGAATAAAGGATGGATTGGTCCTCAGAGAACTCTTTCCTTGTGAAACACCAGGTAAGAAGGCCGAACACATAGTGCTTGAAGTTCTGAAACACGTCTAGCTGAAGTGATAGCAACCAGAAAAAGTGTCTTCCAAGAAAGACATTTTAAGGAACATGATGCTGCCAGTTCAAAGGGAGGCAAAATTAAGGCAGCTAAAACTAAATTGAGATCCCAAGGAGGAGGAGGATCTCTAACTGGGGGTCTAAGAAGAGATGTTCCTCTCATAAAGGCCTTGCAGAGCTTATGAAACATTATGCTAGAATTAAACATACCAATATGAAAATTAGAAATGGTAGCTAGTTGCACTCTAATGGTGGCGGAAGCCGCACCAGACTGAAAGAGTTGTGCTAGAAATTCAAGAATTTCATGGACTGGGGATGAGAAAGGATCCAAATTTCTAGATTTTGCCCAGTAAGAAAACAGTTTCCATTTACTAGCATACGTTTTCCTCATAGTAGACTTATGTAAGGAAACAATAATATCACGGACTGCTGGGAAGATATTGGAAAGCCTGGCTAAGGTTGGAAGCAGAGTAACCAAGCTGTAAGCTGGAGAGTTTGAAGGGATTGGTGCAATCCACCTAATTGATGAATCAGAAGATCTGGAACTGGGTCCAGAATCCACAGTTGATCCAGAAGGTGGAGGTGCAGGAACAGGAACCATATCTGTCAAGGGCAATATGGGGCAATGAGGATCATTTTCCAACCCAACGATTTTGTTTTCTGTATGAGCCTTGGTATTAGGGGAAAGGGGAGAAAAGCGTAAAGGAGTCCCTGAGGCCAATCGTGGACTAGAGCATCTCTGGGTATATGACCTGGAAGAGGAAGTAGGGAGAAGTAGCTGCTGCATTTGTTGTTGAGAGGAATGGTAAATAGGTCGCAGCAAGGCTGTCCCCATTTGCGGAAGATAAGATCTGCAACTTCCTGATTCAGAGACCACTTGTGAGGCATAAGGATAGCTCTGCAGAGCCTGTCCGCTATGACGCTGCATTTCCCAGGGATGTGCATTGCTATCAGAAAACGTTGGGAAGAAATCGCCCATTGCCACAGTCTGAGTGCTTCTCGACACAAGGGGTAAGACCTGGTCCCGTCCTGTTTGTTGATGTACCACACCACTGACATGTTGTCCATTTGGATTGCAATAGTCCCAGAAGGAAGAGAGTCTTGAAGGGCTTGCAACGCTAGGAGCACCGCCCTCATTTCTAGGACATTGATATGCAGATGGTACTCGTGAGGTGGCCAAGTGCCTTGGACTGTCCTGCCTAGATAATGCCCCCCCCACACCCTATCAGGGAGGCGTCCATGGTCACTGTGGCTACCAGAGGGGGTTGTATGAAAGGTCTGCCCTGAATTACTAGTGGGGAGACCATCCACCAAGAAAGGTGCCTTTTGCATGTTTCTGTGATCAGGATCATGTGAGACATGGACAGTTCCTGGAAAGACCAATGCGTGAAAAGAAGCCACTGAAGGATTCTCATGAGGAAACACGCTAATGGGACAAAAAGAATGGCAGCTGCCATGGAGCCTAGAGCTTGGAGGACATGTCTGACTTGAATCCTTTTGCTCTGCATTAGAATTAACACTTGTTGATGAATAGTGGAAACTCTTTCCTGTGCTAATCTTGCAAACATTTCTTTGTGTTTAATTCTGCTCCTATGTATGTGATAGACTGACAGGGCAACAAGGCAGATTTTTCGAAATTTACTGTAATGCCTAGCTGAGTGCTTGATGTGATTGTATAATCCCGTGCCTCTAAGAGTTGATGCCTGGTGGTAGCAGTCAGGAGCCAGTTGTCTAGATAGGGAAATACCTGGAATCCTTGATGCCTCAGGTGAGCCGTGACTACTGCCATACACTTGGTGAACACCCTGGGGGCTGAGGTGAGACCAAAGGGCAGAGCTCTGAACTGGTAATGACTGGCCCCTACCTGGAAGCGAAGAAATCTCCTGGAGCATCTATCCATCTTGATATGGTAGTATGCGTCCTGAAGATCTATCGAGCACATCCATTTGTCCTGACCCAGAAAAGGAAAAATGGACTGCAGTGTCACCATCTGAAACTATTCTTTTTGTACAGATTTGTTCAATCTGCTGAGATTCAGTATTGGTCTCCAGTCCTCTGTCTTTTTTGGTACTAAAAAGAATCTTGAGTAAGTTCCGGATTCTAGTTGGTCTGCGGGGACTTCTTGAATGGCTCTTTTTTCTAGCAGTCTTGATACTTCTGTGACTGCTTGATCCCTTAGATTGGGTGGGACATCTGGGATGGGCTTTTTTGATTCTATGCGGGACTGAAGGAAGGGAATTTTGTAACCTCCGGATATAATGGATAGTACCCATCTGTCTCTTGTTATATTTTGCCAGGCTTTTGGGTACAGTGAAAGTCTTCCCCCGACTGCCTCCAGAGGTGAGCAGTCGGGCAACCCTTCAGGGATGCTGGAAGGGCTTGGCAAAGAAAGTTTCTCTGTCACTCTGGTTTTGCGGTTTCCCTCTGCCACGAGGGCGGCGTCTGGTATTGTTGTTTCCCCCTCTGCCCCTGGGAGAAATATCACCACGTGTGTCAGGCAAGGGTCCTTGGGATTTTCGGAAGTACATCTTTCTGCTCTTCTGACCCTTGGGATAAGGTTTGGAAGGGGTGGAAAAATGGACTCCCTTGGCCATCATCTATAGCTCTTGCCTTGCTTGTATGATTAATGCTCTGGCAGTACCTCTGAAATGGCCACATATCTACAGCCTTCCTGCAATGCTCGTTAGCATGAATGTTCTTACCTTTACTCATTCCAAGCTTCTAAGTACAAGGCAAGTTGTCCTTACAGGACCATCTTTCTGCTCATATTAAGGCTCAATAATGTCAAATTTTCCTTGTCTAAAACAGCCTTGCTACAGGTCATATTCATGGTGAGGCTTCCCCTTACTCCACCACTACTTCTTCCAACTTCCTTGCTGTAATAAAATTTCCCAGCATCAGTAAAATATATGTAGGCTGAAATGCCCATACACGTGTCTCTAACTCTGTGGGTAAAGTGACACTGCATGTAATGCAGCCCTTTGCTCAATTATATGAGAACTGGCAACTCTATGTTGTGCAAATGCACAATAACCTGAAAGCAAGGACACTTTATGTGTGCAGGATCAAACTCCATTTGAAGCAGGCAGCAGAATTATGCCAAAAAGGATAAAAAAAAGTGTGGTGACTATCTCTCTGGCATACAGAGATGGAATCCTGACTTTGACCAGGACTACCAACTCAGGCCTTGGAGGAACCAGTGAGGGAGGCTGAGAAATGTTTGTTTGTTGCCTTCAGCTTGAAGCTCCCCAGTGGAGACCACAGGATAGCCTGGCCTGTGGAAGGCTACTATTTCATTTGGAAAGCAGAAGGGTCATAGGCATGTGTGTGCCACTGCATGCACCGATATGTATGAAGTCATGCTGTGCCCACCCAATTATGACTTCACCTATACATCTGACCTGCCTGACCAACATTTCACAGAATACCATAGATTAATGTGTGATTTTCTGTACAACCACTCAGGACTAAAGTTACTAGACATGACAGAGTTTCAGTCAACACATCGTTCAGTAAATATCTGTAGATACATTGATTCTTAGCCTCAAGCTAGATATTGCTGTGTCTCATATTGTATGCATTTCTAATGTTTTGACTACTGTATGTATTTTTTTTACTATTGTATATATATTCAATTACTCTTATACTTTGCTGCTCATTTATTGTTATGTGGAGCTTTTCTCCCCGGGCCTCCACTGAAAAAGGACCTGCGTCCAGTCGGAACTTCCCGGTAAACAAATGTAAATAAAATAAATAAATGTATATTAATGTACAATAAACTATTCCAATAACCTTTTAAATTCATAAGAGCAATATTAAAAAAAAAAACTACCCCTGATTTGGGCCTCTGTCCCTCCATTTTTGACTTGTTAAAGAATTCTAGTTCTAAGAGGTAAAGAAGTATGTTTTCCTCATCATAATCAACTCCCTGCCCTTGCAAGCTGCATATTAAGAAGCCTGTCCCTAACTCACATCTTAAATGAGAGGTAGCAATCGCACAATGGATCTGAAAAAGGCATATGCATAATTAATGGGTCACTGAGGAAAGGGCAGATAGTCAACACAGTTGTAAGTGATTAACATAAAAAATAAATTACAAATTATATTATGCAGTGTGATTTTGGGGCCCAAGCAAATAATTTTTAGAATTAATATACATTTTCTGTATACCAGAGAGTAAAACTTTTCAAAGGCAACAGTCATAACCTTTATCAAAAACATATTTATGGTTGAATACTGTAATGAATATTTTGTATTAAAATGAAACAATCTAATAAATGAATGCTGAAACAAACAGAATGAACTTTTGTAAAACACTGAATTTGCAAAATTAAGTTATTTTATGCATTAAAGCACATTATTTGTGCAGATGCATTTCATGCAATGTGTTGCTGCTTAAATAAACCCAGAAAGACTAGCAGAATTTTGAAGCAGGAAAACATGATGTGTAAAGTGTGTGTGTGAGTTTGTTGGTGCAAAACCAATTACATGTCAGTACAATAACAACTGCTTCTGTACTGAAGTCTATGTAGCAGGAAGACTAAAACAGCAATCAAAATGGATACATGTGAGACTTCTTAGCGCTTTTAATACTACAGGTGACAGTCTTTACAGAACTGTGCTGGAGTGCGAGGAGTGCCTTCTGTGTGGAGTCTGCATGTCCTCCCTGCGGTTGGATGGGCGTTCGAAAGACATGCGTAAATGGGCATGCCTTCGTTGAAGGTTGGCCGTTGAGCTGGCACCTCGGCGTTCGTTAAAATCTACTGCCAATCATTAGCGGACCGGAGTTCTGCTGTGGCAACCCCTAACCGGGAAAAGCTGAAAGACAATCAACAACAACAACATTAAACAGCTAATGACATATCCAATAGAAAATCTGTGGGGTGACCTGAAGAGGGCTGTGCGCAACAGATGCCTTCACAATCTAACAAATTTGGAGCACTTTTGCAAGGAAGAGTGGGCAAATATTGCCAAGTCAAGATGTGCCATGCCGATAAACTCAAGAAGACTGAATGCTGCAATTAAATCAAAAGGTGCTTCAACAAAGTATTAGTTTAAGGGTGTGCATACTTACGCAAACAGCATATTGTATGTTTTTTATTTTTTTTTACATTTTTTTCCCCCAACAGATTTGTTTGTTTTTCAATTGAATTGTACAGGTTATAGGTCACATTAAAGGTGGGAAAAGTTTTTAAATGATTTATTGTGGTCTCATTTTTTTACATCACAAAAACCTGGCATTTTAACAGGGGTGTATACACTTTTTATATCCACTGTAAACATTTTTTTTCACAATTGTTCACTTAACCTGGCTTAAACTACTAGGTCTCAACTACTAAGAACTCAATGAAAAGTAACATAACCATGTGACACCCACAAGCTAACAAGCAATATGCAGGCATGTACTTGTCCATATTACAACAGCCAAGGCTGGATAGATGGACCAACCCAGGCACAGAGGCATCTGAGGAGGATACATGTGGTCTAAAAAGGAGGGCCCATCTCACAGATCAACTCATATGGTAAGCATGCATCTGCTAAATGTAACATCAACAGGCAACCGTGACAGGATCTACCAATGTAGAAAATACATCACAATAAACCACAAGAGATGAAAGAAGCCACAAAAATGAAGATTCAGAATGCTAAGTTCTGAAGTACATCGAAATACTAAGCATGTAAAAAAATGACGTGACCTACCTTGCCTGTTCCCCTTGGCATTTGCTAGGTTAGGGTGTTCTTAAAAAGCCATTGTGGGTCCCTCTTCAAAACTTCTGGTATTTGAATCTGCAGCAAAAAATGCACTGTTTTGTTCAGGCAAAGAAGAAGGAAGACTGGGAGCCCGTCCTGGTTAAAATTCTTTATTTATAAATGGAATTTATCTTTTCAAATAAAGAATGTTAAGGCTTTCGACACAATCCCACACTCATGCATTACCAATAAACTTCCGTCCGCATTGTGCCCCTTACTGTTTGGTATATACTTCTCAGAAGTTCAGGCCAAAACTAAGTGGTTGCAGCTGGCCAAGTTTCTGGATGACTGAAAACTAGGTGCAATTACTGAATCCCCAAATAATAAATACTATACTTCAGGAGGGTCTTACACAGACCATTGACTGGTGTCTTCATCAGAGTCATATACTGAATGCAAAGAAATGCATCATCATTCCCTTTTGCAAAAACAATGTCCCTTCACACTATCAAATCAATAACAATACCCTAAGTACCTGCAAAGTGGTAAGGGATCTGGGATCGCATGTTGACTGCGACTTTACCTTTGGCCACCATGTGTTTACTGCAGTAAGGAAGGCTTTCTATGTATCACAGTTGATTACTAAAGGGGTTGTCTCTAGAGCAAAGGCAGTTATAACCCCTGTAGACTCATCACTAATCAGGCCCATATTTGAGTATAACAGCCCTTTTGGCATGTACCATACAAGCACCTGCAGCTACTGGAGAGACCTCAGAGATTTCTAACAAAGAAGATCAAGGGACTCTAGCATGTGCCTTACACAAACCGACTAAAGTCCCTGTCGCTATACTCTCTATCATACAGACTTCTTAGGGGAGACTTATGCTTAGCTTACAGAGCAATCTCAGACCCAAACCTAATGAATTTGCTGCATATCCATAAATCAAATGAGACTAGAGCTACCCATTCCATGGACCTAAATATGGCCTGTGACTTGAATAGGACATGCTGCAGGGACAGATTTGTCTCCCAGCAACTGCTGCTTCTTTGGAATAAGCTGCCAATTCATGTGACACAGAGCACCTCTATGACACTGTTCAAAAGGAACCTAGACGAGTGGATGGGGCACAGTAAATTCTTACCAGGTATAGTGCTCACAACCCTCCTGGACATGGGTAGCCATTATTAAATACAATCTTGGATACTGACTAGAATATCTATGGTATTACACTGGGATGAAACAGCTAAGCTTGAAATGACCTCTGGGTCAACAGAATGGTAAACTGCTACGATCTTATTCAAGACCTCACCTGTCATATTCCTACACACACACACACACACACACACATTCACAGACCATTCACCACTACATCTCAGCTGCTGCTATTTCATTTTTCCAGCAACACAGACTCCCCCATTGATTATAATGAAGGACTGCAGCATTTTGGCAATATTCATTAACACTGGTAGTTTTGATAATTTATCAGCTGGGCAATTCAATCCCTTCCCACTGGCATTTCCGGAAGAGAATCTCTTGATTAGTTATTAGTATTTGTTTCCTAGGGTAGAGCACTGATCTCCATGGCCGATTTTCAGACTCAGCCTGGGAGAGGTAACTGGTTAAGTGACTTGATCAGAGTCACAAAGTTAAGGAACGGAGGCTGAGAGAATCAAATCTTGCACCACAGGAAACAGCTCATTCATTTTCTAAGTTAAGTGCCACACCAATTAGCATAGGCACTGCTCCAGAATGTCTCATTAGCATGTAGCATGACCATGAAGATGGCCCATCATGACAACTAATGACATAAGTATTACAATTTACTTCCTGGCCTTCATCTCTAAGTAACTGCAGAATAAGGCAAAATACTGCTCACCATGTTCTAGTAAATCTTGCCTTTATAAATCAAATGGTATCTACTGCATCTGTTATTGTTGTGTTTACAGAGGAATCACAAAGCACTAGCAATGAAAGACATAGCGCAGGACAACCAAGACAATGAGATCTGCAACACTACATCACTTGTCTGAGAAAGCAAAGGATGTAATATAGTACCAAGGTATTTCAGCAGCCAATAGAAGGTGATGCAAATCAACCACCAATGGAAAGCATTTCAACACAAAACACAGCTTGAACCCAAGAGGGCCCTGATACATGATTATTTATTTGCCTTTGTTTACTGAGAAATTTGACTTTGCAAAGTCCCTTTTGAACAGAGGCCCAGGGAGAAACACTCTACATTAATTACATTTGAATTAGCCAACATGTAGTATGATACTTAGCAGCTGATCATCATTCTACCTACAGTACATAGTATTTACTCGCATGCTATCCTCAGCACACTTATAAAACATAGGATATACAGCTCATAAAACTCCACACATTACCAGAACAAACAGCATTATTTTACAGTGTATGTACATAAGCTGTGATAAAACTTGCATCATTGAAGTACCCATAGTAGATCATGTTTGGTCCTTTGTCCAGCAGAAAAACAGTGAAAAGTAATTTCAAGCACAGTGCCACACCCCACATGTGACACTATGGTTTCTGTAAACCATTTCCCTTGTCTACATGGGATGTCTTTTCTGGGACAATATTCATAAATGGATTAATACATTGGTGAGAAACAGTTTTACATTTGTCTGGGGATAGTGGGCTAAAAATCCAACACAGTCCAATTTTCAAAAATATATTTATTTAAACAGATATTATATGTGGAACACAAGAAACAAGCAATGGTTTACCTGATAAGTGTGGCACTATGCAGAGGTCTGAATAATAATCAGTGTATTTCCTTAAGTTAATCTACCGCCACAACAAACGTAATTCACATCTTAATTAGTAAATACTCTTAATGTTTTCACAAATTTAACATACTTAAGACATTATTAGTAACCATTAGCAACAAAGTCTCACAATACAGTGTGAACAGGTTAATTGACAATCTAATTGTTTCAGTATTCATCCCCATGTAGTTACACGCAGTGTAAAATGTAAGACTAAAATATTAGTTAAGGATGAAACATTTTAATTTAGCAAATACATTCCACGAATTATGCTATTCATAGAATTGAACAGTTTAAGCAAGGTATGGGGGTCAGGTTGTTGATATCTGCATGTCATTTATTTGCATAATGGTTATGTGAAATAAAAAAATGATTCTGTGAGGGAATACAGTAAGAAGGCAATTAAAAAGGAGGTTTTACATGATTGGATGTGTTGGCATACTTGAAAGTAGTGGAAAATTACTAAACTCTATGTGGACATGGGTGACAGCTAATATTTTTTTTTTAAACAAAGAGTAGAAAAAAAAACATACTGGCAAACAATCCCAACACCACACCCACAAAATCTTCTTATATCTGACAAGGGTAAAGTCAAAGGTGTAGTGATATTATATATTTGACTGTTTTACAGCTAATTATTACTAGCTAATTTGCTGGAAGGAAAATTACAACAATCAAAGCTGCGGCAATTTGGTTCACAGAGAGAGAAAGCTGAAATAAATATTTACTGCAACATAAACAGAGGAGTCCCAGAAATGTGCTTTTTAGTGTGGTGCACAAGGGGGCATTTTTCTGAGGTTTCAAGCTTACAGACATCCCATTACCTCTTCAAAGCATGGTCTGCATTTATAAAGATAGACTTTCATGGGTATATACTGAATCAAGTAAAACCTTCACACAGATACATAGGAAATGTCTCTTAAAAGAAAAAAAAAAGCTTTGTTGAAAGTAAACAAGTTAGGAAATTTGCAGTGAAGTGGCTTAATTTAAAAGCTACTGAAACGTGTGCACTGCAATGGCTGTGGAGCAACAATCTGCTGCTGACTGAGGTGTTACCCCATCTTCAATGATTTATGGACAGAGAGTGGTACACCTCCAAGCAGAGATTGAAAGGATTTGATGGAGTAGTGTTCTCTCAATGGGAGTTCTAAAGTCTCTACACTGCCATGGGGAGTGCCAAGAATAAGAATCAGTTGTTTCATAATAGGATCCATGAAGCCTAGAGAGGTAAAACAGAAACAGGTTCCTACCAATCTACTTTTCCATCATTTTATGCTGTTCTGGTACACAGGGGTCCTTCAGATGACGAATCACAAGAATAGACTGAAGATGATACAGCAAACAAGAAGCACATTATAAAAGATCCCAGAGGAGAAGGAAACATAATATTCTGTGACTGTGACTCTTAAGAAGAAAACAACTAGGATCTTCACAACCTATGCTGGACCACAAAGTTTCTAAGTCCCAGTGATGGCCAGAGACCAACCTTATTAGGAATGGGTGGAATATATATTATCTCCTGCTCAACAACAAAACACAATAGAGATATAATATGAGTAAATCAACTTGTTTTAAATTGTGGGCTATGTCCTGAGGGTCAGACCTATTTACTGCTTCCATATCTACCATCCTTGCTTACTTACCTCAGACGTTTGACTGAGGCATTAGTTACTCCTCTCTCATATTTCACCTTGCAGCCATTTCCAGTTTCCATTACGGCACTAATTCCTTTTCTTTGGCAAATGTCTTAAAAAGCAACCTTCAAAGTGGTTTAATTTATTTATTTGTCATTCTTTACCGAGAAAGTCCAACTGGGTAATACCCATTTTCAGGGGAGAAAAGCTCTATTTGTTTCCATTATTTTACATCCTCCTATTAAAAATCCATTTCCTCCATAGGACCATTACTTTGCACTGCAAAAGTTGACTCTATCCCACTTTGAACAAGTTACTATGGCAGACCTTAATTTGTGTCTTGGAAGATTCTTTTTGTTGTTGTCTTGACATTACCTAGAAGAATCTCAACCCTGCAGGCTTCATGTGCAAATCCTCTTTACCTGATATTCTACAGAAACAGTTTCCATGAAAACTACGCAATTCTTCCATTTTTACCATGGTTAACACCCACAACAAATCTGCACTTAATTCACCTTCACATGTCCTCTCTCAACTATTTGAACAAAGGTAAATATTTGTTATACTATGTAACAATGTGAAGCACTGTCAACTATGCCAGGAGAAGTAGAGTAGTGGATGTGTAACATATGCCAGCATAGCTGTCATTTATATATCAAAATAATTTGTACAGATGCTTGTGTTGAAAAAATGTATTTGTAAAGCTGCTTCTGTTAAAAATTTACCAAGAGTGTGCCCTGCTGGATAGAGAGAGAGAAATATACATGTATTATTGTAACTGTTTAAACACGTGTTTTAACACAGGATACTGGAAGAGAAGAGGTTAATCTCAAACTTTGAAAATAGTTTGAAAATTAAATTACCTGGCTTAAGCCATAAAGATTGTATCTTACAGTTCTCATTGCAGCCAGAGACAAAAAGTCTGTACTAGGAAGCTTCCTGCATTGTCATTGGGGTGAACTATTTGCTACTCTGGAAGGATGGAGGTTTAAAATTGTTTTATGACTTCCAGGAGCTGCAGCAGATCTTAGAAAGTATTACTGACACAAACATGTTAAATCCTGACAGCTTCTAGCCAAAGGGGGAAGCATGGGAACTAGAAGTCAGACGACCAGATGTACGTGATGTCATTCTGTAATCCATCACTAAAAATAATGTTTAATACTAGGTGAGACTGAAGTTTCATGGCAGTCTGCTTTTTTAACATGACAAGGAAGGACCTCTCACCTACTTCATCTTGTAAGTAAGCAGGGAATAATAATTCTTTAGATCAGTCAGGAAAACATAGTGAGATTAGTTAAGTATTGCTTTTCTGTAACTGTGGGAACCTGTCTATCTGTGTTAGTTTTAATATTTCATGTGATTGGCACTCTGGTGTTTATTGTAAATAGATATTTAGTATTTTCATGTTCTTTTATTTTATTATTAAATATATTTAAACTTTTTATTTTGGCTGGTCCTTTAGAGAATATTTTTAACCTTTGAGAGTCCTTATATCTATTGGTGACATTGTGGCCACTCCTGAAAGCCTGTCTCTTTGGTCAACATTACCATTTGTATTAATATTAATTTCGCTCAGTATAATAGGGTACCCTTGCAAGAGCCTTAGAGTAGCTAGCTCTGGAGTGTTTGGTGATGCTGTAACTACCTTATAGTCTGAACGCACTGGTTCCACAGATAGAGTGCTGGAGGACTTGGCTGGGACACTTGGTTGAGGATTCAACCCTACAGCTGTGCCAGTGGGGAGTCTTATTGGGGATCCGAAATGAGACAGAGGACCCAGCCCCCAAACTGACTGTGTTCCCTGTGTGCTCTTAAGGGAAACTGTGCTTGATGCAAAGAACTGCATCTGGAAATGCTGGGTGAATCCATTTTTGATCCAAATGAATGTCCTGCTCCAATGTCACTGGTGAGGATTCAGGCTACTTAATTACTGGCTCAGAGAGGGGATGTCACACACAGGATGGACATTCATAAGCAATTTTAGATTCTTTCACTCAAAGAACAAAGTCTACTAGAAAGGCATTGACAACTCGGTCATTTTCTCCAAAAAAGTAAGTTGAGTGCCAAAGTCTTCAAACTGACTTTAATCAAAATAGCTCTGTTAATGTTATCACAAATGCAAGATTTGATTCCTGAGGTTAGGCATCACTCTATTAGAGAAGGAGCTACCACTCAGGCTTTCTTTAAGAATGCATTTCTGGATGATACATGTAGGCTTTCAATGTGGACATCACTACATGCTTTTGCGTAACACGATAAGCTGGACCTGTCAGTCCAGGTTATCATTTGGTTTCAGTATCACCAAGATATCCTTCCATCAGGAGCTACTCAAGAGGATAAACTTGGGACTCAGCTCCTCAAAGTGATAAAGATGGAAGGCCTGAACTTAGATATGTAAGTTGCGTACTCACAACAGCAATGCCACTAAGCTGGCAGTTCCCTTTCCATCTGCAGACCCACTGTACTTCTACCACCTGCCTTGGTCTTGATGAGGCCTAGAAGGTTTTAGCTGGTGTCCTCTCATTTGTCTTTATGTACAGTTGCTTACTATAGTGAGTTGTTGCTATGCCTCACAAAGACTTTCCTAACCTGCACAACATTCTGGACAATGGGAGGACATTTGGTAGCTGCTGGGTGAGAACCAACACTGTCAGTACTTAAAGTAATGAAGACAGAGTTGCCAATCAAGATCTTTATGATAAACGCATACGTTTCATTGATATTATGAGCTGTTTCTTTTAACAATACACAAAGGTTCAATGTATAAAGTAATACAGAATTGCCTGTACAATGTGCTATTTCAAGGGTACTAAGGGAATACAGAGAAATCACCACTGTTAAACATTGGTAGATTTATTCATACAAACGTGACTGGCTTCACCAGTGCATGCCAGATTCAGACAATATCAGCAGAAGTCTGCTGCACAAACATGTAAGGCTGCACCGATAACTGGAAACAGTATTATGAAGTACAGGCACCTAATTTAAGAAAAAATGCAAATAAAAAGAAAACCATAAAGATGTATTTAAAACAGAAAATAAAGAATTCTTACAGAAACGAACATGCATTCAACAAGCATTCTGGTCCCATTAGGTCAGACAAGCATACAAATTTCCACCAATGTTCAAATTTTATCAGCTAGCCAGCTTTACAAGTGAGTATATTTTTGTACATGGAGGGAATTAGTTTAATTTTTAAGGTTAGGTGATAACTCTGTGTCTGTGTTTGCCTCTGTTTAGGAAGTGGGGGATGATGATGCAGTGGGATTGCCTTGTTTTGTTCCCTCCAGGTCACAGACTCCATTTTGAGACTGCATGGTACAGGTGATGCAGGGTAGAAATAAGAAGTTTGACAGAGACCACAAGTACATCTCTTCCTGCCTTATCACATGGCAGAAGACAATATGGCTGGGAAGATGGATTGTTAACATTATTCCCCACCTTTGAACTTATTAATTGCTCCTTGAAATGGCTTGCTTAAACTGCCACAGATGGAAGAAGTATGCAAGATGAAGTATGCAAGATGTTCATGATAATGAACTGCTGAACTGTACATTTGTAGAGTTCACATACATTTAGTTATGATAACACTAGGTATCATTCCCTAGCCTTCATCATCAGTTCATTTTCCTCTGTATGAACAAACAACCACCATATAAGTATATCCATCGGAACACTGTTTTTTAGAAGTAATAGAATGTACTGCTTTGTCAAATCATTCAGAAAATACAGATGAAATTTTCAAATTAAAAAAAACATTCAAATAGTAAAAAAATAAGATGTAAAAAAATTGAATGCAAACAGGCTACACCTTTTCTCTCACTTGGTCACTCTCGATCAGCAGATGCAGTAAAACTATTTTTTTTTTCATTTATACAGTGACCATGAAATTAGTACATGTAGAGAACAGATAGTAAGGGGAAGCAGGTCTTTTCAATCTTGGGGCAACCAAGGAACACAGACACTATGTATTGCATACTTCGCAATTTTTTTATAACATCATATTTCAATATACTACATTACTTTCTATTTCTTTCTTTTTAGAAAGTCAGCATTTTGGATTACTTCATAGGGTATTCTTTTTTACAGCAATTCATTCATATATTAGTTATCCTAAAATATAAATATATACATTTTCCATATGTAGCGACTTAATGGCAAAAATGAGGTGAAACCTATTAAAGTTATGTACATACACAATATTAATTAAAATAAAAACGGTCAGTGTCAAAGTGTGTTAAACAAGAGCATTGCATATGTAGAAATCAACTAAATGGCTTGCACACTTACCAAAGGAAAACTGTAACCAGAAGAAAAGAAACTTACCTAAAATAAAAAAGAAAATTTATTAGAATCAATAAACGTATATAGCCAAATTAAAAATGTAAATAAATATTATTCAGAAAGGACACACACATACAACAATTAATATGCAATACACCACTACCGCTGCAAAACTAAGAACCATGAGCAAATGCAGTCCATTAGTACTCCAAGGAACCAATGCCACAGGAAGAATTTCAGTATATTACAAAGATTTATTCCACAACTTAGCACATTCGTCTGTATATAACACAAGACTTCTTCAGAGTTTAAATTACACACACATTCTAATCTAGTTAAATAATAACCATTAAAAACCCATGGGACCCCACACAACCAATACAAACATACATAATAGTTTTAAATTAACTTAACATTATCTAAAAAAATCTTAATAAAAATGTTGACTATCTTGCAACAACTCTAAATGCTGTAAAAAAGAATGCATAATTAAACACATGTTAAAGTTATAAAAATGCTTATTATTAACCAGCAGCATACAACACTTTAACCTTGAGAATACTACTAAGGGAACCATGTTCATTAATACCAGGGAATACCAGGGAAAGAATATACCAACATAATTTAGATATTAAAAATTTGAATATGAATAATGCGTTATTCAAACATATTTTTAGTAATGCGGACCATAATTTTAAATTTTTTGTATTAAAGAAAGTGGCAAAGGACAAAAGAGGGGGACCTTGGGAAGAATTAGTAGAGATAAGGGAATTATGGTGGCAACTTAAGTGTAATGAAACCGTATTCCCTGGTATTAATGAACATGTCTCCATTAGTAGCATTCTCAAGGTTAAAGCGGTATATGCAGCTAGTTAATAACAAGCATTTAATTATACACTCTTTTTTTTTTTTACAGCATTTAGGGTTGTTGTAAGAAATTCAACATTTTTATTAAGATTTTTTAGGTAAGAATGTTAGGTTAATTTAAAACTATTATATACGTTTGTATTGGTTGTGTGGAGTCACATGGGTTTTTAATTGTTACTATTTAACTAGATTAGAATGTGTGTGTAATTTAAACTTTGAAGAAGTCTTGTGTTATATACAGATGAAAGGGCTTAGTTGTGGAATAAATGTTTGGAATATACTGAAATTCTTCCTGTGGTGTTGGTTCCTTGGGGTACTAGTGGCCTGCATTTGAATATGCAATACACAATGGACTTGCTGTATTAATCATATTACCTCAAAGAAACACATGCTAAGGCAAGGCAGAAAGTCTAAGCTAAGGAAATGTTAGCTCAAAGAGCAGGAAAACAAAGCTGTACAGGCCGTGTTGTCAAAACTGTCCAGGTTTAATATTAAAAACTGGTTCTCACTGGTCGTAGGCAGTTACCATAGGTTCACAGGTTCATAGGTTGGTACTAGGCTATTGGATCTAGGGCCTATACAAGCCTTGCCATAACAATTCCCTGGTTATTTCTTCCCACAGTATTTACTTCCCTTGGCTTCCCAAGACTTGCAGTTCAGAGGACCATTAAGGAGACTACCACAAATTCCCAATTGCCACTAAGCAGTGTCTGATTAAGTGACCTGCTTAAGGTCACCTACTAGGCAAATGAGGGCTGAGGGAATCGAACACTATCACAGGAAAGTACAGCTGTGTAAAATCTTACCATAACAGTAGATGTCTTTTCCTTCACTGTTGCAGTATTCATAACATCAGGGATCCCCTGCCAAGGGCAGCCCGACATCCGGCCAGTATACCACAGCCTTTAGGTTGCTTTAAGGTACACCATACATCACACGAATGCTCCTTGCATAGCATACAGAATAAAGGTGATGTCCGGATGTGCTATCCTCAGAACTAAGAGTCACAGCAAGAATGTCAGTCCAAAGAAAAGAAAAAGGCTATCAGTACATCCAGACAAGAAATGGACCAGGGGATGGAGGGAGGGAGTGAATACTGAAACAGTGAAGAAGGACAGCTACCATTATGGTAAGATTTTACACAACTGTACTATGTCCTTCCATTTCACTGTTGCAGTATTCAAAACATTAGGGAGAATGCCAAAACTCAGGAAGAAACTTGGGAGGAGATAGGACCAAGCAGAGCCCTTTAAGGAAATCAAGAAGGATTTATTTATTTATTTATTTATTGATTGACTGATTTCTTGCATTTGTTAACCGGGAAAGTCTACTGGGTCCAGGTGAGCCCATTTTCAGTAGAGACCTGGGGAGAAAAGCTCCACATAACATTAATAGTACATACAAGAAAAAGCACAATATACAGTGTATATACAGTCTCAATGCACAGAAATAAATATTAAACACAATGGTACAAGTTATTTACAAACATTACACATCAACACTGAATACAATTTGATCATTGAGGATGGAGTTAGTCAGGTAGGGTAGCAGTTTTGATTTGTTACTTGGAGTTTTGTAGGCATAAGCTTTTGAATTCAGCAAGAGAGAACCTAAGTAGTGATATTGTAGAGGGATATAGTAGTGGATCAGGTGTTACGAGGTACTATTTTGGCACAAGTACACTGCCAGAGAGTAGAGAAGTGTGATCTGAGAGACGTTTTAAAGACAGCAGGATTACTGATTGCTCTGATAGAAGGTGGGAGGGCATTCCATAGTTTTGAGATGGTAAAAGTGTACATCACTTGACTAGCTGCAAGGTTAGGTTTTTCAACTTTCAGCATCATTGTGTTTTTGGCCTGTTAGGGTGGTATGTAGTCAATAAGGAGGAGAGGGAGGGGCAAGTTGAAGGTTTGTATATGTGTTTATCTGCGGTGGTTAATTGTGAATAAGTGAGGTAGTGTGGGAGTTCAAGCCAGTTTAGCTGTTGCAGAGATAAGCAATGGTGTGCTGTGGTTTTAGAATTTGTTACAAATTTGGCAATCTTGTTGTAACATGAGTCTAGTTTGGTTTTCAGGGATGACTGGATACTGGTGCAGATTGGGGCACCATACAGTAGAGTTGGTACCAGGAAGGATGATGCTAGAGCTTTTTTAGAAGTAATATTAAGGTAGTATTTGTGCCTATAGAGGGTACCTAATTTTTGATTTTTTTTTTTGATGTTGCTATGGATATGGAGGTTGAATGTTACATTTTCATCGATAATAACTCCTAGCAGTTTGGTACTTGGAACAACTTCAATGAGAGTATTATTATAGGATTGGACAGAAAAATCATTCTTGTACAGAGCGGTAGTTTTTTTGGGGGGAATATTAGAAGTTTGGTTTTATTGGGATTTAGAGCGAGATGGTTGTTTGACTCCAAGTTTCCGTTGAAGTGAAAGCATTTTGGGTAAGACATTGTAACTCAGATATAGATTTGGCAGTACAGATGATTGAAGAATCATCTGCATTATTGGATAACTGTGCCATGGTTAAGGGTGGTGTGGAAGTTGTTAATGAATATACTGAAAAGGAGGGGACCTAGTATAGATCCTTGAGGTACACTTGTGGTTGTGTTGAGAAAAGGTGAGAAGCAGTGTTGCCATTTGGTAGATTGTTGCCTATTGGTGAGATAGTCTGAGAACCAGTTTAAAATATTGGCTGAGACACCTAAGTTGGTGAGTTTTATGAGCAGAAGGGGATGTGAAACTGTGTCGAAGGCTTTAGTGAGATCTAGGAACAATGAGAAGACTATGTAACCGGCATCATGAGCCCGGTGTACTGTGCCCATAAAGGATATGAGAGCAGTACAGGTATTATGATCTGGCCTGAAGCCGTGCTGTGTGGGAGAAATGATCTGGTTTTGGACAAGATAATTAAGAAGATGAGTATGAATACACTTTTCTAATATTTTAGAGATGGGAGAGAGGATAGCAATGGGTCAGAAATTAGAGATATCAGAGTTGTTGCCACCTTTATGGACTGGAAGAACAAATGCTTTCTTCCGTATGTTTGGTATACTGGACTCCTGAACAGATCTATTGAGGAGTATGCTGATAGGAGAGGCAATAGAGTTTGCAGATAGTTGTAGAAATTCAGCAGGTAAATTGTCTGGTGCATTAGTACAAGGTTTGAGTTTATGAAGTATTTTTTTATAGTGGAAGTTGGTATAGGTGAGAATGAGAATAGAAGAGTAGTAGAGAAGTGTAAGGTGGGAGGTTCATGTGGGCAGGGATCTACAGGTGGGAAGGTAGTGATGAGTTTAGCTATGGTGTCAATAAAATATGAATTAAAGAGCGAGGCTATCTCAGTGGGAGTTTTATCTGGATTAGGGCAAGGATTGTTATTTTTATCTGGATGGAGTAGGGAACTGATTGTGCTCCAAAATTTCTTTAGGCTTAGTTTGTGTTGGTCTTGAAGGCTTAGGAAGTGTCCTTTTTTATTTTTAATCACTAGTCATTTTGCCTGGTTGCGTAATTGTTTATATTGAATGAGGTCATTAGGATTTTTAATTTTTTTGCCAAGCTTTATCCTTAGCAGACATAATTTGCTTTGTGTGTTTGGTAAGCCAGGCTGCCTGTTTAGCTTTTATTCTTTTTAGGTGATGTGGGGATAAACTATTTAAAATTCTAAGAAATGGTGAATTGAAGAATTCAACAGCCTCATGGAGAGGGAGATATTTGAGTGGGGTCCAGCTTATCCTTTGTAAGATTTCATTAAGGTTGTTGGGGGAGACGTGATATAAATCTCTGATTTGCTTAACTTGGTGTGTACTTAGGACTGAGCTGGTCTTATGAGTTATAAAGGCTGGTAAGTGGTTACTAATACTGTTAGGTAGTGTGTCGGAGGAGGAGAATTTGTTAGGATCGGAGACGAGTATCCAATCCAGAATTGAGCCACTGCCTGTTTTATTGTTGGGCCTGGTTATTTTGGTTATTAGTTGCGTATAGTTACATAGATTTATGCTACTCTAAGAGTCCTGAATAGAAATATCAAGCCAGTTAATGTTAACATCCCCTACGATGATGGTTTCTTTTGTAATATTATTAGTTGACTAAGCACAAGTTATTAGTTGGCCCTAGCACAACCAGCTCTAGCTCTGGAGATTTCATCCAACTAGTAGTGCTTCATAAATGTATGCACAGAAGTCCAAACAGCTGCCTCAAGAATAGAGTTAGCATCCAAACCTTTGAAAAAAAGCACCAGAAGAAGCCTCAGCCCTAGTAGAATGAGCGGAACAGAAAAAGGAAGTCTCTTACCATGACAGGTATAATAAAAAGAAATAACTTTTGAGAGCCAAGAAGAAACAGTTTGCTTGGATACAGCTAATCCTAAGGACCCAAGATGAAAGAAAACAAAGAACTGATCAGATTTCCTAACAGTCTTAGTCTTATGCAAATAAAATCTGAGTTGTCTATGCACATCCATCATGTGCAGCATCTTTTCACTGGCAGGTTGCAAAGAAGGTAAGAAGTGAGCAAATGAATAGACTAATTAAGGGACAATTCATTCATCACCTTGGACACAAAAGGAGGATCCGTAAGCAAGGACACCCTGTCCTTATGAAACATCAAAAAAAAGGAGGACAAGCTATAAGGGCTTGAAGCTCAGACACCCATATGGCAGAAATAAGGGCTTACAAAAAATACGGTCTTAAAAGAGCAATGTTGCAAGGAAGCTGAAGCTACAGGCTCAAAAGGAGCTTGAGTCAATATTTCCAAAACAAACTTAAGAAACCAGGGGGGAGGAGGAACAGGCTTCCTGAGAGGTCTAATATGAAGGATGCCTTTAAGGAATTGTTTAGCCTCAAATCTAGTAGCTAAAGAGGTAGATGAAGGCAAACAAACAGAGATAGCTGATAAGTAGGCATTAACAGAAGAATAAGCCAACCCAGCATTGAGCAATTCACCCAAATAAAAGAGAACCAAAGGAACATCCAAAGAAAGTGGATCCAGGTCACAAGAGAAACACTAAACAGAAAAGTTCTTCCATTTGGATCAGCAGGATTTACTAGTATTGGGTTTCCTGACCTCCTGCAGGACTCTAAGCCCATCCTCAGAAAAAGGTATCTATTTGGAAACAAAATCCTATCACCCACAGTATCAGTTGAAGAGTGGATAGGTGGTGGATGCATGAGAGATCCCTTGTTCTGCGTGAGTAGGTCTATCCTCTGAGGTAACCTGTGATGACTGCCATTGGCTAAATTCAGAAGAAGGGGGAACCAATGCTGCCTTGGGCAAAAGGGAGTTGCCAACATGATTTTGGGAGCATCCTATTGAATTCTCAACAGGACTTTTGGAGTGAGGGGAAGGGAAAGCATAATGAAACATTCCTTTCCAAGACAAGATAGGGCATCCACCTTCCAAACTAGAGGACCAGGCACTCTGGCACAAAATACAGGAAGTCATCTGTCCAGAGTAGAGGCAAATAGATCTATTTGAGGAGTACCCCACTGGTCAACAATGTCCAGAAACAGATTCACTTCATAATCTCGAAATACTGAAACATCAAATTTCAGTATCTCGAAACTATGAAATCGAATCCACAAAACACCAAAACTACAAAACCCCGAAATTCAAAACACCAAACAAACCTCATACACTACACCATACATACACCACAACACCCACATCAAAACATAAACAAACAAAAACTGCACACATACACAACTCATATACCTCTCCTACTTATATATATATACTAACCCCAAGATCGCACAAAGAGGAAACAAAAGCAAACTCGCACACGCACATTCTCCAGTCCCTCACACACACATCAAACATATCAGCACACTCAAACACACTCTAACCCCCACTCAAATCCCTGACAAAACACCTAGACTCACACACAGTACTGTGCACCATAAACACACAATCCCGGACCTCACGTAGCGTAAGGCCATAACCGCGAATTCCAGATATTCGAATTCGCAATTATGAACTTTTGCTATTTTAAACATTTGGGTTTATAGTCTTGAGATACTGAAATTCGACATTTCAGTATTTCGAGATTATAAATGGCTCCCCCAGAAACATATCCCTGTGAAGCATCCATTCATGGGACTGAGTTAAGGACCAGCTCAGAGTGTCTGCCACAAAGTTTTGAGCTGAGGGAATGTAAATTGCCTGAGAGTCACTTGATACTGGATAGCAAGATCCCACACAGAGTTTCAACCAGCAAAGATAACATCTTGTCCCCCCCCCCCCCGCAATTTGTTTACATACCACATCACTGTGTTATTGTCTGTAAATACTTGTAGAGGTCCTGAGGAGAAAACAGGATGAAAGGCCTGAACTGCCAGCAGACGTGCTCTCATCTCTTGGATATTGATGTCTTCTTTCTGTTGAAGAGGCGACCACAGCCCCTGCACTTTTAGGGAGCCAAAAGCTCCTCACCATCCCACCTCTGAAGTATTTGTGAACAGCTGCTGAAAGGGAAGATGGGATGAAAAGGAAGCCTTGGATTTAGAGACAACTGCTGGATCCAACAATGAAGTCCCTTGTTGAGAAAAGCCAGAAAAGGAACTACAAAGTCTAGGGGATGCACATGTTGAAGCCAAACTGACTTCAGAAACCACTGAAACTTTCTCATGTGGAGTTTGGCCAGAGGAAACATAGGGATAGTGAATGCCATAAATCACAGAGCTCTCAGAAACATTCTGGCTGTACTAGAGACAAAGGAAGAGGAGTTTGAAGGAAGAAAATGAGTGACAAGAGAAGGGAGGGATGCCAACATAGGCAATGTCTGGATCCTGCGCCCTAGAAAAACATGGTCTTGAGAAGGAGTCAAAAAAGACTTTTTGAAGAGGACTTCCAAGATGGCTGCACACTGAGTAACAGCTTATTTACATCTCTCCCAGTGTGAAAACAGAAACTCAGTAGAGAAAGCCAGTAGACTAGTGTTTACGGGTAAAGTTCAGTAACTGGCTAGTAAGTGCACTGCCTTGATGCCAGGAATAAAGAAATACAGAAGACCTGGAAAAAAATCAGTTACAGAAAGTGAGGAAGAAACACTGACTGGGGAAAGTTCTGCAGCTGTTCGCAAAAAGCAATGCAACCTCAGACATGACTTCCAGTAACCTACAGGAAGAAATAAGACAACTGCATACAGACCTGGTTAAAATAAACAAAATATAAATGGAGTACATCAACCCAAACAACAAAGGGCTGGAAAAAAATGGAAGAAGCTTTAAACAGATATTCAGATGAGATGATAAAACTACAAAACTCAGAGGTCGAAATAAAGAAAAGATGGGCTGAATATGAGACTGCTCAAAAAGAGATGCTTAAAAAAATAATAGAATTAGAGGACAGAGCATTTAGGGAAAACCTGAGAATTTCAGCTATACCAGGGAAGCTGGAAGGAACAGACTACATTAATTTTATGAAAGCACAAATAAGCAACTGGACTGGTATTCCACAGCAGGAGTCATTAGTTAAAAGGGGACATTGTGTGTATGCTTAAAACCTGGCTACAAGAAACCAACCTAGACGTTTAATAGTACAGATGCAATCCTGCCAGCAGGAGGAGTTGATTCTGACAAAATTGTGACAGAAGGACAAAGTACTAAAGTGGGAGACAGCAGAGTATTTGTGGAGAATGATTACTCATTGTACACTAGACAGAAGAGGAGCAAATTTACTGCACTATTTAGAGAATGTTGAGATGCAGGTGTGAGATTCAAACTGCTATACGCAGCTATCTTCAAAGCATTCTTCCCTGGAAGGACAAAGTCACTTTCTGATGAAGTACATGCTAAGGAGGAAATACAAAAGTTTGTCCAACAAAAAGTAAGCTGTGAAACAGAAGGAGATTCTGCTTCTCTTTCTTCTGGCAAAAAAGATGACAGAGGGATTGTACCTTTGAAGCTTTTTCAAAATTTTCAATGGAAATTGTTGGAAAGAAGGAAGAGATCACAACAGTTGAGTTGAAAAATCGAGAGTATGTTGGAAATGAAGCAGAGACATGATTTCGGAGATGAAGAGTAACTTAACATGGATTACAATGCAATAATTATATTTGTAAAATATGACAGAACAAGAATATCTGGAAATATTGGACTTTTTCAGAATTTGTTGGACTTGTGGGGGACTCTAAAGCATATGCTCTACTTCATGTCATTAATGTTCAGAAAAGTGCTTTTGGCAGGGGCAGAAGAGAGAGAAAGTTAACTGTAAATAAAGAATATTTTTCTTAAACAGTACCAGTTTTGTGGCATGTGGTTTTGTTTACATGCTATAAAGTAACATTATTTTTTAGCTATTTTTAAGTGTAATAGGGACTGTAAACAGGTGGTTCTTTTTTTTTTTCTTTCTCCCTTCTCTCTCACTCATTTTGTTCAGTTTTAAGAAATGTAGGCACTGTAATGTATAAAAAAGCATAGTTGAGAAAAATGATAAAAGAAAAAAATAATGCACTTTTTCTCATTCTTGCATGAGGAAATGACTGGATTAAAGACCTTGGATTGATTTAGTAACAAGTTTTAAGAGAAAGCAAGTAAATGAAAAAGAACACTGAATGCTATGAGAATTTTTTTCTAGCAAATACATGTATGCTCAATAACGATTCTGCAGCTGGTCTTCATGTTTCCATTGAAACAATCTGATAAAGAGAAACTGGCTTCCTGGTTCTCATGTCTCCATGGAGACAAACTGATAAAGAGAACCTGGCTATAGTCTGGTGGTGAGTGACTGGCTGAGGGGGAAAAAGAAGAGAGAAACTGGCTAGAAGATAATGTTCTCTGAAAGCAATCAGGAGTTTTCCCAAAGTAGATAATGTTCTCTGAAAGCATTCAGGGGCTTTCCCAGCTGGGAGAGCTATAAAGATAAGCCAAAACCAATCAGCACTGCATGCACCATGCATCTTAGCATGGATGAACTTTCTTTTAGGTTAACTCAAGTCTGGCAGTGTGGCTGTCAGTTTGGGACTTTTATTCCTATTAGGAGGGTATAACTTCACTACTTCAAGGTTACATATGTTTGAGTGCTAGTATTAAGTTAATAGGTTTTAGGGGGATTGCGGATGTGTTTTTTTTGTTTGTTTGACGGCTTTCAATAAAACAAAAACTTTTATAAGATGTGACATTGGCTGAAATGTATATGACAAGAAATAACTGTATAAAAGTTCAACCTACCAAACACTACATGCATATAATACAAAAGCTGGAACTAGACATTTAAAAAAGGTGTTATATATAAAAGGTTGGAATAATACCTTTTAATACAATGCTTTCTTTAATGTCTTTAAATGTAAATGGCCTCACAGATAAATGTGAACAAGAAAGAGTAGTGAACTACATTAAATGTACAGTGCGAACTGAACATGGGAATTTGATAAAGGTTTTTAGGATGGTTATTCAGTGGAATACCTGGGACAAAGGAAAAGAAGAGTACTTGTATTAATTGCAAGAAGAGTTTCAATAGTGATAAAAATAGAGATACAAAAATATAACAACGGCAGAATTGTAGTGCTAAGGAGATACTGGCAAGGGAGGAGCATTACACTGGCATGTATTCCCATTTCACCTAAAACTGCTATAATAGAGCTTAAGAAAATTCTGGGAGAAATAATCAGTTTTCAGTAAGGAATGTTACTTGAAGATGGAGACTGGAATTTAATTTGCAGCAGTGAAGATGTGTCGGGGGGTGCCAGAAGGGAAAATATAACAAAGGAGGGTAGATTTTTGAATAAATTTATGAAAATATTTGGCATGGAAGATGTGAATTCAGTAATAGGATTTTATAGTGAATTTACATATTATTCCCCAAGATATAAAAACTGGGGTAGGCTAGACAGAATTTACATTTCAAAGGAACATGTGCATTTAATTGAAGCTCTTGATACCCACCCAATAACTCTTTCAGATCCTGTGCCAATAATACCTAAAATAAAAACATAGGGTAATGAAATAAAAATGAGACATTGATGCTTTCATACCTATGTGTTGAAAAGACAGGAATTTAAGGAATGGGTAGTGGAGATTATTCAGGAGCTGTTAAAGAGGAAAGAAATTTCTTCTGATAATATAGCTAGGGAGTGGGATAAAATTAAGGTGGAATTTAAGAATAGGGTGGGTATAAAAAAAAAGAGAGCTATGGTTAAGAAGTAACAAGAATTATTTAGAGGGAATGACAAATGTTAAAGTATTGTAGAATAGGGGGACTCTCACAGAACAAGAAGAGGATCAACTGCAGAATGCTAGGCAGAAAAATAAGGGATTACCTCGATAATCTGCACAAGCTTAGATACAGAACAAAAACTTTTAGCACGATGACTCAGGCAACAGAAAGTAGAAAGGGCTGTCGCCAAACTTAGGGAGCACATAAAGAAGGTAACAAGAGATCCTGTAGAGGTATTAGAAACATTTTGGAAATTCTAAGAGTCTCTATAAAGCAGAAAAATATGAAAATCAAGAAAAGATACAAATAGAAATGTTTATGGAAGAATGAAATATGCCAAGGTTAGAGGTAGATGAGGCTCAATTACAGTTAGGATAGGTGGAGATGAGATAAAAACTGTGATGTATAACCAATTTACCGGAAAGTACACAGGAATAGATGGTATTCCTGTGGAAGTTTGGAAGCTAGGAGGAAAAAACTGATAAAGATCTGTAAGGTTTTGTTTAACAGTATCTTAGGAGAAGTACCACTGTTCCGGAAGAAAGCAGTGGTAGCTGTAATACCTAAAGAGGGTAAGGGTCGATCAGATCCAGCTTCATACAGGCCCATTTCAATACTAAACCATGATTATAATGGCTAAAAGAGGAAGTGATGCCAAAACTGACAGATATGGATCAATGTGATTTTGTGGAAGGGAGGCAAATATTTGACAACATTAACAGAACACTGATGATTCAGAGGGAAGAAGAATGTAAGAAAATACCATTGGAGCTTGTGGGTCTTGATGCAGAGAAAGCATTTGACAGAGTAAGCTGGGACCTTATGAGCAGACCAATGGAAGTATTTGCATTTCCTGAAAAAAATATAAGGTTGATTAGGAGAATATATGAGGGATCAGAAGCAAAAATTAAAGTGGGTGGGGTCCTCTCTGACAATTTCTGCTTGAGCAGAGGAACCAGGCAAAGGTGCCCTCTTTCCCCTTTATTATTTGCATTATATCTAGAACCACTGGCAAAGAAAATAAGGGACTCAGAAATTCAAGGATATAATTGGTATGGTAGTCAAGAAAAGCTGGCTTTATTTGCAGATGACATTATTTTGTACCTGACAAAACCAGAAAAATACATTACAGTGTTGTGGAACATTTTCAGACAGTTTCAGATCTTTTTGGGATACAAAATTTCTGAAGCTAAAAGAAAAGCAACAGTGATAAATGATGTACCCACACATGAACTGTTCAGGAATACCCATATTTACGGGTACATGATAAAATGAAATATTTAGGTGTATGGATTAAAAATTATTCTAGTATGGCAGCTAAGAATATGTGGGAAAAGACTAAAAAAAGATAATACAAAAACTGAGAAAATGGAAGCTTTGTTTTACGGCTATGGCTGGTAAGATACAAGCAGTTAAAATGTTTTTAGTCCCTTTAGTCTTATACACGGGTCAGGCATATTTTTATCAGCCAGAGGAGAAGTTGTGGGTAGCAATTAATAAAGAGTGAAGGATTTTATCTGGGAGGGGAAGACGGCAGCAGTCCAGTATGATGAGCTGTTTCTTCCTGTAGAACAGGCGGATTGGGATTACCCAACTTGAAGGGGTATTTTAGAGATATACAGTTAAGAATCCTATACATAGCACATGCAGAAAACTGTAATTCAAACTGGAAAGGGATCATGATGAAACACGGGGAGGCTCACGAAACAAGGAGAGACTGGGATTTTGGATGCAGGTCTTTAAAGAGAATAACAATAATCATGCAGAATATTATATTCATGCAGTACGTGCAAATGACCCTTATAAACATGAGGTGTCTCAGCTATATGGTGATTCTGAATGACCATGACTTACTTCTTTTTAAGTCATTTCAATGGACAATTTCAGGCCAAATAAAGTCAAGCCCCACTAGTTGTGAATATGCATATTTCGGCCTTGTTATGACCTCATCAGCACAGCACAAGCAGAGTGTTTGACTGAGCATAAGAAACACAGGGCTGTTATACCCAGCTGATGTCCATTATCATTAGGGTGACTGCAAAATATCCCAAATAACAAACAAACAAACAAAGAGTGAGAAGGTCACACAGAAAAAACAGTCAGTAACAACTAAATGAAAACTCCAGCCAAACTAGAACTTCCACTGAGTGACCTCTCAAACCGCTTGTATCAGAGGCACATGGTGCTGATGAGTTCAACTCTTATTATAGATAGTGTCTTCTTCTCTAAAAAAGGATTCCTCAACTTCTAATCTCAACCCTGCCCAACAGCCACAGATCACCACGTCCACTTTCTCCTTCAAACATGTGCCCACATGCTATATAAAATTACTATTAAATAAACTTAAGCAGTGCTCTTCCTCAGCTGACGACCTTCTAAGCCAGTACCTAAAAATAGCAGCTAATAGCATTGCCTATCCTGTCCCAATCACTATAAATTGGTCAATCTAGTAGACCCACATTCCCGGTCTGGAAAAAGTCACACGATATCCCTCTGCACAAAGGAGGAAATTCAGCATCGATTAATAACTTTAAACCACAGGTAGAATTATAACTAAGAGCAATCAGTTTATAGCCAGTACAAAGCAATTAAGGAGATACTAAATAAAACAGGTTTGCTGTCATTTACCGATGCTATGTATACTACTGGCGTATGTAGTGTAGTCCACCGGTCAAGAAAAAAGGGGACAGTGGCCAACTTAGTAAGAGGTCCTTAGAGTGCACGTGTTATTTGACAGAGACTGTCAATCACAGAGCAAGCATGTATTCTACTGATTAAAGTTAATAGACACCAAGGTTCTTCATGATAAATGTGCTTACATTATACATGACAAAATTCTCAGTAAACTTGTAGGAGTAGTGCCTTGTGGCATCTTATAGGGCTCACATTGACAGAAAAGTAAACAGCCAGTTATGTAAAGTAACAAGGTGGCATAAAACACAGTTTCAAAGGCAGATAACCTGGATATACATGCAAATTGAGCACTGCACTTATGTGTACATAGAAGCAGATGAACATAAGTATCTTACACAAGCACTTTCAGGTAAAACTGGTCATCGACCATATTACCACACGCAGCTCTCTCAGCTTTGAACACAATAACTTCACTGTCAATGAAACGCAGAAGAATTTTATGATAAATCAGAAAAAAAGTAAAATGTTTTATAGCTGCACACTCACACACGCACATATATTTACACACAATAAAAAAAATATATATACACGTGTTTTTTTTTTTTTTTTCAGAAACTCTCAACCACAATATGATACTGATGACAAGCAGTTTGAGTATATTCCACTGAACTGTCAGGACTGGGACTGCAGCCCTAAATGTGTACTTCATTCTCTATTTACATATCTTTAAATGTCTTCTTGTTTATAAGAAGCTCCCCTACTCCTCCCTACTCTACTCAGCTATTTAGAGGAAGCAACTTTCATAGTCTATTCTGCAGCATAGTAGAAACATCTTTCTGTTCTTCAGTGAATACTTAATTCTTTAGGTGGTAAGGGAAGCCATAATGTTCTTCATAACATCAAAGTAGGCAGGTTATAGTCATCAGATACTGATGCTCATTGTAGGAGGTTACTGTATTTCTAATTAAGCACTGGAAATGTTGTTTTTTTCTACAATCAGGAAGTACCAGTCCCTGACACCACACAGAAAGACCAATCATGTTGCTGAAACGACTGCGGGGATGAAAGGTCACAGTTTAAACAAGCCAATCCCATCTGCGCTAGAACTCACTTAGTCCCCACCCAAGGTGGTTACTACAATGCTGACTGGCTACAATATCAGCTGGCAGTTGCACATATTGTGATAATCCTGGCACTAATGGAGATATAGGCAGTTAGGATACTGATATGCTAGCAGATACGTGTAATCCAGCCTTAATAATATACAAGTAAACTGCAGTGCACGGGGAAATCTTTATTAATAATGACAAACTGGCATAGTGAGTGTACTGCTTACAATATAACTCCATTGAAGAACTCCAGTCTACTTTGGTAACAGATTGAATGTGGGAGAATATCCTGAAAAAGATGTCCAGTAATATAGGTTCATAGGTTCATGCTAGGCTATCTGCCCTAGGGCATTTATAAGCCTAGCCAGAGTGTGTTTGGCTTTTGCCACGCATTTTAAATTAATTTTGCTATGCTCTTTTTCGAGGTTAGTATACTGTGCCTCTGTCTAACAGTGACACAGAAGTGATACCCGGGGTAAACCTACGATCTCCCATCCACTCATCAAGATTCCTCTTGAAGAGAGTCAATGAGGGACTCTGCCTAACCTGGACTGGGATTTTATTCCAGAGTGAAGGGAGCCTCTGGGTTATGAATCTGTCCCTCCAGCATGTCCTATTTATTTCAGTGCTGAGGTTCAAGTCTCGAGCACGTAGCTCGATGGGATTTGGATTTTCTGAGGTGCAGCATGTCCATTAATTCCGGGTTGGACATGGCTTTATACATCAGGCACAGATCGCCTCTGAGCAGTCGGTATGCCACTGAGTAGAGCTGGAGTTTCTTTAACAGGGCAGCATATGGCATCTGTTTGAGCCCTTTGATCCTCTTGGTGAGGTACTTTTGGGGTCTTTCCAGTTGCTGCAGGTGTCTGGTAAGGTACATCCCAAAAGCGGCATTGTACTCAATTATGGGCCTGATGAGGGATGAGTAAAGAGGCACGATGACCTCCCCTGATCTAGATGGAATCCCTTCATGATTAGGTGGGCTATATAAAATGTTTTTCTAACCACTTTGGCCACGTGGTTGTCAAATGAGAGATTGCTATCAACTTGGGTCCCCAGGTCCCTAATTACTTCTTCTGTACTTAATGGATTACCACCTATGTGGTAATTTGTGGGCACTTTGTTTTTGCCAAAGGGGATGACTATACACTTTTTGGCGTTTAGCTTGAGGCCATGGCTCTGGCACCAGTTGTCTGTTTCTATGAGGCCCTTTTGGAGGATGCTTGTGTCGGCTGGAGAGTCGATTATGGTGCCCAGTTTGCAGTCATCTGCGAACTTGGTCAGCCACATTCCTTCTGTGTTGGTCTGTACCTCTGAGAAATATATACCAAACAAGAGAGGTCCCAGGACTGAGCCTTGTGGGACGCCACTTGTAACTGGTTTGGAGTCTGACATGGCTCCAGCAATTCTAACCATGTGGGTTCTGTCCTTGAGCCAGTTTGCAACCCATCTAGTGATATAGGGGTTTATATTTAAGCTGGTGAGCTTATCTATAATGCCTGAGTGGGGTATTGTATCGAAGGCTTTTGCGAGGTCCAGGTAGGCTGTGTGGACCACCTTCCCCTCGTCAATGGCCTTGGTGACTGTTTCAAAGAAATCAACCAGGTTTAAGAGGCAGGATCTGCCCTTAACAAAGCCGAACTGGGTAGGATCCAGTGTCTGTAGGTCCCCAATATCTTTATTTATGAGGTCCATGATGATCCTTTCCATAGCTTTGCAGACCAAGCTAGTCAGGCTTATGGGGCGATAGTTTCCAGGATCCGTTGAGGCACCACCTTTGTGGAGAGGGGCCACTGTTGCTGTACGCCACTCTTTGGGTACATATCCTGTAGTAAGGCCGAAATTGAACAGTAGTTTTATGTTTGGGTTTAGCTCTTCTTGGAGTTCATGTAGGACGCAGCCCGGGACACCATCTGGTCCCATTGATGCTGTGTTTTTTGCTTTGAAGAGGGCAGCTCTTACCTGAGCATCTGAGATGTCAGGGGGGCAGCACTCTGCTGGGATAGATATTTGCCCTTTTGGTGTGGGGCGGGAGTTTGCGCTGAACCTGTCAGCTAGGATGTTGGCAATGTCTGTGGGTTTGGTGTATTTTTTGTCATTTTGGACTAATTCTGAGCATATCTGGGAATTCCCACCCAGGTTCCTAACATAACTAAAGAAAGCCTTGTGATTATCCTTAGTGTCTTGTGCAATTTTTCTCTTGAAGCTGGCCTTAGACGATTTTATGAGTGCCCATAGTTTTTTGCTAATACTGATCAGAGATGCCTTCTCTTTTTGGGATTTTGTTCTATCATGTAGTAGCTTCCTCCTTCTATTGTATAGTTTGTTTATGGCTGGGGTCCACCAGACAGGACGTCTGCCTTTGGAGGATTGGGTCTTGGTTTTATTTGGGATTGCATGATCCATGCATTCCTGAAGGTGTTCATAGAATGCGTTTATAAAGGATTCTGCGGTCTGGGCGTATTTTCCACAGGCCGGTGGCTTTGAGGGATTCCACCTCGGTTTTGAGGAGTGTGAAATTTGCTTTAGAGAAGTTTTTCACTGTGGTTTTCAGGGAAGGGGGTGGAGTCGGGATGTGAATATCCAGTGAGATTAGTTTATGGTCTGATCTTACCAGTGAGGGATACACTTCTGGTCTGGAGCATAGAGTCCCCATGATGGTGATGATCAGGTCCAGTATGTTTTCCCCTCTTGTGGGAGTGGTAACAAGTTATTCCATAGCATTTGAGTTTATAAATTCTAGGAACCTTTGGGCTAAGGTGTTGGAGCTAGAGTAATGCTCCCAGTATATGTTTGGGTAGTTGAAGTCGCCCAATATAATGGTGTTTGGAGAGACCTTCATATTTTCCAGTGTTCTCAGGAAGGCCGAGTGGGGTTCCTGGGTTTGGGAGGGTGGTCTGTAGCAGGCTATAAACTGGAAGGCAGTTTTACCCACTGTTAGTTGCACATGGATAGTCTCTGATGCTTCTTGCTGTGCCACCAACCTGGAGGTGTGGGTATCCTTGACGAATATTGATACTCCCCCTCCTTTTGTGGTTCGGTCCAAGTTTTGGGGCCGAAAAGCATGGTATGAGGTATAACCTGGTAGTGCTGGGGTGCTCTCGGGAGCCTTGAACCAGGTTTCTGTTACTGCACAGATATCGATGTTCTCCATGCTAAGGAGAGTTTTGAGTGGAGTGCGTGCATCTTGAGGTTTAGACTTCTGGCATTGAGTAGCATTACTCTTAGTTTCTTATCCCTTGTGATACCTAAGGAGGTGGGTTTGTCTTTTGAGCCTTGCCTAGAAAAGGCACTATGGGGGTAGCAGGAGCCTTTGCCAATATCCGAAAGCCCAGGGGTGACAGGTGCAAGCCGTCCCTAGCGAAGCATCGTGGCTTGTCGAGTATGTCATCCCAGGCTGACAGGCATTGGATCCCCTTTGAATGACACCAATACTTAAGCCAGTTGTTGAAATTGATCATTTTGTCTTCATATTGTGGCATCATTCTTGGTGAGGGTAAGATGCTACTCAAGGTCAGGGTGATACCGGCCTGGGCTACATGCTCAGAGAGCTCCTCTATGGCTCTTTTCATGTAGTCCAGGGAGGTACGTCTCAGGTCATTCACACCAGCATGGACAATGGCTGAGTCATATTTGTACTTGCCTTGGAGTGACCTGAGTGCTTGTGTTATGTGGCGGATCCTAGCGCCTGACAGGCAGCTCACCGTGACCTTCTCCTTGTTCAGCCTGGTCACCTATTACAAGTGTATCAGGTGTGTTGTTTAGCCTTAAGGGCTGTGATTGTTCAGCACACTGGCTTTGTGAGCTATGTGTTGCACGTGTTTTGTTTTGGGGTAGCGGTTGCTTGGATGTCTGCTTTGGAGGTCTCTGCTGCTTAGGCAGATTTTTATTTAGAGCCTCCGAGTATGTTTTTGTGTGTTTGTGTGTTTGGATTGCTGTCGTGGTAGGTCTATGTGAGACTGGAATTGTAGTGAGTGTGGTTTCCTTCTCCTCCTGACTGGTTTCGCCAGTACTGAGTTGAGAGAGCTTAGCCTCCAGTATGGCTATATGGTTGCATCTCTCACATGTGTTGGAGGACAGGGTTGTCTGTGTACATGAGGCAGTTGTAACATTGCCTAAAGATTCCCAGATTTACCAGCTGGACCGGAGAGGAGATTGACAACTGACCTTTGGACATGCTAGAATAGTATTGGGAATTCCTTTATAATCGAAAAAAAGGGCCAATGGGGAACAAGGTACTCAAGGGGAGTTTGTGAGGGTGTAATGCTTTTAATATTTTAGTGCTGACTTATATAATTGCTTTAGTGAGCAAGTGCCAGGTAACTTAAATGCAATGTGTTACAGGTAACTTAAATGCAAAACGACAAACAGTAACTTTCTTTCAAGTGAAACAAGGAAATAAGTACAGTAAGCAATGCAGATATCACTAGGGATCCACAGAAGTGCTGAAAAGCCACGTTTTAGGTGGAATTAGCGTTTCAGGGAAATAACAAGCAAACAAACAACAAGCATACAAATAAAGCTAGATTCAGCAGGCCTGGATCTAGTCTATGCTACAGCAAACAAGGTGTACCAATTTCAGTAAGAAACAGTTCAAATATGCAGGCACTATAAGCCTTTAACCAGAAATTCCCAGCTCAGAAGGGCAGAGTCCAGCCTCTCCTCCCACAAGAGTGCAGACCACGAACCTTCTTAATGTAAAATAACTGGCCTGAAGCCCAAGTGCTTAAACCAGAACTAATACACTTTTAGACTAACAGACACTGAGCCCTCAATCAGCAGTTCACAACTTAGAAGGATGTAAACTGTTCCTCCCTCCTGGTGTGAGGCTGTTTCCACAGATCAGAGCTACATTTCTGTAATCAGTTCTAACATGTTCTTCATGAATGATCAGTATGAGATACTAGATCATTACATTTAGGCATCAAAGCAGAATTCAGGTCTATTTGTGCCCGCTCTCCACTTGATTTTTGTGTCCAAGGCAGATTATATTCCACCAAATCATGCACATTGCAGTGGGAAATGGGGAATGCTATTGATAAAACTACAACATTCTGTATTGCTTTCCATATATTCTTGGAATACCCTTAGCATAAATGTACACTGTGGGCTGAAGACTGTCCCTGGCATTAGAAGGTGTCTAAGCATTCACCTCAATGAATACTTTCTGTCTCTAATTAGACAGAAAGATGATCAGTGCAAGTAATATCCTTAGCAGAACAGGATTAATACCATAATTAGATGCCAATTGATGCTGCTGTATTTACTAACATATGATTTGCGACACGTGAAAAAGACTGCCCTTCTTTGCAGCACTGTGGCTGTGTCTCTTTGAAGACCATATGGCAACCCTGCTAAAATCCATCAGGATTTAAGTTAATGTTAGCTGCGGTATTTGAACTCCTTTAACACTTTAGACATCTGGCTGTAGGTGGACATGTTCTACCTATCCATAAAGAGTAAATGAGTGGTGGCATCCTGAAGCTGCTGATAGCACTGACCCAGGCATGTTGAGTGTACATGCAGGGCTACGGCTGTAGCTGTGGTGAGAAAGGTGCCATCAGCAGATAACTATGCTGCATACGTCAATCAGGTTGGTGGCTGTTGTAAGGAGGTGAAAGCTGCAGTCATGGTCAGGTTTGTTAATGGTATGGACTATGAACATATATACATAACTTTAGGGGAAATGGTTATCAGCCTCATCCATAATGAATGCAGGGTTTTGGGTTGTGGCATACCTGGCCCTTTGCATTGTGTGTACTCTATTAAACAGTCGGATGACCAAACTTGTATTACATTGCTACTGCTGGAGAAAATCACATTCTGCATGATTTGGGATGGTCTACTATTTGGTGTTTGACCCTCTCTTTCATTTGCTGCTAGGACCTGTTGACAGGGCACTCCAGCCAAGAATCGAATGGGAGAACCTCTTGCTGTGAGGCAACAATGCTACCGCTGCACCACAGTTTTCCTTATTTCATATGAATGTATTTTCATAATTAAATGAATGTGGAATTACTATTGTAAATTACTTAATGTCTGTCATGTCACTGGGCCTCCGCTGAAAGTTTTTTTTTTTTTTTTTAACTAAACCCAGTCAGATGAACCTGATAAACCAAAGAAAAATAATTATTTCATTTCATTTCTTTATTTATACTGCCACAAAATATTTCCAGTAACTGGCTTTGGTCCTACCCATCATTTTTTTCTTTCATTCTGATATCCTCAATAAAAGATGTACATTTTTAAGGAAAAGATCAAATGAAAATGTTGCTTCTGCAAAACATACAGGCATCTAAAATTCCCATCATTTTCAATACTGCTGAGATTAGCCTCCAAGTAATTTTGATTTTGTCCAAATGTATATGAACATTTCCCACAAGTAATGATGCTCACATTGATGAATAACAACCAGTCCACCTCCATTTGCTGGCCAGAGACTTCCAAAGTCATGATGCATACAGGCATTCAGACATGAAATGGGCAAATATTTCCTCTATCTTCTCACAACCCCATCCCTCATGTTAACTTTCCTTGGTTACAGTATGCTTCACTTTGCTTAACCATTTTCTCCAGACAATAAATTCGATAACATCTTGCATACACTTGGGTAACACTATGTCACCTACAATTGCTCAGTGTCCATTATTTTGTGCTCCATTCTGCTTTGGTATACCTAAACTTAAATGAAAAAATTGTTTCCTAAAACCAGTCTTTGCATTACCTATGCTGATAGCCACAGTTCTTTAATTTTAAGGAATACACAGTCAGACCATGCAGAGCAACCCATTACTGCTTCTTATTCCATTCCACCATTTCATTTGTCAACATGGTGAGTGCGCGCACAGACAGACAGACACACACACACACCACCATTTCATTCCTTTACCTCCTCTATAAAGGTCCTCTGCCAAAGGAAAGGCACAAATAAAATAACTAGGACAATTATGTCCAAGCATTGTTTTTTGCCATCAATGTGCAATACTCTTTTGCAGTCTGATGTTGTGATGTTGGAGAAGAAGTGTTTTGGTACCGATTTTTAAGAATAAGGGTGATGTGCAGAGCTGTAGTAGCTACAGAGGGATTAAATTGATCAGTCACAGCATGAAGTTATGGGAAAGAGTAGTGGAAGTTAGGTTAGGAAGGGAGGTGATGATTAGTGATCCGCAGTATGGTTTCATGCCAAGAAAGAGCACTACAGATGCGATGTTTGCTCTGAGAGTGTTGATGGAGAAGTACAGAGAAGTCAGAAGGAGTTGCATTGTGTCTTTGGGGACTTAGAGAAAGCATATGACAGGGTGCCTAGAGAGGAGTTGTGGTATTGTATGAGGAAGTCGGGAGTGCCAGAGAAGTATGTAAGAGTGGTACAGGATATGTACAAGGGTAGTGTGACAGCGGTGAGGTCTGCGGTAGGAGTGACGGATGCATTTAAGGTGGATGTGAGACTACATCAAGGATCAGCTCTGAGCCCTTTCATATTTGCAATGGTGATGGACAGGTTGACAAACAAGATCAGACAGGAGTCCCCGTGGACTATGATGTTTGCAGATGACATTGTGATCTGTAGTGAGAGTAGGGAACAGGTGGAGGAGACCCTGGAGAGGTGGAAATATGCTCTAGAGAGAAGAGGAATGAAGGTCAGCAGGACTAACACAGAATATATATGTGTGTGAATGAGAGGGAGGATAGAGGAATGGTGAGGATGCAGGGAGTAGAGGTGGCGAAGGTGGATGAGTTTAAGTACTTGGGATCAACAGCTCAGAGTAATGGGGAGTGTGGAATAGAACCTACAGCTTCTGCACTAAAGGTGAATGTGCTATCTGTTGCACCACTGACACTCTATGCATTCCTTTCCAAATATATTTAATCTCTCTAAAAGGATTAAATAACCAGTCATGCTTGCTTTCCCTAACTTAATTACCTGCTTCATCCTTTTAAGGTGTAGATGGCATTCCTTCCTTGTATCCCTCACGTTTATGTTCAGATTCAGCTCTTGCAAACAAACCTACACCTAATTTAATATATCAAACCAAATGTTGACATTCATGTTTAACAAACTAAAATGTTTTATCCATCTTACTTCTAACTCCCCTTAGCAACCAAAACACCTTTTCCTTATTTCTACCAGTTTGCTCTTTGTCTTGTCCTATTTGCTGAAAATAAACCAAATGATCTGTTCGCCACATATGACTATATGTATATTGAAATATCATATGGCAAACATCTTCACCAATAGCCTTTTGGTATCATATGTTTAATCACTACCTCCATTTTTTACTAGTAACAGTTTTACCATATCTGTAGGTCTGCATGGAAGCGTTCTTCCTCCATCTGCAGATTCTGTTTTAAATAATTGTGCCTAGTGGCTTGTTCCATAATGTGCAGTACTTCACTTTCCAAGCAATCCATACTTCTGTAATAAATTCAGTCCACAGCAATTTACTTATATCTCAAAACAGATATGATGACCATGTTATATTTTTGTTATATAACGTACTGAATTTATTTACAGTACTAGCAAAAATATTGTGCCTTGCTTTGCCATTCTCCAAGATGCCATCTTCCAATAAGTGTTCAATTATGTTAATTTCCTGTTTTTCGGATAAATCCCACTGAATGAGAGCTTTTACCAAAACACAGCTGCGTTTCTACCCTGTATTGATCTCCTCACTAATCTCCTCACAATCTTCAAGGAAATTTTTTCCATTGTGGGATCAGAGATTTCTCCTAGATAGCAAACCTACTTGACTGACATAGCAATACCCAATAATTTGGCATTATGCACAATGCCCCACATCTCCATTTTAGCCTATATTGACTCTCCTTCTCTTGTTCTGCTATTCAGGGTGAGGCTTAAAAGACTCTCAAGCTTCGTACCAGATTTATTCAAATCCCTCAGCTGTATTTCTTTTCCAAGCAATCTGTCATTTCATTTCATGTAGGTCAAACAGAGACTCTACTGGGTAATGCTCAACATGATTCAGGCTGAATGCTCCAGCTGCATCGACAGGGCTGCCTTTAACATATCAACATCTACAGTCGTCTCCGTCATTTATACATTACATCAGTGTACCCGGATAATTACTTAATCTAAATCAGTATGAATACCATCATGAGTCCCTTCTGTTAAGGGCTCAGTAGGATTCAGCCAGTCAGCACTGGTGAATTGTATTTATGTAGAATCCTTGTTTTTACATACTTTTGTGTTCAGGTCATAAGTAAAACAAGTCTTTGGACCAGCTCAATTACCCAGTTAACAAATGCATTAAATTTTCATTTTGCAGGTTATTTTTGATCACTTTGGGTTCATCACTGCAGTTTTTACTCACATTATAAATATGAATGGTTTTGGCAGATCACATTTTTAAATAGTAACAGAGAAAAAATTAAAACAGATATTTATTTTCTGCAAAATATCTAAGAGAAATCAAATATTATGGTTTTAAAAACCTAAATAAAAAGAGGAGTCATTCTATTCCTACACTAAGCTGTAAGACTGATATACTACCACTTTCACTTCAGCAGTACCTTTGACCCTTAATAGTGGTGCTATTAAGTAATCTGGAGTTTACTGAAAAGGAGACAACCAGAGTTCTGAGAACAACTAATCTTTCCATGTGAGTAGAGACAGACAGACTAAGTATAGTCTTTAGACCTTGAAGCTTATCATTTGAAAAGTAAGGAAACAAATGAACAAGTCCAGAAATACAGAGACAGAATGGTGCAAAAACGGACTTGTATATACCAAGTCCAAGATGACCATTTCTTGGAATATTTCCTTTTCTGTAAGGTATGGTATATATAAGTTTGGGGTGTGTGGGCAGTGTGTCCTCCGCACGGGGGGGGGGGTAAAGGAAGCTCACCTGCCCATTTAAAAAACAAGGGGGCTTACCCCTTGTAAAAAAAAAAAAAAAAAATTGAATGATGAGTGATGATCGAGATTTGCTCTTCTCCTGCAGTTTTGTTTTTTTTTTTTCTGTCTGTCAGCACTTGGTGTTCCAGGTGCCCACATTTCAATGAGGAGCCTGTTTTGACATGCCTAGTAGTAAATAAAGGCTAACACACAGAGATGTTAAATTAATAATAATAATAATAATAATAAAGCGTTTATATCATGTTATCGAAAGATGAAAATAGTGAACGCTATTTCATCGGCCCCAAAACATCTAAACATGAAAATATCGAACATTCAGAACAGCAAATTTTTTCCCATGGAAAAAAATTGCTGCTCCGAAACACATGCACATCAAACAAACAGCAACCACACACATACACTTAAATTCCAACATCTAACGCTACACTAAACTAAACATATACTACTATCTACCTACTTACCTTAACCCTAAGTTCCATCACTATCGCACACTCACCTAACCCACGCCCTAACCCTAACTCACTTAAACCACCCCAACCCTAAAATCTGTCACTATCGCACACACGCCTAACCCAAGCCCTAACCCTAACTCACTTAACCCGCACCTAACCCTAACGTACAATCACACACTTACCTGAACCCAACCCGTAACTTTCCACCACAGCGCTAAGAATAGCGAAGCCACAGTAACGGCCAAGCGAATTCTTTCCCGAGGAAAGAATTCACTGTTCTGCAGCTTCGCTATTCTTAGCATTCGCTGAATAGTGTTCGATATCAGAACATTCGAAGTTTTAATACTTCGATGTTCTGATATAGACCCATAATAAAGGCATGATTTATATCTGTGATGGCACAGGAGGTGGGTACAAGCATCAATACAACAGACTAGATGCTTTATATATATATATATATATATATATATATATATATATATAAAAACAGATACACACACACACACACACACACACACACATATATATATATATATAAATATACATACACACACACACACACACATGCAGATATGTATATATACACACACTTTATTGATGAAAACAGTGACACAATAGTCAAATACAAGCAACAACTGAATGATCAGATAGTAGCAACCTGCAAAGAGAATATTCAAAGGAAACATATTTCAGTATAACCAGGAGAGCATCTGAATGGCATTTCTAGTCATGTACACAGTCAGACAAAGGAGCACATGTCAGAACATGTTAGAACAGAGGAAAGTTTCATTACACAACTACATGAGTAAATACTACATAAGGAAAGCCACTGATTGGTCTGTATATCTTTCACTATGAGTAAGTCTGAGTATTACTGACGGGTAATACATTCAGATGTTACATTTGTTTAGATATATACCCACCTCACACACAGGAACACTAAAAATACAGCATCCATCAGGAATAACAAATAAGTGTAAAATAACCAGCAAAGCATTAATAAGCTAGCTAAGTTATCTGACCTAGAGAAGCACCGTCAAAAATGAGTGCTACAAAACAATGCTGTTACACCACACCTATTTTTGACCTTTATGCATCTGTAAACAAACAACAGAGACACAGTCAGGCATTTGCAAGATTTTGATCTGTTTTCATACCAGGGGTAGCTAAATACAATACTCAGCCTTAACGTACTAAACTATACTGCCCTGCTCAACATAATGGGCTTAAGGAGGCAGTAAGTACCATATTAGCACTGTCTAAAGAGACAGTAACCTACCTGCTTCAAAAAGCAGCAAGCAAATAAACACTACTTGTGAGCTATACAGTCAAATATGTTGTGTATGTATTTGCACTGATACATGAAAATACAGATGGATCTGTTTGGCTCTAGTATTCAATCGAGAAAAGAAGGTAGTGAAATGATGTACTTTAACATTGTACATAAAACCTCTACTTACATCAGGGTACATTTAGCAAGTCTACCTTTTATGTGAGAGACAAAAATTAAATCAGCATGCTTGGATTTGCTTACATAAGAAACAGGCAGGCTTCTTCAGTGACTATACTGTTACTATTGTCTATTATGATCTGTTGAGATTTGAAGTGTTTTAACAGGTCCATAAAGAGGTATGAATACATTAATAAATCTATTTTAATATATGTCTATCTTCCATATTTGTCTCTGGTTTTACTGTTGTTTGATACATTTTGAAACACATACAGGCTTAGGCTTGAAAAAGAAAATCTGACTGACTGATCCACTTTACTTCCTGTGGGAGTGGTCTAGTATTGGTTTCTCTGCTGTGAAGATAGTAATTTGTACTCTGTCCTCTCCCTACTGCCCCTAGTTTTTTTTTTATATATAGTTTTAGTTTTGCATAGTGTGAGTTAGTACAACTGGCTTGGTAGACAAACGTATTGCATTAATCATAAAGAAAATTATACTGAAGCAATTTCCTTTCGGGGAGGGGTGCACATAAACTGTAGAAAAAGATGTAAACAAATAAGACATTTTATCACAAATGTACTAACATAAGAAGTATGCAGGTGTAGTATAAACTTCTAGATTTAGTTTTCTCTTTTAGTGGTTCATTTACTGCTGTCCCCATAGGGCAAAGGTATACATTTGGATAGCATAAAGGACAGCAGGGACACACACAGCTCTTTGGAGGATGATTACAGAGAATTTTCATATATTATCATTTATGGATTATGGACACTGACAGAAAAGTGGCAGGGATGAAAGGGTTGTTTTACTGGCATGCTGATTACATCTCAAATCATACATAAATTTTTCCTTTATCTTCCTTTATTACTACTAGCAAATTTTTTCAAGGCAGAAAAATACAATCCATAAAAATACATCTACAGCAGTTTACTTCCTGCTTTCAACTAATTAAAATGCTTAATATAATGCAACAACACATCATGTTTTACTGCAGGTTAGATTGGAGTTACTCACGCCCATACCTCTTAACTGTCCAGATTTTAGCAGAAGAGATTTTTGTCTTATATTTACAGTCTGTTCTTCATAAAATGTGTGGTTTTCTGTCATATCTCTGAGGACTTAAGTAACTGAATGACACACATTTGAGTACCAGACTTTATATCCTTCAGAAAACGCATGCTAACACAAAGTCTGATATTCTAGCAACCTTCTAAGTTTATACAAACAATATTTAAAATCTGTCCCTATTTTGGGCCTCCCCCCATTACTTTAGGGTTTGTCCAGATTTCTTGAGGTAAGAGGTTGAGAGGTATGTTCACGCCTGTTGTGGGGATTTGATCATTCAGGCACAAAAAAAAATCCCAGCATGCCCAACAAACACAGTTTACTGCTATTACTTTAACTGGTTTGGAAATATATGTAGTAACCAGTTTGTCTTATTTTGTTTTGTGCTAAAGAAGTAAACATACACTGCTCTTCTATGAGATGGGATGTCACCATTCAGAGGAGGTCAGATGGCCATCCTTTTACTTACACAATTCACTCTGTGATCATGGGACTCCAAGTAAATGAATGATACAGGTCTGTTTTGGGGAATTAAAGTTACTTTAAGCTATATTAATTATTTATCGCAATGACCCAACTAAGCATTGCCCTTTTTCAGCACAGGCCTGGGGAGAAAAGATCCATACTAAATTCAATAATACAATATACCATATCTATGAGCAATGTAGTAGTAAGTAAGGCTTGACAACATATATAACTTGCATAGTAGATTCAACAGTGTACATAGTAAATTAAACGTGAGCTGGAACTATGAACTGATACTTATGTTAATTACAGAGGCAGAGGATATCATAGCTGAGTTAGGCATAGTAGGAAAGGACAAAGGTGCAATGGTTAATATTACATATTTGACTCATTTGATACTAGCTATGTAGGAAAGATGTAGTTATGGTAGTACTGACTGGCAAATATATATTATTTAAGCTGGGAGTAGAGTATAAACATAAACATAGCAAAAGAAAATATGTATTAAAAAGTAGGCATAACTTGCAGCTCTAAGTAGTTAAAGCAAAAGATGAGTGGATGGCACAGAAAATGTCAGATTGTCTTCTAATGAGTTGCTCCTATGCTTCCAACAGGAAAGAAAATGAGGTTTTCCATATACGCATGATAAAATCTATGTTAAGAACCTACATGAATTAATGACGGCAATGTTTGGCTCAGTTACATTGTTACAGATAATGGTGTAAGAAATAGATATAAATCTGGAAATAAGCAGAATTCTGTGAACTTGTGAATAGCTTCATTATTTAGTTGACAAACTACGGCACAACAAACTGAATGTTTTTTTTTCAGAAAAAATAATTACTGCAACAATAAAATTTTAATTAGAAAAAAACTATAACTGCATAATTTATTTTACATAATTAACCATTCATTAAAATAACAACCAGAATTATCTTCCATACTATGAAGTGTTGTAAATCAGTACTTAGTTTATTAATTCCTAATTGTGATGTATAGGTACAGAGTACGGATGTTACAGTAAACTAGTATTAACCATTTGTGTGTGTTTTCACAGACTGTGCTTAATAGCCAGGATAATAACTCTAGTAATACAAATCCACAGTATGCGTTCATATTGTACTTATAACAAAATAAACATTAACGTTTAACAAACACAGTTCTAAGATATGATAAATATAAGGATAACACTGCAGAGAACAGTTGGAATAACATAGGAAAGGTCAGTATTTGCGCAAGACTACTGCTTAAACTACTGTCACTGAGTTTTCTCACTACAAAAGTTTAAAATGGTCTGTTGGTTTATTACATATTAAGGAAATGTTACTGTTGCTAAGGTAGGCTTGCTTCATATGGCAGCTTAAGTCCTTTGGCCCATTTTGGATGGCAACCACCTGAACTTGTTTTGCACAAAGTGACTAACAGTTGTACTGGCTATGTAACCAAAGGAATGTCTGTTGTGCATTCTGTTGAGGCCCATTTCATCAAAGCATGGTTGACTGAGCTTGAAAAACAAAATGGGCAACTCTGAAGATTTTTTTCAATGTCCCACAAGGTTTGGTGACTACATTAAGGAAGTATCGGGGGTGGGTTGCATACAGTTTAAAAAACATCTTGTAAAAGTTGCCTATTTCATATTTCAAGCTTAACCAAATGAGTGACATCAAATTAACCATCACGTTTTTTTATTCATGTGTTAACCAGGTACAAGCCACTTTTTACGGGTGACAAGGGAGTACTAAGCAGAGACAAAATTTGTGAAACCCTGAACTACAGGATGAAGTTCATTAACAGATGATTGATTTATACCTCTACATTAACCTGCCAGATAATGCCTACATGCTCACAAAGTACCCAACTGAGGCTGTTGGGAAGACAATTAACTTTTTGTACAGTTGTATGCATCCAGCAAAGCCAAGGGTTGGCATCCCCATTTTGCATGGCTACATAAGTAAATCACATCAGTAGACTAATGTGACATTAGTACTTTATACAACTTCCCCAAACACAGGATACACTGCCTCAGCTACTCATTCTCCATCATTGCTCCTTAACTATGGGAATCTCTCCTTCCTCCCACCTAAAGGAACAATCCCCCCTCACTGAAGTTGAACTTAAAAAAATTATTCCACACCAAACCAAACTGTACTTGCCACACAGTGGGCCACATCACCTACTGGCCTCAGCCTCTAGTCTTATACACTCAGTCACTTATACCCCTTATTTCTACTTCAACCATCTCCCCTCCCCAGGCTCCAGCTACCCCACAGCATTTCCACCATGCCGTAAACCTTATATATAATTATGTAAAATGTAAATTAAATAATTGTTGCTACATCTATTAATTGCTACTGTACAGTTTTTGTTATATATGTTACTTTCTGTTCTGATTTTGATATGTACAGCTTACTGCTTCTCTGTTTAACTTTTTTAATTTCATCTTATTCATTGTGAATTCTTTCAAATGGGCAGCACCTGCAAATGGTCACTTGTGGCCAAACTAGTACCCCAGTAAACAAATGTAAAATAAGACAAATATTTAAAATTGAATGACACAACTGGCCCTAGCTTTTAACACTAGTATTAACAACAAAAAATACTCACATGATGAACAGCTGCCCTCGTTTAAAAGATTTCTTGATGCAAAGCAATAGAGACTGGATAGGCACATCAGTGCAGCTGTCCTACAATTCTCTAAACATTAAACTACCAACATAAAAAGGAAATTAAACCTGATCTCAAGAATAGAGGTAGGTCTAATATTCATATAATACACAGTGTGTGCTAATTATGCTCTAAAATAAAAAAAAAAACATAACCTTGTAAGATTTAGAACTATTTCCCTAATTTGTTTGCTATATTGCACTTATGAACCTGCTATTACTGAGTCCTGTACGGACACAAAGACAGCAGACAACAGACATTAAAGTAATGCTTCAGAATTGTGACAGCTGTGGCTGATTAAAATGACAAAGAGCTTTTAAATCTATTAGCTGGTCAGTTTCTAGCTGCTGTGTAGCAGCTTATGGAGTGTTACACCTTTTAAAGCAGTTTGTTAGACACTAAGCACTCCTAGACAATTTAACTGATAATTACATCAGAGCAGCTAAATTCCCTCTTAATTTGCTGTGTATTTGGAAAATCCTCTCAAGGTAAATCTCTTGGAATGCATTTATCAATTATATAACAGACTGGTTATGACTGTCAATACTATTGTATTTATTTATTGCTATTTGGCATTCAAATAGGTGGAGTAGTCCAGAAACCCATTTTCAGCTGCAACCTGGGCTCAAGAGGCAAACAGTGCAAGTAAACTTAAGTTACACACTTCATATATGATATGGGTATTAAGTTTACATAGTTGCAAAACTTTAGACAGTTCATATACAGTTATTATATTGCTTTTATAGACTAAAATGCTATACAGTTATTATACATTTCTAATAAAAGTACCATGCTTACATTATGTTTTATCAGTTTACATGGGTTGCAATACCATTTGTCTACATGAAATTGCTTCTTAAAGGTTTAAAATGGAATTTCCTTGAAAAAAAAACTCACATGGAAATGAGGAAAAATATAGAAATTGAAAGTTAAGCCTAGAGACTAAAACAATACAAGAGTAAGAAAAGTTAAATAGTGAATTTTAACAGCTGAGAGACTGTAAGCATTTTTAAAATAATGGTTTATCCATTGTCACTAAAGCATTTACAAGCAACATTCTTGAAGAGGTACTCAAAAAAGGACTTCTTAAACTTGATTCTGATGTCTTGGTTCAGAGGGTAGTTAGTTCCAGAGAGCTGAGCCTGATAGTGAGAAGGCTCTTTCGCCAATATTGGGGGACAACCGAGTGCTATTACATTCTCTTGGGAATTCCTTAGGGAGTAGGGCTGTTGCCTAACTGGGAGTTTTGTTTTCAGAGGAGGGAAGTAACTGTCATTTAGATGTTTTATAGCAAGGAATTGCTGTTCAAGTCTTCATATTTTGTCAGTTATATTCTATTAGCTAAACTTGTTTAATTATTAAGACTTTTTATTTTACTTATTTATTTACATTTGTTGACCGGGATAGTCCGACTGGATACATGTCCATTTTCAGAGGAGGCCCAGGTAGAAAAGCTCCAACACAGAGAATATAGAAAGACAAAAATAAGTGTTACAGAAATATACAGAAGTACAGTTTCTACATTTTGGGAGTATGTACAAATATGTTACATACAATTCTTGTAAAAGTATTTATAAGCAATTTAAATACAGTGTATCAGATACCATGGTACAGTTTTTATTGCATACACAAAAATTAAAGTGAGAAGATAGGTACTTATAGGATGTAGTTATAGATAAAGTGGGTAAGGGTGAATTATTAGGTGGGTGTAGAGCAAGGGCATAGCCACTGAGCTTTAAAATACTGGGTCAGGATTTTTTTTAATTGGCTAAGAGCATGATTCATAGTAAGGTCAGGTGGGAGTGAATTCCAGATTTTGGCAACTACATTGGCAAACAATGAGTCTCCGGATAGTTTGTTAGTTTTGACAGACTGAATCAGCAGTTTTAGAGGTGGATCAAATTGATCTGGTAGTTTTGTACGGATAGATAATGTTTTTGAGGGAAGGTGCGTTTTCAGGTGATAAATAATCTTATAGGCTACTAAAAGTTGATTATACTGAATTAGCCGAGGGAGTTCTAGCCACCCTAAGAGATGCAAGTTCTGACAGTGATGGGTTCTATAAGGAGTACCTGTTGCAAACCTAGCAATTTGATTGTAGCAGCTAGAAAGTTTGTTGACTTCAGCCTTATTCAGGTTAGTATTGGTGAGGCATAGAGTAGGGTAGAGAGGAGATGTGTATGGGCAATTGTAGTCTTGGCTAAAGGGGTAAGGAATATTTTATTTTTGTATAGCAACGGTTTTAATCATTTGGTTAACATGCATGTCAAATTTGAGGTTATTATCAATTGTGATACCTAGGAGTTTGGTAGATTTATCTGGTGAGATTATTATACGATAGTTGGATGTATTATTGAATGAGAGTTGGGAAGATTTACGAGTAGGGTAAAAGAGCAGTAGTTTTGTTTTATTTGGATTTAGTAGTAGTTGTTGCTTAGAGAGCCAGTTTTCCACTGTGTTAAAGGTTTTCTGGGTTAGAGTAAGCAGGTCTGTAGAGGTTAAAGCTGAGCAAATCAGGGTGGAGTCATCAGTATATTGGATACAGGTAGCGTCTGGGATAGCAATATGAAGGTCACTGATAAAAAGGGAGAACAGAAGGGGATCTAGTATGGAACCTTGGGGAACACCAAAGACTTTTAGAGGTTTAGTGTGTTTTTCCACACTACTAATAGGTGCTTTAGAGTTTTTACTTAAAAAGTATTTGGGCTACACAAAAAGTGAGTGTCTTTTTATAACTGAACTTAACAATTTGTCTGTTTAAAACAAAAAAAAATTGTAAAGGGCTCTTTAAATTGCAGAGAGGGCACATTCATTAACTAGCTTCTTTGTTAACCTGACTTGGTCAACATCTTTGAGTCAGTCACCAGAGCTGTGGATGAAGGCAAGGTGGTACATACAGCCTATCTTCATCTGGCCAAGGCCTTTGATACCATTCCCCATTCAGGAATCATAGAAAAACTCACTAAGTTAGGCATCAATCCCTATATCACTAGGTGGGTTGCAAACTGGCTCACAGATAGAACACATAGTGTGAAAGTAGCTGACTCCAAGTCAGACTGCCGACCAATCACGAGTGGAGTCCCACAAAAATCGGTCCTGGTTCCTCTCCTGTTTGGTATATACTTCTCAGAAGTCCAGGTCAACACGAAGGGACTCTGGCTGACAAAGCTTGCAGATGATTGCAATTTGGAAGCCATTATTAACTCCCCAAGTGATGTTGACATCCTACAGAAAGGCCTCACTGAGACCAACGACTGGTGTCAGAACCATGGCTTTAAGCTCAATGCCAAAAAATGTGTCATCCCCTTTGGGAAAAACCCATTTACCATGAATTACCACATCGATGGTAGTCCAATGAACACAGAAGGTGTTATAAGAGATCTGGGAACACAGGCTGACGGCAATCTCTCTTTTGACCACCACACTGCCACTGTGGTCAGAAAGTCCTTCTATGTGGCATATCTCATTACTAAGGGTCTTGCATCCAGGAAGAAAGAGGTCATTGTCTCCCTCTACTCTTCCCTTATTAGGCCAATCATAGAGTACAATGCCCCATTTGGCATGTACCTCACTAGACACCTGCAACAACTGGAGAGGATGCAAAAGTACCTCAAAAAGAAGATCCTAGGCCTTAAACACTTGGCCTGTATGGACAGACTCAAAAAACTCCAACTATTCTCTGTCTCATATCGCCAACTTAGAGGGGATCTCTGCTTGACTTACAAAGCCATGTCTGACCCAGCTCTGTTAGAAATGCTACATCTAAAGAAATCCCAATCCCTCCACACCACACGCTCCAGAGACCTCAACCTTATTACCACAATCAACAGAATGTGCTGGAGGGACAGGTTCATAACCCAGAGACTGCCCATGCTATGGAAGAGAATTCCCATACATGTCAAACTGAGCACCTCACTGGCGCTCTTCAAGAGAAATCTTGATGAGTGGATGGGAAATAGAAAATTCACCCTGGGAATCACTCCAGTGGCTCTACTCGACAGAGGCACTGGAAACTACGGTCAGGTGGCACAATGCCAGGGTAATCCTATGGGCTAAGCTTGTAAAGGCTCCAGGGCCATTAGCCTAGTACACACCTATGAACCTATTTGACTTGTTGTTGTATTTAAAGAGTTGTGTGCACAATTGCAGTTTTTTCTGACGAAGTCCATGTAATTCGGATGAGAGCGCTCATTGTTGTAGAATAAAAATCTTGGTTTCACTTCTGTCTCCTTTTGAATTTCTTAAAAATGTTTGCAAAGGGGCAAAGAGTGAAGATATGGCTTGTAGTTTGGGGTACCTTACAAGGAGAGAGGGAAGAAAGGCAGTTGGGAACATATTTTTTGGGAGTGTAATGAGTTGGCAGACTTTAAAGATTCCCTGCAGACCGCTCTGTCAGGGGGGTGGGTAAGCAGACTGGATTGACTAGTGACATGATTTTTTAAGCTATGATACAGAATCGGAATTGCCTAGACATAGTAAAGTCTTGCTGAGTCTAATTATGGTGGCTGCCAGAAAACATTTACTAGAAAATGGAAATCAAAGTCTAAACTTTATTAGAAGTAGTGAATACAGTAACAGATACACCAACTGGAATTGTGATCTTTAGAAAAGGGAAGGAGCAAACTACATAGGAAAAATGGGAATTGTGGGAAGAACATATGCACAGAAGGAATGAGGTTTAAAAGACAGGATTTGAATGAACTCTATAATACTTAACTGACAATGACTGGATAGATAAGTGATGTATAATGTCTGCAACTACAGATGTTTCAGTAGTGTCTGTGATGCATAATGTTTGCAAGTAAAGTAGTGTCAATGTTTGTTTTTCATTTATATAAATGTTAAGCTTGCCTATGGCATATGTGATAATTTAATAAAGATGTTTTTTGTTAAAAAAAATGATGGCCTGTTTCAGGGCTGATGAAACAATTCCTGTGATAAGTTAGAGGTTATAAATATAAGTTAGAGGTTTGGCTATTTTATCTGCTGCCTTCCTAAAGAAGTTAGAGGGGAGTACAGTTATAGGTGGAGGGTTTCAAGCTCTTTAATAATCGTTTAGTTTCCTTCTCAGAAACATCTGAGAAGAGGAAGGTGGCTGCATAAACTACAATAATGTGCATTTAAACTGGAGTGTTACTTGAAGTAATTATCTGGTAAGAACTACAGTTAAGAAATGCATTAGTGATGGTTTCAATGGAAGAGATGACAGTTTCAATAATCTTCTGATGGATTAGTGTTAAGAGTTATTTGGAACTGGAGTTGGAATACTTTATCTATTTCTTTCCAAAAATGTTTGGATTATTGGTTGCAAGCACTTCCTTATTTCTAAAATAAACAGCTTTGGTTGAATTTCTTGTTTGTTTTCATAAGGATAAGTACATTTCCTGCAGGAGAATATTAGAGTGATCTTCTTTCCAGGCAGATCACCTGTTGCCTTTGTTTCATGGGAGTTTTGATTCCATTGGTTAGCCAAGGTAATTTCTGGGCTCACAGCCTTCGACATAAACAAGGGATGATAGAGTTCTGGAGATCAGAAAAGGTATCATGATTATAACATAGACTTTTTGGGGTTATCAGTTTGGGTAAACTGGGACAGTGAGACCAACTGATAGAATTCAAATGAGAATCAAGCACAACCATTTTATGTGGTATGAAAGACTGACCAGTCACTATTGAGGCATATGTTTTATAACTCTAAATGGGTAACAGTACAGAACAGGACAGTGGTCACTTAGGACTTTTGGCATAATTTTAGTGCTAATGGATTCATGGATGAGGCTGGTTAAAATAAGATCAACAGTAGAATGCTTTCCTGTTTGAGGTTGGGTCTGGTAAGCTACTTTAAAAAAATCTATGTCAAGGTATTGAAGCATGTTGCTCAACTATTTGGCTTATTTGGCTTCATATCCATTAGCATCCAAGTTAAAGTCCCCTAAAATAATTGGATTCCTAGAAGAACAATGTGGGAACATTTCAAGACTGTGTCTCAAATAGGAGCAATTGAGGAAGGTGGGGGAATAGAAACAGAGGCAATGTTAACTATGGTTCCCTGTATGAACATCCTGTTATGGTCTTTATCAATCTGCTTATCTTTTGAAGAGTCAATGATTTACAGGGAAACGTGCTACTTGACTAGAAGCAAGACTCTGCTACCATTTTTTAGACCAGCTCTAAAATCATACAGCATGTTACAGTTGTCTTGGATGCAAGCAGAAGGAATCTTTAAGACAGGTCTTAGATATATTATATTAGGGTCTTCCATGGACAGTCATATACTACAGGTATTAATGCATACAATTTGTAAAAAGTTGTGGCTTTTTCTGACAGCATTGTCAAAGAGCTGGGGTAGCCTGAGTGATAGTGGGTGTTACCAGACACTGTAGGATTTACTGATTGTTGAAGTGGGCCAGCATTGGTTTGGATGTTTCCAGGTTTGAGTAGCTTTAACTGAATGGAAATTGATAAAGAGTAGAAGTATTTCTTAAAGGTAGCACGGAATTTAGTTCGTTGAAGCAGATGTGCTTGTATAAGGAATATTTTTTGGTTAGATGAGTTAGCAGCTAAGTATAAGACTGGAACAGTAAAGGAAATGATATGGCAATTTTTGCTGCATTATGGGATAGAGATTGTGAAGTTAAGGTAGTGTTTAGGGAAGGTTGTGTATTAGGTGGAGGAGTATAACTGAATTAAACAGATAAAGCCTTATTAAGCACATGGCAGCTACCAAACAGTTATGACAGTACATTGTGTGGAACTGAAAGGTGGAGTGAGTGGCAGGAGGTGAACACAGTATGTTGAAAAATGAAAAGGTAGTATCTGAGATCAAGTTAGGAATAAGAGAATGGAATGAGGTAAAAGACCAACTTAACAGGCACTACTGTAAAGGAGGAAGGAGATGAAATGGGAAACCGAGAGAAGATAACAGAAATGGAAGGGGTAGCCTAATTGATATTAATGTTGGAAGAAGAGAAAAAGAAATCAACCAGACGCCCTTTAAATCAGTCCTAATATTTCTGTGGAAAAGGATGCGATGGGAAACAAAGAGCACGGGCTGCAAATGGAAGAAAAGGATCACAATCTTCTAAATTAGTGGTATGCCTGAAAGGAATGAGGAATCTGATGCCATCCCATCTGAAAGAAGCGAGTTGGAAAGATTTTTTGTAGATGTCAAGAAAATCGTTGTGGACTATACATACTAGATCACTTCCAAAAAGAAAGAGTCCTCCAGTAGCAAAACCAGACAACTTATCTAAAAATTTTGAATCATTCAGTACAGGACTGCATACCACAGAAGGCAAGCTCTCCCCCTGCCTCTCCCAAATAGACTGATGCTACTATAAAGCTAGGCACAAGTCACAACAATGCTTTGGTCAACAAAAGAAAAATCCTGTGTCTGTTTTGACACATTTGAAGAAACTGGAAATTCTCACCCAGATGTGTTTCAAGCATCCATATGAATCTGGATAGCGAAGATGTAAATACACGTTTTATGCCTCCAGGGAAGTTGAATCATTTTATTAGTTGTATCATTTTACAATCTATGCAAAGGTTGGTTGTTGAAAGACTTCTGAAAGAACCTACTGCTGGTGAAAGTAACTAAGTTACAAGCCAACAGAGAGACTGTCTAGACAGGACTCCATCAATATCCCCTTGTCTGAAAAAGACAGAATATCCAGTTTAATGACCATAAACAGCCACTGTTTGCATATCAAGCACAATCCCAATTATCAAAAGAAAATAAAAAGTACCCTAGTGAAAGAAATCCCAGCATGTTCATTTTGAACTGCACTCCACAGGGTCATTTATTTTCTGTTGGCATGAATTATTCTTTGGATATGAGGGATAATCTGTATTAATTAATAGCAAGCTCAGTTCAGTTAATTGCTATATTTAATTCTATCAGCACCACATTAGGTTCCTTCATTTGATTCATGCAGTTCATCATAACAAAGTGAATGACAAGTACAGCATTCTAAGCTTTCCATACACAGTGTGATTGATTATTAGTTCTGCAACATTCAGCAGGTTTAAATCTTCTGTCTCTGACCTCTTTCTTTTACCACTGCCTGTAAGCTCCAGGTGAAAAAGAAGCAATTATGATAACCACTGTTAAAATGCAGTTACCGGTTCCATCCTATTGATTTCCACAAGCACCCTTTTCAACGTCAATGACAAAAATAGTCTTCCAAGGTCATCATAAGTTGTAATTAAATTAGTAATGTAAGTCAGCTTTCCACACAGATAAATGTTCTTTAAAATAATTTGCTCATCATTAACAGACTCAAAATGATAGCCTTTTAGAGTTTCTTTATCCACTAAATGAAGAAAGAGTGGCATTTGTCTTCTGGAATCTTCTTGAATGATACCAGAGGTAGCCAAGTAGAGCAGGAATTACTGTTTTAACATTTTCCAATGATATGTACAGTTGTCTGCAAGACCAGTTGGGAGAGGTAGTAAATTCTAGTCTACAATTTTTAAGATAAATTTAGTCTTCCTCTTATAGCTCATTTCGGGGAATTATGTTTCGACACTGGCATCTCTTACACATCTCACAGCATGCAGTTTATTTTCTTTCTCTGGCTATTCCCTCAGTTTTCTTTCTGAAAAACTTTCACAAAGCACTAACCACAACTTATCTTGGAAAACAAATGCTCACTCATATGCACACTGTCCATGAATTTTGTCAGTCTAAGTCAGTTTTTACAAACTTAATTTGATTTTTTTGTGTGTGCACGAATGAGCTGTGTCCAATACTGAGTTGCAGTATCCATGACAAACTCAGCTCTTCCAACACCATATTACTGTGCATTTGAAAAATCTGGCATTTTTTAAGCAGTGGTGATCTCTTGAATGAGGTAAGAAAAGTTTCGGGAATAACATCAAAAGGGCTGCTGCATGAAAGTGCAGTTGTGTAAAATCAAACCATAACAGTAGATGTCCTGCTTTTAACTATTCGTCACCTCTGGGATCTCACACCAAGGATAGCCCAATGTGCAGCCTTATTACCTAGGGAGTGTCGTACATCAGACATATGCTCCCCATGCAAACATAGGGCATAAAGGTGACATACATATGGCCCCAACTCAGAAATGAAGTATCCAAGGAGAACTAGGTCCCTCAGTGGAAAGGAGGACATGTAGAGCCAGAAAAAGGAAGGAAAGGAACCTCTTGGCCAGTACAAATATATTACCTATGCAAAAGGAAGACAAAAAGGTGGTAGGAGAGGGGGAGTGAATACTGCAACAATGAAAAGAAGGACATCTACAATTACGATAAGACTTTACACAACTGTACTATGTGTTCCCATATCACTGTTGCAGTATTCATCACCTCTGGCAGAGTACAAAAGCTACAGTGAAGGCAGGGAGGAGGAAGACAAGGACAGGCCCTCCACAAACTCATGCAAGATAGCCTTGGCAAATTATGCCCTGGCCCTGGAAATTACATCAATTTCTATTGTTTTGTGAAAGTGTGAACTGAAGAACAAGTAGCAGCTCAAGGATGGAGATGACATCCAAACCTTTGAAGAAAGTTGCTGTATAAGCCACTGCTCTAGTAGAATGAGCCCTTGTGGAAGCAGACAACTGCCTACCATGAAAAGAATAACAAAGAAATGGTGTTAGAAATCCAGGAGGAAATGTTTTGCTTACAAACTGCAAAACCCAATGTCCTGGTATGAAAAGAAACCAAAATCTGATCATATTTACGCACAGCTTTATTCTTGTCCAAATAATATCTGAGCTGTCTACCACCATCAAGGCCTGTAGTTGAGATAACCATCTGGCAGAGGTTAAAGCAACCAATAAAACAGTCTTCCAGGTGCAATGTTGTGAAGAAGAAGTGGGAGGCTCAAAACGAACCTGAGTCAACTTTTCAAGGACAAAATTAAAATCTCAAGAAGGATGCATGGGCTTTCTTGGGGGTCAAATAAGCATGCATGCCTTTAAGAAACTGCTTGACCTCAAACCTAAAGGCCAAAAGAGAAGTGGCAGATAGGCGGAAATGGCTGACAAGTGGGCTTTCAATGAAGAATATGCCAAGCCAGGATGAAGCAGTTCACACAGGCAAAGAAGCAAGAGGAATGACACTGAAAAAAAGGTCCTGGTGATATTTAAGACAACAAACAGAAAAATCTCTTCCATTTGGACAGATATGATATTTTGCTATTGGGTTTTCTGGCTTCCTGCAGAACCACATGTCATCAGAAAACTGGCATTTGAAAGGAATCAAAACCGGATAACCCAAAGCGTCAGGTAAAAAGTGGACATATGGGAGTGAAGGAGAGATCCTTTGTCCCATGTGAGAAGGTCCAAGTGGCGAGGTAAACTGTGATGATCGCCCCTGATCAGATAGAATAGGAGAGGGAACCAGTGCTATCTGGGACAAAAGGGAGTCACCAACAAGATTTTGAGAGAGTCCTCCTTGATTTTGTGAGAGACCCTTGAAATAGCAGGAAAAGGAGAAGAGGCATACAGGAACATTCCCTTCCAAATTAAAACGTAGTATTCACCTTCCACTGGAACAGAACTGAGGGAATTGCCTGTTCAGAGGGTAGGCAGAGATCTACTTGAGGAATATCCCACAAATGAACTATGTCCATTAACACATCCCTGTGAAGCATCCATTCAAGAGGCTGTGTCCTGGACCTGCTGAGAACATCTTCCACAATACTGCACTCTGAATGTATATAGACTGCATGTAGGGTGACCTACAGATTGATGGCTATTTCCCATTCTTGAAGGGCTAACCTGCAAATAAGGTAAGACATCATGCCCCCCTTGTTTGATAACGTACAACATGAGGATGGTGTTGTCCGTACAAACCTTCAAGGGACCTGGGACCCAGATAGCATGGAAAGCCTGAATGACCAGAATGAGTGCCTGCATTTCCATGATGTTGACATGATCCACCCTATGCAGAGGGGACCAATGCCCTCCATCTTCATGGTGCCTGAAGTGGCCCCCCCACTCTAACTCTGATGTGTCTGTGAAGAGTTCCTGAGATGGTTGAGGGTAGTGGTAAGGAACACCAGGATTGAGAGATAGTTGCTGAATCCACCAATGA
>NC_056732.1:1096916554-1097024054 GCF_019279795.1 Protopterus annectens
AAACCCCAAGTTCTTTTCCGGATTTTATGACTAGACCAATACTACATATACAGAACCCCCCCCCCAGAATGGTATGTGCAGTAACATATCAATATAATTTAAAAGATTTTAATATGGTGCCTTATTATTTTTTTAACTATCCGTCTTTACATTGTTGGCAAAGACCAGAATATAATGGTTGGAATTTACTGCTATTTTTCATTTACTTACAAGCAATGCAAACATCTAATCAAGCATGTGTTATGATAAATCAGAGTATTTCATGGCTTACCTGATAACATACTTAAACAGTTTTGATACAAACTAAAATAGTACAAGACTGGAGCTACAAAAGAAGTAGCTGTCTCCATAGGTATTTCAGAAAGTACATTTAGCAATGTCTCATGGTCATCTGGGGACATACAGGCTATCAATTGAATATTTGTTTTATTTAATGATAGGTGAATATCCGATTATCTAAAAATGGCTGATGATATTGTATTCCTAATTTCTATATTAATAAACAGGTCCACATCAGAAAAAACACGCCCCTGCAATTTGGAAATACTCCTTTATTATACCACTACACAAAGGGAGTACAACTGATTTTAACAGCTACACATCTTGAGCCATCCTCTTCCCACTTTCTAAGATCTTAGAAAAATCTATCTACATTCAGCTTGTACATTACCTTATCTCCAACAACATACTCTCTACAAAACTATGTGGCTTTACAGCCCAACATAATAGAACCACAGCTCTATACATTTCACAAAGACCATACATCAATGTGGGAACAATGGCAACCTACTGTCCACTATGTTTCTTTATCTATCCAAAGCATTAGACACAGTATCACAGCAGCAGCTAATCTGTAAACTAGCATCCATCAGTCTCTTCAAATCATCTGTTCCATGCTTCCTCACTTATCTATCCAAAAGAAAACAAGCAGTTTAATGACAAAAAGACTATTCCTCTTTTCTACCAGTTATCACAGAGGTACCGCAAAGTTACATTTTCTTCACCATCTTTATAAACAAACTCCATACTGCCGCACAACAAGATAGTATAGTTAAATATGCTGATGACTTCACTTTAATCTGCACAGCCTCAAACAAGAACTTACCCAAAAATCTTTTACCTCTGTTGAAACTTGATTAAAAACTCCACCTTACATCTTAATCCAAATAAAGCCAAACAGATGCTATTCACTCAAAAACAATATAATAGCCTAAAACAAACCTTCCTAATAATGTCAGCTAACAACACTAATACAGAAATAGTTACTAGGCATTGTCATTAACAAGAAACTCAAATTCGATCACCATATTCTAAATACCATTAAAAGATGCACCAGAAATTAGGCTCTGTCTACAGGATCAAACCATACCTTACAGACACTGCAAGAAAAACATAATCCTCAGTGATCCAATGCCCTGCTCTCATCACCCATATTGACAAATATAAATGTCAGACCGGAATCCAAATTACACTTCTGCTATAACAAAATTGCTAGCGTTGCCACTAAGGCATCTCATAGAACCCACCATTGTCAAGCTCTAAAACAGCTTAACTGGCTTCAGCCACACAATCATCTAAAATACTCACAATTAATAGTTTATAAGCTATTACACCACCCAGACAAATGCCCAGCACTGAAAAATACCTTACTCCCCCTACTTCTCCACTATGGACATCCATTCTGCTGACAAACTCCTATTAATAACAACCAAGTCATATAACTCAGCAGGTGACTCACTCTGTTCTTGCTATGTCTCCAAACTATGGAACACTATCTCTGAAAAAAATTGGACAAACTAATGACTTCAAAAGCCGACTCAAACTACATCTGAGTGAATCATGGCCATGCTCATGCTCAGCACCAGGCTGGTGCTTTCATGATTTCTGATTTCCCATTGCCTTCAAACATTTACTTATTAGTGGCACACATAACCACTTCTTCTGCCTCCCAAATTTACACCACTCACTGTTATCATGCTCTCCACTCATCACTTTCTTTCAGTCTCACAATATTCCTGCCTCTTTCTAACTCTCTCTCTAGCTCAAACTCCAGCTATAATTTCTTATCTCATTTCTGCTAAGGTTAATTAGACGTAAAATATAAAATGGATTTAACAAACTGTTAATACACAGTCTAAGTGAACATCCATATTGTTAGAAGTAATATTAATGCCGCAATCCTGCAAAAGTAACTGTAGGATACTGACCCACAGCAAACCTCCTAGCTGATAAATTCAGCTCCAGATTTCCCCCTCTCTCCCCCTCAATCTTCCCTCAGGAAATACCATCAAATGTAACTCCCCCTACTATTACTAGGGAACAGGTCCTTAATGCTCTCTCTAAGACCAAGAACACTGCAACAATGGGCCCAGACAATATCCCATGATGCCTTTCAAATAGCATGAAACATGACCTATCAGGGCCTCTGGAATTATTATTTAACTGTAGTCTGCAAACAGGTTTCATGCCTCATGAATGGAGAAAGGCAAAGTCATCCTTCTGCACAAAGTTGGGAGATCTACAGACCCTGGAAACTACGGACTCATAAGTCTCACTAGTCTTACATGTAAAGCCATGGAAAGAATTGTAGATGATCAACAGAGATACAGTAAACCTCCAGAAACTGAACCCAACCTAGTTTGGTTTTGTCAAGGGCAGATTATGTTTACTCAACCTGGTGGACTTCTTTGAGAAGGTCAGCAAAGCAATGAATGAGGGCAAAATCCTTCACACTGCCTACCTTGACCTGGCCAAGGCATCTGACACAATACCCCACTCGGGCATTGTTGGCAAACTCAAGAGGTTAGGTACAAACCTGTATGTCACCCGGTGGATAGCCAACTGGTTCACAGATAGGACCCAGGAAGTTAGAATTTGGAAGTCCACCTCTACAAAGAGGATGGTCACAAGTGAAGTTCCTCAGGGATCAGTCCTTGGACTATTCTTTTTGGCATTTACTTCTCAGATGCCAATGTCAGTGGTCTCTAGCTGACTACATTTGTAGATGACTGCAGATTAGGAGCTGTCATTGACTCTTACACTGACACAAATGTTCTCCAGAAGGGGATGACGCAGACAAACTGGTGTCGGAGCCATGGATTAAAACTATATGCCACAAAATGCATTATAGTATCCTTTGGTATTGTCATCTATCCCTGGCAACTATCATATTGACAACACACCCCTTAGAGTTGACCTAGTAGCCAGGGGCTTAGGGACACAGATAGATAGTAATCTAGCCTTTGACCATCATGCGTCTACAGTGGTGAGGAAATCATTCTATGTTGCACAATTTATAAACAAAAGGTATGGCATCTAAGTCCAAGGAAGTCATTGTACCATGGTATTTGGCATTCATCAGACCTATTAATTGAGTACAATGCCCCTTTTGGTATGTACCAAAGGGGGCATGGTACTCCATGCCCCCTTTGGTATGTACGTAACAAGGCATATCCAACAACTCGAACATCCATAGAAATTTCTCACTAAAAGAATTCAGGGCACAAGTAAAATGTCTTATGCAGACCACCTCAAAGCCATATCCCTGTACTCTGTCTCCTACAGGCTTTTGAGGGGAGATCTATGCCTGGCATACAGGGCATTATCAGACCCCTCTCTGATGAACCTCCTGCATATCCACAAAACAAACAGCACCTGAATTAGCTGTTCTAAAGACTTAATCATTTGCCTGTGATATAAATAGGACCTGCTGGAGAGTTAGGTATGTATTCCAGAGACTACTGTGTCTATGAAACAGGCTCCCCATCCTTGTGAAGCAGAGTCCTTCCCTAACACAATTCAAGTGCAACTTGGACAATTGGATGGGAAACTGGAAATTCATCCCTGGTTTGGCACCTGTGTCTCTAATGGACACAGGTAACCTGTAAATGGTTCATCTCTCAGGCCCATGCTTACAATTATCAAGGGTATCAGAACTTGTCACAGATTTCAGATGCATGGCTAGGCTTAAAAGGCCCTTGTGGTCATTAGCCTAGTAAACACCTATGAACCTATGTAACTCAGACTGTCATCACTATGTATGTTTATTGCCGGTTTCAAGCACAATAATTTGCATTAACTCATGTACAGAAACATTGTACAAATGAACTGTATTAATGGCAGACTGTGTTACATTGTATTAGTGCTGTTAAGTGGAGCTTTTCTCCCTGGACCTCCACTGAAAAACGGCTGTGCCCAGTCAGACTCTGGTCAACAAAGGCAAGAAAATAATTTTGAGTTAAATTAATATGGTTGCTTGGTTTATATGTCTCTGGAATCTGCCAAGAGGTGATAACTTTTCTGACAAACATGGATATTCCCCCAAAACGTCTGAATGCATGGTATGAGCTAAATTCAGGTAAGGAGGTTATGATACCTTTAGAAGGACATCACATTTCAGTTATCAAACAGACATGGATGTTACAAGTCGCATGAAGACCCAGAGCAAGTAATTTGTTAAGACTATACTGAAAACAGCAACGTTGATTTAATTACATTTGGAATTTTCTGCAATTTTATTCTCTATGCTGGGATGTCCAGTAGTTGACCCCTGCCAAAAAAAAAACACTATAGGGCAGCAAGGGTTTTGGTCAGTAAGTAGAAACCATGGAGTGAGAGGAGGAGGCCATTCTTTTATTAACAAAAGATGGCATGGCTACCATCTTACCCAAGGTAAAAGACACTGGAACCCCTAGAAAGACAACAATTACTTAACCAACTGTTGAAGCCATTTACCTGTTTGTATTTAGGCATCATATTGAATGTATGTTTCCAGTAAGCACCAGAATCTTATACACATTTGCTCATGCATAGAGAGATCCAGCATGCTTCTTTGTATTTCTACTAAGGTCAGATGCTTCAAGTTATTCACACCACATGGGTTACCATTTGGTCAAATTCATATTTGCCTGGTGTAAGAGACAAAAGAGGCCTCATAACACTGCAGATCCTGTGGTCAAAGAGACAACCGTCACCCTGCTACTGTCCAGCCTCAAAGGTATGGAGTCAGTGTGCCTGACAGACAAGTCACCAATTACGAGGACATGCTTACTTGTACTCATGGATTTATTGGCAGTAGATGGCTTTCAATCTGCAGTATGATGATGCTACTGTGTGCGACAGTGGTGATATGTTTGAAGATTTCTATTGCGATTTTATCTTCCTAGTTCTAGAGGGATCAGGAAGCAACTTTCTGATGAACTCAGCATATGTTAGTTTACTTTGTTCATGCAGACGTATGAGTGGTAGTTAGTGGCACTCAAAGACCATCTGTTTTTCAAAGGGTAGCCGATATGTTATGTAGATACCTATACCTCTCACAGATTACATCATGAATATTGGGTGGTAGTTTAGGTCTGCAAGCATTAGGCAGTTCCTATACTCCCTAAGAATACCAAATGCACTGAGGCAGGCTACAAAGTCAGTTGGTATTCCATTTTGTCCAGGTTGGTGTAGACCCTACAGAGGGCAAGTGTCACCAAATATAGAGTTAGTAGATTAGTCGATAGTTGCAAATGGCAAAGGCAGTAGTAAATAATGAAACCTATACAGGGCAAGAGACAGTAGTAAGTGTGAACAAGTACAAGAAAAACACTACCAATAACAGAACAACTAATAAGGCAGTGCTGTTCAACAGGGGACTGGTGCTCAGACTGTAGCTACAGGCAACTAATAGCAGACCCATGCAAACATGCAAGATTTATAGCAACACAGGAAATGCTGAGCTCACCAGCCAATAGCAAAAAGAGTTTGTTTAATTAACTTGGAAGAGAAGTTTCAGAAAAGAACCCACTAGCTGCTATACATCATGAAGTACCACAGGCATGATGCAGAATGTTTCACAACTCTGTTCAAACAAGGTAAAAGTCAAGGAATTAAGCAAAAGTAAATCAATATGGTCACTATTAATTCCTGATCTCACATAATGCTGTGATTAGTTACTGTGTGTCTTTAACTGTTTTTGTTTACAGTGCAATGTTAAATTGATCTTCAGATTAACACTATACAGGAAAAAGTTATTATGATATATGGATTTGCATGCTTAACAATGGCAAATTGAAAGTTAAATGTAATTGTCTGAAACGAGGCTGGTTTATTAATATTGTATAAACATATGATTATAAAATGATTGTAACAGCAATCAGTACCAAAATAAGTGCACCACACGTGGAGATTAAACAGTATGTAAGAATGATCATTGAGTATTTGGTATTAATAAAATATGTACATTGCTTTAAAAACAACAAACTACTGGCAAGCAACACAAGTCTCAAAATTAGCTATAAATTAGAAAACTTTCATGATGCTGGAAGGATCATATTTGTAGTCACTTCCATTGAACACTTCTCTCAGGCAGGTAAATTCAAGTAATGTCACACAACTCTGCTCAAACAAGGACAAAGTCTAGCAATTCATCAGAAATTATAGTAATTGAAAGGTACCCAACAGCCAACAGAAACTAACAATATTAGCTGACTTCCAGCAAACAGTAACATATAACACTAAAAGTTCTCCTTCTCTCATAGGATAAATATCCATGACATGTCCAAACTGAAGCTCATATCACCTCATGGCAAGTCTGCACTGCTGGCCACAATTAACCCAAACTAAGACACCGTGGATGGATGCACCATAAGTTGTAGACACTGTATACTCATGACAGATCCCTACCTGAGATCATGTTATTCTAATATTACCTTCTAACTGGCAGCGTGTACTATGTCATTCCCTTGTCAGTGGAAGTCACAATGCAGCCATGGCAACTCACTGCAACAAAACTGCACCCATTGTGGGTCTTCACTTGTAACCTCAGCACATCCTAAACAAGTGCCCAGTGAAAGTCAAATTTTATCTGTGACAGGACCCTAGCTGTAGCAATACCATGTCCATAACAGATCTTCAACTGCAAGCATGTTAAGCTGTAAATGCATTCAAGATATGTCCACAATTCTGGCCACAAGGCAATATAATTTCTCCACTGGTGGTTACATCATATTCATGACAGGTCCACAGTTGTGGCTACATCATGTCCATGAATGATCCAAAAGTAGAAAAGTTGCATTCATAATATACCACTAATGGTGGTTACACAAGCTCTGAATTTTGGTTAGTCTGTTCCTGTGAGAGGCTCCCTTTGGTGGCCACATTTTTCCTGTGACAAAGCATTACCAGTAGCCTCACTGCATGCATGATTACTCCTGAGCAATTATTCACTGTCAGTCATTAGAGATCTTTGCTGGTAGCTACACAACACCCATGATTTATCTTCAGTGGTAGCTTCACCAATAAGTGACCACACTGCAAGACAAAATGACCCAGAGTGAGGAGACTAGTCACCAGTAAAGGTCCCTGTATTATCAGTCTCTTTTTTTTAGCTGTTTAAATCTCTTAGGTTTCTAATACCATGACGGGAATGGACGATTAAAGTTCTCTTCATGAAATTAGCATTGTTTCAATCTTTGATGGAAGCCAGAAGTGTTCTTCGCAACAACCAAGATGTGCCCAGTAATGACTCCTTCTGCAATTCGTATGGAGTTACAGGTATTGGTAACATATCTAAACATGACTGTAGATTATTTTTATAAGACCTACAACTACTGGAACTGTCTAGGTATCTTTCTTCCACACTGCTCTCATGTCTGCTTGCAAATCCTGATATTTTATGACTCTCTCTCTGTATGCAAGATACTGTAGTCACTGGGTGTGGCAATTTCAATGATCAGTGCTACTTTTGCCTTCTTTTCTTGGACCACCATACCCGGTTTTCTAGCATCTATCTTTTGAACTGCTGGTAATGGGTGACCCCATGTGATGTAGACATCATTTTCTATGATGCTTTGCGGATCATGTTTCCATTGTTTTTCAGCCACTTCCATACCATAAGGTTTGCACAATCCCCATTGCAATAGTCTTGCCACATTATTATGCCTCTCAGGTTAAAGTCCTTCTGTCATTAGTATGTCATAACGAGGTGTGCAACTGTTTCCAATTCTGTTTTACAAAACTTATATTTCTCTGCTTCTTCCACATGTTCAATGGACTTTGTGAACCAGCGTGTATGTAGCCCACTATCTTGGGCCGCCAATATTAACTTTTCATCTCTTGGTTTGAATTTGCCTATCCTTAATGATTCCTGCATTTGTTCCTGATCAACATGAGGTTCTGCCACAAGTTTTCTATACTTGCAACTATATTTATGCATTTTCCACATTTCTTGCCTTTTCATCTGGTCCTTCACCTTAGTGTCTTTTTTTGGCACATTCAGTTGCTGACTGACTTTTATCTACTCCTGGTTTGATTTCCATTCCTGCTTGAAGCTGATGCTTCTTCTAGATTAAGCAGAGAAGTCATCTTAGATTTATTCTCTTCATGTTTCAAAACTTTCATTATGTTTGGGTCTTGTGAGATCAACAGATGTGTGTGGAGTCCCACGACTGCATATCTATACATGTAATCAGTTTCAAGGAGCCCCATCCCTCCTTCGGAACAGGGAATATATAATTTTGGTATGCACTGATTTTTATAAATCATTTAGTGAGCATGAAGCATCCTTCTTGTTTCCTACCTAATCTATCCAACACATTTTGGGGCCAGTCAGTCACTCTAAAACTGTAAATCAGGACAGGAAGAGCAAATTGGTTTATAGCTTGCATTTTGTTCCTAGATGTCAACACTGTTTTCAGGATTAATTTAAGTCTTCAAAAGTATTCCTAAGTTTTCTTTGCAATTGTTGATCCTTCATCATTTCCCAAATATTTAAATACTCCCTCTTGCTCAAGTTCTTTTATATCACATGCTTGTCCCAAACTGATGTTTTCCTGGAGCTGCAGTTTTCCTGCTTTAAAGGTTGCTTTTGCAAATTTATCAAGACCAAATGACATTCTTATATCATCTGAAAAAGTTTTTACAACTTACAGTTGTACTTTCATTTCCTCATCTGATGAGCTATACAGTTTTAAATCGACAAAGAGAAAATGAGAAGTCTTTAAGGGCAAGGCAGAACAGCAGCGGTGACAGAGTCACCCTGGAATATCGCCCTTTGAATTTTTATCCCTGGAATAATAACTTGTCCTTTATCACGGCTAAATTGTTAAATGGTCTGCACTGTTTCACGGTCACTGTAATGTAGTCTATCAGTGTAGGGTGTGTCTTATACATTTTTAAGCACCCTTTTATCCATGAATGTGGGATACTATCAAATGCTTTTTTGTAGTCAATCCATCCCATACTAAAATTCTCCCCCTTTTTACAGTTCTCCACTATGACTTCATTTAACAATAAAGGATCCTTTGTTCCAAATGACTTTCTTTTATTGCCTGTTTGTTCTATTGCCATAATTGAGTTTTCTTCTAAATGACTATAAACACTGTCGGCATCAATTCCCATGTATAGTTTATACATTGTTGAAAGGCAAGTTACTGGTCTATAATTTTTAGGGTAGCTTGCAGGTTCACTTTTAAGTAGGAGCATTGTTTTTCCTGTTGTTAACCAGGTTGGTGTCTGTTCAGGATGCACATATAAATAGTTCTTACTCATGGCTAATTCTCCATGCAAAGATGTTAATACTTTTAACCAAAAGTTATGTACTGTATCCGGGCTTGGTGTTTTCCAATTAGAGGCTTTTCTTAACTTTGTTTCAATCTCTCTGGCTGTTACTTCATCCCACTTCATATCCTGTACCTTTAAACTTCTTATTCTTTCTTTTACTATTTCTATCCATTTAGCACCTTTGCTATGTTCCATACGATCGTCATAGATACTTCTCCAAATCTATTTCTTCTTTTTTTTGGTGGTATTTTTCAATTCCTTTTACCTTGTTTTCCAATTCTCTATAAAACATTTTTGGGTCATCAATAAATTGCTTATTTTCTACTTTTCCTTTATATTTATCGGCGTATCTTCTAATTTTTTCCACCTGTGCTGAGATTTTTAGTTTATTTGCAATAGTGGATGACAGATCCTGGTCTGTTCTAATATTGCGCATTGCTTTTATCATGTCCATCTTTCTGAGTTATTAATGTTGATCTGTTCCCTCTTCTATATTCTTCAAACAGATACTTCTTGTCTTAATTGCTTAACAGTTTTCTCTATTCTATACTTTGGTTACAGCCGTGCACTGGCCCAGTAATCAAGGAGCCTCAATCTTCACCACTAGCACCAGTGAGGGGCGTCCACATTGGAAGGATAACAAGCACACACAGTAAAGTACAATTTCTCTTAAGAGCACACAGAGATCACAGTCAGTCTGGGGCTGGTTTCTTCCTTTCTCTCCAGATCCCCAGTATGACTCTCCATTGGCACAGCTACAGGGTTCAGGTCTCAGCAGAGTAGTCAAGCCAAAATATCCAGTACCCTCTTTGTCCAACCAGAGCTTCATGTCCCTGCCCAAGCAGCTGACACACACACACACTTTGAGATTTGGTTTATATAAAAAAACACAGACACTCCTGGGGAAGGCTGGCACAGGTTCTCCAGCTATGCCCCTTCTGCCCAGACTATACGGTAGTACCACCTGCCAACTACTCTTATCAGCTACTCTAAAGGCCCTTACCAAAGGGTGTCCAATTCTACTTTGCAATGTTACTGTTATCCAAATAGTAAGACTGAGACTTGAAGGCTATTTAGGAGTGGCCTATACAGTATCACCAAATAAATGCAAGTACGCTAAGAGCTTAAATTATATATACACAAAATAGCCACACTTAAAAGGTTTAAACATATTTAATAATAAATAATAAAAACACAAAACAATATCATTAATTCAACACAATGACAACAGAGTTTTCAGAAATCACAGGAAATACTTTAAAACAACATTGTCGGGCAGTCTCACATAAACATAGAAATCAACTAGACTAATCTTACTATTTCTATCTCTAACAGAAATCACTGTTCTAAATATCTTACTTACAAGGCAAAGTGCTAGGGAGTTGTTGTCAGCTTCCAAACAAAATACAAAATGCCATCTCTTTCACTCTGAGATACAGTCTTAAATTGATAATACACATTACTGCTGAGTCATTTCCGATTTCATCATTCTTGTCACTTCTACTTCATTTCCCAGGCTAACAGAACTCAACATTTAACATTTCTTTTTGATCTGCACCTGCCAGGAAGCCTCAGCAAGAAAAGACACTTTATGTGTGAAACCAAGTAATTATATCTCTCTTAGGACAATAGAAAGAATTTCTAGTTGCATACATTCTGTCTCCTAGCTTGAGATCAGACAAAGTCATAAAATCCTTTACTTATCAGCTTTCTTCCAGCAGGGTGCACTGTGGTTATATTTTTGAAGCTCAACACATAACACAATTTTCTTACATTTATCAAACAGGTCTGTGGATCATATTAATATTTACAAGGACATAGAATTATTTACAAAATTCTATCTAGCTAGGCTGGCAGCCTTCACAATCTCCCCCTAGAGAACTCAAGCTAGTTTTTCAAGTGACCCTTGAGACACGTTGCTTGAGAGGCTTGAGTCTATCTGAGTATACCTTACCCCATTACCTGTCTTGAGAGCCCATCTGCATTGGCGTTGCTAACCCCACTGCAGTGTTGCACTGTCATATCATATGCTTGCAACTCTAGGCTCCATCTTAGCAACTTGGCATTTTGCTGGCTGGCTCAATGTAACCATGTTAGGGGACTGTGATCTGTAACTACAGTGAATTTCCTTCCATAAAGATATGGCTGAAGTTTCTGCAGTGCCCACACTATAGCTAGACATTCCATTTTTACAGCTGCATAGCATTCCTCCCTGGGTTGGAGCCTACGACTGATATAAACCACTGGGTCCTCTTCTCCCTCTGAAGAAATCTGGCTAAGTACGCCCCCAACCCCATGGTTCGAAGCATCCACCTGCACAACAAATCCTTTGCTGTAATCGAGACTGGCACTTTGGCCATTTCTGGCCTGATCTGACAACTCCCCACTCTATGCCACAGGTAGGAGACCTCTGCCATACCCATCTGACATTTGCTGGACTTAATGGTCAAACCTGGCCTCTGTAGTCTGCCCAGGAGCTCCCTGACATGCTGAAGGTACTCTTGCCAGGAATGGCTGTAGATGGCAATATCATCTACGTAAACAAGGGCAAAATCTCCTGCTAGGATATGATCTACCAGCCTCTGGAAAGTCGCTGGGACATTTTTCATCCCAAAGGGCATCTTTGTGAACTCATACAAGCCAAAAAGACTCACAAAGATTAACCTCTCACTAGCACTGGGAGTCAAGGGCACCTGCCAGTAACCCTTGGAAAGATGGTGGTAACATACTTAGCCTCAGCCAGCTGCTCTAGGGCCTCATCTGTCCTAGGCATGGGGTAAGCTTCTGACTCTGTGTGACTATTTAACTTCCTGTAGTCCACATAGAACCTGGTGCTGCCATCTTTCTTTGGCACGAGCACCACTGAGGAGGCCCAGGGACTGTTGGACTTCTGAATTAGCCCTGGTTCCAACATTTCTTCTATCTCCTCCCTCAGAGTCTGTTTGACTCTCTCTCAAGCACCCTGTAAGGAGCCTGCCTAATAGGCCTTTGGGGCTCTTTATCCACCTGGTGCTTCACCAGGTGGGTGCACCCAGGTTTTCCAGTGAACATTTCCCCAAACTCCTGTAACACTTCTCTGATTTCTCAAACCTGGGTAGGAGATATCTGCTGGGACACTGCTACCCCTTCCACTGTGGTGTCAGTCCAAGCCTCACTGAGGAGGTCAATCACCAGATCTCCCTCAGACTCCAACTGCAGTCCACTGCAAATACTCAGCACAAGGGCCTCCCTATCATGGTATGGTTTTCATCATGTTAACATGGTACAATTTGTGCCCCTGCCTCATGCCTAGCAGTTCTACCATGTAGTTAACATCACTGCCTTCCTTACCTCCTTGTAGGGTTCACTCCCAAGCTGCTTGCAGCTTGTTGTATCTGAGACCATTACCTGCTGCCCTACAGCATACTCTTTAGCTCAAGCATTCCTGTCATACCAGACCTTTTTCTGCTGTTGGGCTTCTGCCACATTCTCCTGGGCCAAGTCCATGAGTTCCTTGAGCCTTATCCTGAGGTTTAGGACATATGCCACAACAGACTCCTTGTGAGATTCACACTCACCCTCCCACTCATCACGAATGAGGTCAAGAGGCCCACACAACTCAAAGGGTGAAAAACCTGTGAATTCTTGTGGAACCTCTCTGTAAGCAAACAACAGATGGGCAAATATTTGTCCCACTCCCTCTTAAACTGGTCTGCAAATCCCTGTAGCATGGACTTGAGTGTAGACTTTAACCTCTCAACAAGACCATTAGTCTGGGAATGGTAGGGGTGGTCTTTAGATGCTTCACCCCACAGTACTTCCACAGACAAACCAGCAGGTCTGACATGAAATTGGCACCTCTGTCAGTCAGTACTTCTTTTGGGAAACTTACCTTGCTAAAAATCTCTAACAAAGCATTTGCCACATTTTCTGCCTCAATGGAGGACAAAGCCACTGCCTCAGGTTATCTTGTAGCATAATCTACTACCACTAGAATATACTTTTCCATGTGGAGTTTGGAGTACTCAAAGGCCCCACAATATCCATAGCCACTCTCTGAAATGGTTCCTCAATCACAGGCAAAGGCATCAAAGGAGTGTTTGCCTTGTCTCCTGCCTTGTCTACCTTTTGGCACTGCTCACAGGTCCTGCAGTACCCTGTTACATCTCTAGAAATTCCAGGCCAATAGAAGTTCTGCATAATATGTCTCTTTGTACGTTTAATGCCCATATGACTTGCAAAGAGAATATCATGGGCTATGGCTAGAAGTACCAAACAGTAGGCTCTAGGCACTACCAAATGTTGTATTCTCTCACCTTCTAGCCCTCCCTCAGGGATCCACTCTCTATACAGTAACCTTTTGTCCCAGTATACAGATTCCCTCTTCCCTTGAAATCAGGCATCTCACTAGCTACCTGCCTCAGGACTTGTAATGTAGGGTCTGAGAGCTGAGCCTGTCTCAACTCTCTTTTTGTAATCTTCCCCAGCTCACCTTCCACAGGAAGTCTGGCATCCTCTGACAGAAGTGCCTCACTGTCAGCCTGGGTACTACTACTCACCTCTGCCCTTGCAGTAATTCTGTCCAAAGGAACATCAGTACCGACAAGCAGCTGTGGCTCACCTTCAGTCTCACTGCTACAGGATAGCTCACTCCCTGAATTAACCACCTCACCAGTCCTGGCTGCAAGTATGTGGTCTGACTGGGTCTCCCCCAGGCTACCAGATCCACAAGCTTGTCTCCAAGCCTGAGTGCATGTAACTGCATGAGCACATGGTACTGTATTATTAAAAGCATTCCCTATGAGAACATCTGCAGGGATATCCTCAAACACACCTACTTGCTGGCTGGCTTTTCCAGCCTCCCAATCAAGGTGAACCCTAGCTAAAGGTATCTGGAATGGTGTCCCTCCTAAAGCTCTGACTGAAGTAAACTGCCCAGGCAAGTAGTGCTCCTCTATAACCATTGCAGGCTTCACAATGGTTATGTCAGAGGCTGTGTCTCTCTTAGCAATGGCCTCTTTACCATTTACTACGATAGGATATAACCTCTTGTGGTAGTTTGGTACTCTTGTTGTCTCAAGACATTTTGTCCTTCCCACTTACTGGCTCCCTCACCTTTTGTTCCCCACCTTGCCTGTGTGGACATCTATATGCTATATGGCCCCACTGGTTGCATTCAAAACATTTAACCCTTGGTCCTGGATGTATACCTGGACTAGTGGCTTCCGCTGCTACTGTCAGATTCTTAGACCCGTGACCAGCACTGGGTGTCCATTTCCTGTGCTGGAATGCCCTGCTTGCTAGGTATAGGTCTCCCTTCCCAAATCATCTGACATAGAGCATTGTCCATCAGCTAACCAGATCCTCATGTCCTCAGGCAAAGTGCTAAGGGCTTCTTTACCCAGCAAAAGGTCTGCTAACCCTTCAAAAGTGGTGACCTGACATCCACTCACCCACCTGTGAAATAAGTGCTTAGTTCAGCAACATATTCACAAACACTTTCATCTACCTTGCGTCTATACTCATGAAACTTTTTCCTATAAGTTTCAGGAGTTAGCTTAAAAAACTCTAGCAAAGAATTCCTTACAACGTTATAGTTAAAAAAAAAATCATGATAAGATAGCTTTGACAACACAGTTCCAGCTTTACCATGGAGTAAGGGGATCAGGATACATACCCAGAGCCTTTGGTCAACATTATACTGTTTACATACCCTCTCAAACAGATGAATGAAACTATCAAAATTATCCCCCTCTGTAAACTGTGGATGAAATTTACTGACCTTTTGTGCTTCTGGAGTCCGGTTCCTCCCTTTCCCATTACCTCCATGACTTTGGCTATTAGTCAGCATCTCCTTTTCATGTTGCCTCTGCCTCTCCTTCTCCTCACCTTCCAGGCAAATCAGTTTCTCATTCTCATCAGACTGCAGACATCGCAGTTTCTCATTTTCCTCAGTCTCTCTGTTGCTTCTATTTCCAAATGATTAGCCTCCAACTCAAGTCACTTTACCTCCAGATGGATTTTTAAGTCCTCTGTAGAACGGTTGAGCTGTCCATTCTCTGAGTGTTGTACATCTCCACGGCCAGTCTGATCAACCTCCTGGGTTGCTATTTTCTGATACAGCTGGGACCAAAGCTGCAATCATGTCTGACTTAGTGAGGTTTCCATGCACCAGTCCTTTGGCCTGGCACATCTCAGCCAACTGGTTTCTTGTCAGCTTACCATACTCCTCTGCTGACATGCTTGCCTGCTCTCCCTGACTAATTAAGCTAACAAAAGAAATAAAAATCTGTGATCTGAACTCTGAATGTTCACTGTGTGGCTGATTAAGAGTACAAAAACACCTTCAGTGATTACTGTACACAAGCAACAGGAATTGCATGTCCACATCACTACAAGCCAATTAATATGTGATGTGACTATCCCACTACTATCAAACAATTAATATTTGATGTGGCTATCACACCACTGCCAAACAACTAATATTTGATGTGGATATCACACCACTGCCAAACAATTAATATTATGTGATACCCGTGCACTGGCCCAGTAATCAAGGAGCCTCAATCCTCACCACAAGCACCAGTGAGGAAAGTCCACAATAGGAGGATAACAAGTACACACACAGTAAAGTACAATTTCCCTTAAGAGCACATAGAGATCACAGTCAGTCTGGGTCAGGTTTCTCCCTTTCTCTCCAGATCCCCAATAAGACTCCCCACTGGCACAGCTATAGGGTTCAGGTCTCAGCTGAATAGTCAAGCCAAAACCTCCAGTACTCTCTCTGTCCAACCAATGCTTCGTGTCCCTGCCCAAGTAGCTGACACACACACACTTTGAGATTTGGTTTATATACAAACACGCAGACACTCCTGTGGAAGGCTGGCACAGGTTCTCCAGCCATGCCCCCTTCTACCCAGACTATGCAGTAGTAACACCTGCCAGCAACTACTCATCAGCTACTCTAAAGGCCCTTACCAAAGGGTGTCCAGTTCTACTGTTCAATGTTACTGTTATCCAAATAGTAAGTGTGACTGAGACTTGAAGGCTATTTAGGAGTGGCCTATACAGTATCAAGAACCCAGTAGCAGACCACCAACTATAAACTGAGGAACCAGTCCAGACTCCAAATCCACAGCAAAAATTCTTTATTGAGTGCTTTCATGAGTAACTATTGGCTGACTTCTTCAGAATACATGAACAACTTGAATGCTGATTTTATATACATTCAAAAAGTCATGTGATGTTAACTCATTCTTATTTAAAAACACATGTACTTAAAATATTTACCCACTAATATAGGACCCATAAATCTATACAACTCCATAAATACAAATATACCTATCTTTACTTTAATATGAACACTAAAAAATATAAAAAAATTCACATTTTAAAATGACTCACGATTATGTTCCCATCCATGAACATATTCTCAAATAACTACTCAAACTTATATTATCGTTTAAGCCAGGACAATTAGTGGCATTAAGTTTTATTTGCCACCAAAGCTCTCTAAAATTTAAAAGGCCTTTCCAAGGGCCACCCCGCGGGTCCTGAGGAACTTTTTCAATGACCAAAAATTTAAAACCATGTCCAGGAAACTGCGAAATGTGGGTGCACTGTTAGAATTACATATCCTCGTATCCCTAACATGTTCGTAGATCCTCTCCTTAAAACTCGTTTTAGTCTTGCCAATGTAAAAACTTGAAGAATTGCCGCAGAGGGTGGCATACACCACTCCCCTGGTGATACATGAATATTTACCATAAAAATCCTATGGGGACACCATTGATCCTTTTGACTTTAGAGGTACAAATGTGGGGCAACTGATAATGCAGGAGACTGTTACTATATGTAGGTTTCCTATACAAACTACTGACCAAACAATTGTTGTCGACATCCTTCTTGACAAGAACATCCAAAAAACTAATGGCGTCATACTGAAACTCATGTGAAAATCTAAGAAAATCAGTGGTACTTTTAATGTAGGGCATACATTCATCCACCTCATTGTGGTTCCCCCTTCCATATGAAAAACAAATTGTCAGTATATCGTAAATAAAAATTCCAAGACCCCACAAAATGTGAATTGAAGAAAAAACTTGCGTTCCCACATAAGCATAACAATACTGGTGGAAAATGGGGGCACAGCATGCTCCCATAGAAACCCCAGTTTTTTTTGCATAAAGTACTGACCTTCAAAAAAAACAAAATTGTACTTCAAGACTAATTCCATTAAAACAACTAAAACAGAAACGTCATTGTTGCTGAACCTTTTAGTATCAAACAAAAATTCCTCAAACCACTCTAGGCCACGAGGGCACATTTTTGGTTTTCCATTTCTGCGGGCATTCCATAGAAAGTTCTATATCATCTTCATGTGGCACATTCTCTTCAATTTCATCCTGTGCTATCCATTGCTCTGTCATATGGGAACTCACTGGCCTATCGCTCCTCAGCACTGACTGCATCAGAGTTTTCACAGTTTCCTGTTCCTTCCCTTGTTGTCCAGCTTCAAGTGAAAATTTATACTGATTTCCTGTGGAAGGCTCCAAAATATCTTCATATGGCACCAGACCAATTGCTTCTTGTTCCACTGGTTTCCCCTTAATTTGGATATCCATTGCTGTATCCTGTTGTGGTGCTTTCTGAATTAGATTATTACACTAAATCCTTCACTTCGCAGGTACTCCATAACCTCAGTTTCTACTTCTTTAATTTCTCCATTACTAATCTTCCTCTGTCTTCTTATTTTTTGTATTGTAAAATTTTCTATGACCAAATTCCTTTGCCAGTATTTCTCTTTAAATATATTTAAGGCTGCCTTCTTTATATTGATTAATTTGCCTTTCTCCTTTGCATAAATACTGCACTACATCAAATTTCTCTTTCTTTACCATGTCCATATTTCTTTTTTTATACTTTTCAAAAATCTTGAGGTTTTGTTGTTTATATTTTCACACTTCCTCAGATGCTTCTTTTTCCAAACAGATAAAAGTTTTTTGATCTATATACTGTTTTTCACAAATCTGCTGTGTTAATGAATACAAATTATTATTTGAAGCTTCTTACAGTTTTTCTTCTGGAAGTATTTTTCTTTCCTCTAATTTCTCTCAATTTTTTTTGTATATCTTCTGTCTGGAAACTTTGGGCTTTTTTGTATAACACTAATACATAATTTCTTTCTTAACCTCAATAGTCCACTTTATCGTCTTTATGGCTCTTCTTTGGCCTATCAGTTTTTGTGGACTACTACTTCCTTCTACAACAGGGGGGCCATCCTCCCCCTGGACCTGGCCCCATAGTTAGAATGTTTATGTATGTCTCCTGAGAAGTTGACTTGATTTGGCCTGACTTTCTATGCTTCTCGTGTTTCTCCTATTTTCTGTGCACTAATGACTTGGAGCATTTTGAAGGGTTTCACTTGCATTGGTCTATTTTTAGTAAACAAGCCCATTCCGTGAAATGGGCCCAGATCTATAATGCTTTTAATTTAGAAACCTGTAAAACTTGGAAGTAGATTATATCAGTTAAGGGATTCCCAGAAGTAAAGCACCCTGCATGGGGTTAGGAACAAGGCCCCCATATCAATTTGGGCTATAGATTCAAACTCACTTTATGGAAAGGATTTGTTTTATTACCATTCACTTAAATCTCTGACTACATAAATAATCTTTAAAGTTGTTTTTCACCATTGAATGATTTTATACGGAGCCTTTTGTGAAATTCAAGTTATAAACTGACAGTATAAACAAGTATTCACGTCTGTAGAACCGTAACTGTTACTACAGAAGTAAACACAGCTAACCTGTTTTTTAATTCAGCCGCCCCCAGTTTGCACTTCCACAGAACCTTGGCACAATGTCTTCTCTACCACCAGTACCCAAATGGCCTACTTGCTCCATGTGGTGAGAAGCAGGCATTCCAGGACTAGGTAAGACCCTATAGCAAATTTGCTCCTACCAGAAGAGCAGCACTGGCCTATTCATTACCCAGTGGCAGCAGAAGGATAACAGGCAATGTGGTGGCTGGTGGACTCTGTGGAGCAACCTATACCTGGAGCTGTTTCTGCTCAGCAACTCCCTTGAGCTCCCTAATGCTGCCCATTACCTCATGGATATATGCACATCTACACAGACACCATAGTCCCTGGGCTGCTACGTGCACACTAGCACTGTTTATGGCTTCATGTTCTCGTTAGGCTAGTTTTCCATGAAAGCATCACCCAGTCAGTGCTTCAGCTACGTGTTATCTAATTAGCAAGCCATAACCCCCCCCCCCCCAGGCTAGAGGTTGCTCATGCCTATCCTTCCTATCCCTTCCCTTTCAGTGCCTGTGCACAAAGACAGGTGGGTGGGTCATCACTCTGCACCACAAGGGAGGGTACAGCAAAAATGCTTTACATAAACTTATCTTCAGAGTGGCAATACTAGGTTTATATTATTATTTGTAAATACCTACAGATCTCAGAATGTGTTAAAACAGGAATGTTCATCTGAAATTGCTGCTACACAACCATTTAATGTACCAATAATACACACATAATTCTAACTTATTCTTCAAATCACCAACTCCTCCACTCATGTAGACCACATCAAAAGACTAAAACATAAAAATATGCCACTGCAGACGCTTACATACATAAACAAGCCATTCTCATCTTTAACATTAATAATATACTTTTTAAACTTCTGTATCAACATACTGAATGTCTCTCCTAATATAAAATGCACATGCTGTACACTTAAAAACAATTAATAGTGTTATAAACCTCAAAATTCCTTAAATATATATTAATACAAGATTTAGAACGCAAAAAATAATTTGCATTACTAATGGAACTACAAGCAGTACAGCTCAGGCAGGGCAAAGACCTTCACCCAAAAGAAACAATGACCCATATTATCTTATGTTCCTATCTTAAGAGATTTAGAACTGGCTGTTTCCATGCATGTAAGAGCAAATGTCATTATGTGCACTGCACCATATGCAAATTAGTGAAGCCTACCCTTACGGAAATTAGATATATTTAATTTACTTTTATAGTAGTTTGTTTACTTAGTCCACACTACAATGGGGACTGTAACAGAAGACTTAGTGACACTGCGTTGAAGCAGCCAGACTCTCTGGCATCACACATCCCGGCAATGAAACTTATCAATTAAATGTATTCTGGCATAAGCTATACATCCTGTAGAATGCACAGTAGTTACACAAGGGGAATCTTTATTCTGGTGTGACCAAGATAATCACAGAAGTACATCCATCCATCCGCAACCCCTTTTGCACATGGGGTCAGGGTGTCACTTCAGCAGTAACAATCATCTCGAGCAAAGGTCTACACCACTGGATGGCTAGCCCTGCCATGGTATTTCATTCACACCACTCACTCATATACACACACACACACACACGCAGCCAATTTAGAGTGTCCAATCCACCTACTGCATGTCTTTGGACTGTGGGAGGAAACCAAGGCATCCGGAGGAAACCATGGTGGCAGCAGGTAGGACATACAGACCTGGCACAGAAGGCATCCCAGCCTAGAAATGAACTAGAGAACGGCAATGTGAGATGACAGTGCTAACCTCTGCGGCCACCCAAACGCAGAAGTACATGTGTTGGTAAAAATGTATGTCTCTTTTCTCTGCATTTACAGCTGCTAACTAAAAATGTGAGAACTGGCACATGTTCCAGTTTTATTAATAAGAGTTTGTCAATGGTAGTCAGTAAACTGCCAATAACAACTTCACTTTAGGAAATAATGAAAGAGCTGCAGTCATACCTATACAGCTGAACAAATCAATACCTAGTTGTGCTGTACCGTTTTCAATGTGTAGTTCAACCAGTAAAACAGACAGCAACAGTAACTCCATACAGTTTTGCCAGTTCAGACATTAAATCAAAACAACTATAATGTTCTTTTATTTGCGCACTTACAAAACAAAAAAACAAATGGCTCTCCAGCAGGGCAGACAGCTGTTAAATCCAGCAGTTGACATCACATTACTGAAATTATACAGTCTTCCGATTGTTACAACAATAAAAGCAAACAAATTTTAGTAAATGTGCTCTAAAGCATTCTACTGAAAAAGTTTGTGAAGAAACTTTATGGCCCAATATTCCAAAGTCAAGCTGTAGCTACATGGTTACACTGACTTACTTAATTTTTAAGAAACCACAGAGGACTTAAGGATTCCAGTTATATCTGCCAATTCATCAGTTTATAAACTCATTTACCATGTGCATTTGCATGTGACCTTGATGTTAAGAAAAATCAAAGCCAGCCTTGTAACATATACTGAATTATGTATGGCTTGCTGTTAACAACAAGGTTACGAATACCTTATGGCTGTGCTACCCTGAGATCCCATGAGCCAAGCATGTGAAGACTGTTAACAAAATAAACCTCAAGTTGCAATAAAAACTTAATCTGAATGCTGACAAGTAATATATGGTCTTTTATACTGTTAGTTGTAGAAAATCCTTCCAAAAATGTTTAATGCAGAGATTAGCCTTTCCTTTCTCCACCGTTCACATTCCACACTAGTTGCTGTTGGTACTGGGTAAATTTATTTATTTTATTTATTTATTTATTTATTTAAATTTGTTGACCGGGAGTGTCCGACTGGACGTGGGTCCATTTTCAGCGGAGGCCCGGGGAGAAAAGCTCCACAGAAAAATAAACAGACAGTAGTTACATTGGATTACATAGCGATTAACAATTTAACATAGAAATTACTTACAACATAGAATTCTTGCCTGCCATGTGGGAGATCCGGGTTTGATTCCCGGTCATTGCATTAATCATGATTGGATAGGAAATGGGAAATTCACCCCGGGGGGTCACTTCTGTGGCTCTGCTCTACAGGGGCACAGGAAAATAATTTTAGGAAGGGTGGCTTTAATGGTAAAGGTGTTTGCCTTACAAACACAAGGTGCAGGGTTTGAGTCTCACAAGGGATAATTGGCTAGGCTTAAAATGGCTCGCAAGGGCAGCTAGCTTAGTACTAACCTATGATCCTATGATCCTATGAACATATTTACAGATGAAGAACATAGTACATGAGTAGACAACTAGAATCTTTATCTGTGAAGTACCTAACAGGCATTAACAAATGTAACAATGAGAAGTTCCTGCTGTATAATAAGTACTAGGCTTATGAGCATCTGAGCTTGCTATCATCAAGGTAGTTAGTGGAGGTGAAAGAAAGGTAGTAGTTGGATGGGGTGGATGATATTAGAGTGGGAGTTGCAAGGGCATAGCCAGCATGTTTTTAGGTGCGCTTTTAATAAAGTTTTGAAGTTGGTGCATGATGGTTTGGAGGTAATTGTGGGTGGGAGTGAGTTCCATAATTTGGCTATGGCGCAAGAGACTAGTGCTTCACCAGCAGAGTTATTGGCTTTAGTGATCTGCAAGTGATTTTTGTTGCTGGATCTTAGTGGTCTGGTGGTGTGATAGGGTTGGAGTAGATTCTGGAGGGATGGGACATTTAGTGGATGGTTTACTAGTTTGTGGGCGAATGAGAGTTGATACCACTGAAGGAGGTGAGGGAGCTCAAGCCAGCCCAGTTCAGCAAGTGAGAGACAGTGGTGACTACAGTAGGATGCCCCTGTGGCGAATTTGGTGATTTTGTTGTAGCAGGTCTCTAGCTTGTTTAGATCACATTGCCTTAGGTTGGTATATACTGGAGAGGCATAAAGTAGGGTGGAGATAAGGTGGGAATTTGCTATTGAAATCTTTGCTGCTTTGGTGAGAAATTGTTTATTTCTGTATAATGCTCCTAGTTTTTTGTGGACTTTTTTTATGGTCATGGATATGTGAATGTCAAATTTTAGTTTATTGTCTATTTCCACTCCTAGCAATTTGGTGTGTTCAGTTGGGTATATAGTGGTGTTGTCTTTTGCTGTGATGTTAAAGTGAGAGTTGTTTTGAGTATATTTGCTGGGTTGGAAGATGAGTAGTTTAGTTTTGTTTGGGTTGAGTATTAATTGGGCATCGGATAACCATGTTTTAACAGAGGAAAAGGCTTCCTGTGTGACTTTTTGCAGTTTGGGTAGGGACTGGGCTGAGCAGATGATGGTTGAGTCATCTGCGTATTGGATGAGTGTGCCATGTTTGGTGGCAGAGGCTAGATTATTGGTGTAAACAGAGAAAAGTAGGGGCCAAGGATGGATCTTTGGGGAACCCCTATGGAGACAGGTAGTTGGGGAGATATGTCATTCTGCCATACAACGGATTGTTGGCGGTCAGACAGGTAACTCTGAAACCAGTTGGTGACTGATTGTGAGAAGGATAGATTATTGAGGACAGAGATAAGTTGTTTGTGTGGGACCATGTCAAATGCTTTAGATAGGTCTAGGAAAGTAGCAGAGGAGAGATAGCCATTGTTTTTATGCTGAAGGATAGTGTTAGTAAAGGAGAGTAAGGCAGTGGTGGTGCTATGGTTTGGTCGGAAACCATGCTGAGTACTGGAAAGGAGGTTGTTAGTAAAGAGGTAGTGTAAGACCTGAGAGTGTATGCATCTCTCTAGTATTTTGGAGAGTGGAGAGAGAATAGCTATGGGGCGGTAATTGATTAGTTCTGCAGAGGGTCCGCCTTTGTGGAGGGGAATTATATGTGAGACTTTCCACAATGTGGGAGCGTAACTTTCTGACAGAGATCGGTTAATCAAGATGGATACTGGGAAGGCCAGAGCATCAGCTGCGATTTGTAGGTATTCACTTTAGAGGTTGTCTGCTGCTAATTTGGTGGATGCTTAAATGCTCCGTGTAACCACATTGGGTGATGTTGGTACTGGGTAAGTGTTCTGTGTGACCACATTGGGTGATGTTGGTACTGGGTAAGTGGTTCTTCTTGACAGGGGCACAGGAAAATAATTTTTTAGGTGGCGAAAGCCAGGGTACCTTTTTGGCTAGGCTTGTATAGGCCCTAGGGCCAATAGCCTAGTACCTACCTATGAACCTGTATGACCACACTGGGTGATGTTTGTACTGGATTAGTGTTCTGTGTGACCACACCGGGTGATGTTGGTACTGGATAAAAGTGTTCTGTGTGATGACAGTGGGTGAATTTGTTACTGGGCAAGTGTTCTGAGTGATCATTAATGCACAGTGACTAACACTGACATACTAAGCTTGTGGCAATAAAGTGCAAATGATGGTGCTTCTAATATATCACAACATTACTACAAGGGTATTTGTGTGCATAATTCTGTGTATAGCGACACCCATTCATATACAATAAATTAGCAACTGCATAAGCAAAAGCTCAGAATTTCATTTATGCAAAGAAATAAACACATTGTATTTGTCAAAAAGAACCAGCTTTGCTACTTTATGATAAATGACAAAATAATTACTGGAAATTTGTATGTAAAATGACCATCACTTTGTAACTGATGATAGGCTAAACTATGTTACCACAATGTTTTGTTTTAGTTATTCATATTTATAATATGCAACCGATACTCTGCACAGAAGGCCTGAAATAGAAACCTATGCACTCTGCCCCAAGGCACAACTACAGCCAAGTGAAAGAAAATATAGGTTACAAATTCAGTCACTGTGAAGTCATTTAGCATTTCCATCAATGACATACTTATTTCAGCAGATGTAACATATCTGAAGATAGTATTTTTAGGAATACCAACAGTTAAGTTATGTCCACTCGATATATTACACCAACACTTTTGCTCTGTTTTACAATTCATTAGGACTACACTTTCACATGATTCAGAAAAAGGAACTTTAAACTGCAACATCACAAGCATAAATATGTACAAATCAGATCGTTCACAACAAAGATCGTCCTAACCTCATGTACATACTGGGGCTCAACAATCTCCTTTCACTTTTCTCTGCCTTTGACAGTGTGCAAAACACAGGAGGTTTCTTTTCAGTCAAGAAATGTCAAGAACTGCCAAATTCTATAACTAATCCTAGGCATAATATATACTTATCTACAATACTTCACAACGATACCAACACATAAATGACAGGTGTGGCATAAAAACACAAGGTGAGCCATTGAAGAATCATACAATCTTTTACAAGTAATATGCATATTTTTCATGTAAAACATCCTTGTTAAAGATACCGCTCAACAATGTCTGACGATGTCACATGAATGTGCTGTGGACATGTTGCCAATACCTAATAATGCATAAGCATATTTTATACTGTAATCATTGCCTCTCCTTTCACATGAATGTAACTTAATTAGCAAATGCATGTGTAAATGTTAATGTACATTATTTACCATCTGTTCATGTATATTACTGAATGTCTGTTTAATATGTTGGGGTGTTTCTTCCTGAAACTCTGCTGAAAAGGAGTTTTTGATTAAACCCAGTAAACAAAAGCAAAATAAAAATAAATACATAGATCAATAAAATTGAAGTTTGCTGTTCTGTAGAAGTTATCTGGATAGGATTGAAATGCATCAAAATATGATACAATGTAACTGAAGTGGTCCATAAGGCAATCACGTTTTTACAAAGGCACTAATAAACTGCCTTTAACTGTAGGCATCTCCCAAGATTCCTGATATAATTTATTTAATACAGCATGTTTCAGTTTTGAACTCAAGTACATTTCTTACTTCTGACTATCATTTTGTTACGCAGAATCATTATATTCACATTGTCTGACCATGGATGTACTTACATGCATGATTCAAACAGAAGCAATTAAATATTTATACAAATAATTTGTAACACATTTTATGGCATTCCTCTGCACACAAGAATGCAGATCTGGACCACATTTGTACTTCGCATGGTGCATATTCTTTTTGACTAAGACTTCAGAAATATGTGCTTAAGTACCAGATTTCTTGTGTAACAAGCGGTTATACACATAAGGTGTTGACCAGTATACTACATATCTGTGGTACTTGTGACTCAGTATTATCTGATAATGTTAAGTGGTAAGAGATTCTGTAAGACAGCACCTGGGGTGCAACGCTGACCAGTAATGTGGGGTAACCAGAGTTCCCTCTCAGCCTGAGGCACAATGCAGATTCTCAAGGCTTCTTACCTGGACTACCGCCACATTACATATAGAGCCTAGTCAGACTGCAAGTAACAGCAGTGGATCGTGCAGCTGCAGCTGCTCTTAGTAGAAACAGCTACTCCTCAGTATTCAGGCTCAATGATTTTTTAAATTTTCATATATAAACTGACTAACATGCATTGAGCCTCACATTCCCCCATACTACTACTTCCTGAGGTGACTGCCATGTTAGATTGCTGGTGGCAACGTCGAGTGTAGTCAGGAAGGGCCAGCAATTAAAGAGTACCTAGGTACTTTCGCATGAACACACCATGTGCGGACCTCTATCCATATCATTATTTGTAATCCACTGATTTTCTGCAGCTCAAAAGAAGCCCCTTCCAATTTGCAAGTCATGTTTCTGGACCTGGCCCAAAGACTTGAAGTGATTTTCATGCTAAACTCTTACAACTATCACAGACCATCATCTTATTATGGTTTATATCTACTCATGTTTGTTTATTACAAAATATTTTTTTTTGTCATTTAGACACAAGATGGTGTAAGAGTTAACTGAATTTGAATGCCATGTGCATACCTCTGAACCTACAAGCATTGAAAACAAGTACAAACGCAGGGGGAAAGTAGTTATGTCCAACAAAAAAAAAATCCGTGCACCTAATTAGCATAAAATCTGAACACTGAATAGCACATAACTCTGTTGATGTCCAGTTGGATCGTGGCATACTACGCAGAAAGGCAAGTTTAAAAATATGAGTATAACAAATATAAAGCATAAATATAAGCATGAAACCAAGACAACCACCTGGAATGTCAAATGTTGCACGATATGTTTATGAATCGAGGGTAACCCCCACAATTGCTGGATGATTTGGTTTCCAAAGTCAGGCATAAAAGAATTAATGGTTACTTCCGCCCGATTTTGGAACAAAGCCCCACTTGACAAACCCACAAACTATTAGTGTTGGGTCCGTTCATTCTGAAAAAATAGATTCCTTTAGGACAACTTTTATCTCTACTTACAGCCTTGATGCCCCTATTATAAGAATAATTATTTTCAAGAATTGGAACTTACTAGTGTTGGACAGGGACTTGGCCCCCATCGTGGGCCTAACTCCCTGGATCACATATAGAAGGGGGGCCAACCTCAAGAACCTGTTGGACAGAGTAAAACCTAGTTTTACTAGGACTGTAGGTATGTTTAAATGTGAGAGTTGTCCATATTGTAAATACACGAGAACGGGTCAAACTTTCAACATCGGGGCAAAAAGTATTCCATTAACCGAAGGTTTAACTGTTTGTCTAAGAGTGTGGTTTACTTGGTTACTTGTAGACTCTGCCCCTGTTTCTATATCGGGAAGACAGACCGAAGACTCAGGGACAGTATACAAACATGTCAACAGTATTAAAAAATCTAGGGCCGAGAATGCACTTGCGAAACATGTACAAGACCACCCACAACATAGTTTCTGATTTCAAATTATAAACCAGGTGCAACATGACCCCAGGGGTAGCCCTTTCAACTTACTCTTGGAAATCCATGAGCTTATTTAGCAAATAAGGGTTAACGCTTTCAGCCCCCCGGGCCTGAATGATTTGTGTTCCTTATCATGTGTTCTCAAATGCAAGAGTTTGCAGAGATGGGTTCAACACTGGGTTAATATAATTTTAAAATGTCTAATTTTTAACATTGTTGACCACCATTGTAATTCTATTTCTATTTTTATTATTTACCATTCTAGTTTCCCTAAGGGTTTTTTTAAGTGTGTTTTATACGTATAGCAATTTTGGGCATATATGATGATCTTTTTATAACATAATCAAAATTATTATAAGTGTTTTAGACTTTTGGTAATATGAAACATATATATACTTTTTAAATGTTGCTTTCCTTTGAGCCACGTTGCTGTTCTTTGTCCTCTTGGTTTGAATGTACACATTCAACCGCATCCACTGTTTTTATAGTATTTATAATTTATGTTTTTATATCTTTACAGCATACTTTTATGTATCTTATTATGTGTGTGGCAAACATTTTTATCTTGTTTTTTGTTTACTAATGGATATACATTTATTTGACGTGTGCACTTTAATGCATAATTGATTAATTTTGATATGAGATCATGTCGCTTATTTAAGTGTCAAGGATTTTTATCTTTTTCGTCTGAAGAAGTTTTACTCAATGCAGTAAAACGAAAGTGCTAACTCTAATAAATTGTCTCCTGGTGGATTAACTTTGAGCATGCAACGTTTATTTGGTTTTACTTGGTTTCATTTTTTTGCCTGGTTTGTTTCACCAAACGCACAAAAGAAGCAGCAAAGAAGAAAACGGCAACAGTTATACAAAGTATGGCTCCAGACCACATAAAATGTAAACCAGAAACTTTTAATAATCGGTAAGCACTTTCACCACTGTCTGTGGCTTCATCAGACCATATACAAACATAAAAATCATTTAAAACCATTTTTAAAAGCATTTCCTATACAGCTCATTAACTTCAAATCATCTCCCAGCCAATCAAACTGCAACCAATACGCCCCCATGTTTTGCACATCACTCCCAATATATTGCATTACCAACTTTTAAAGCATTGCTTCATTTTACTAAACACTCACAAATATTCACAGATACTAATAATTCAAAATATTTCTTATATAAGTAACATTCTATATGCTATATAACTCCTGTATTATTCACAGCACAGATGCTACGTCCATGTGTAGCTACCCATACGTTATTTATACCACAGCATATCCTTTTCTATCTAGTGTTACTAATATGTACTGACTTACTTCAGTAAAATCACTTCCATTAATAAATTCATAAAATTTCAAACATTTATACAGCAAACCATTACTGGTAAAATATATACGTTACCTTTTCCACAAATTTATACTTCTTGTCAAAACTAAACTTCATTTAGCATCATAATCCAACCACAGTATCATCCCTTGAATATATTCCATTCAAATATTAACATATTTTATGTCTTGTTTTTATTTCCCAACTTCGACATGTTGTATTTGGAAAAGTACATTCCTCGTCGTTCAAACGCTTATGCGCATGCTCAATGACATCGCTCCACTAAGTGTATGCTTCGGAGTACATTCGTACACTCCTTTTATGAACTATAAAACAAAAGAAACTGTAAAGTATATACTTTAAAAGCAGCCAATCCCATATATTAATGAATCAGCATGTATATCTAATAACCTCGGCTCAGAAATACCACCAGTCTGGATGGAGGCAGGCTATATTTAATCCTTCGTTCTATTAATTATGTATTCAATTCCAGGATATAAATACTAAGCACTCTAGAGACTATATGAGTGCTATCAATAGTATGTTTTTATAAATTTACAAGTATAATAAACTAAATTTAAGAGAATCCCTCCAAGCTGTATTACAGAAATATATTGATATGATAGAAGATAGTATACCTAAATCAGATATCCTATATTATTATAAGATACCATATATGCAACATATGTTTATAAATAAAACCATTTATACAATGCATTACATATGAAGATAGTTGTTCATTTTATAGAGATGTATATATATCGTCAGTGATAACATGCCTTAAATAGCCTATTCTTCATGTATGGCACATAACAATCCACACAATAACATAGCTTATATGCCCAACCCTTCGTATATAGCCCATATCTATCTAAAGAATGACATGTCTTAAATAACCTATTCTCAGTACATAACACATAGTAATCTAAACGATAACACCTATTCAGAAAGTCAAAATAGCATTATTATGATCTAGGTTATTTTTCACAGAGCCCAAATTTTGAGAATATATATATATATATATATATATATATATATATATATATATATGTATATGTGTGTGTGTATATGTAATTGGTCATCTTCTTCTACCAAAATAGGCAAACCTGTATTTCTAATCAATAAATCACCACTATTCTCTTTATATTTAGACAAAGCACTAACTGAATCCCTATTCCTTATACTACTATATTCTTTTATACGTTCTCTAAATGTCCTGTCTTGCCTACATAGAAATATAAGCAACAGTCACATTGTGCTAAATAGATTATATTCATACTACTACAAGTGACTGCTACATCCATTTTGTATCTAGCACCAGTAACTGGATGGACAAATTCATCTATGTTCTTAACATATGGGCACATATTACAATGTGTACACTCCCTAGTTCCCTTCCGTACATTCAAGTTATTCCCAGGTAAATCTCTAGGATAACAGAGCATACACTTGAGATGTTTCCTATTTTTTAAAAATAAAACTAGGGCATTCACTAACAACTTCCTTTACTTTATCTGTCATAAGAAGCGGCCAATACTTATGAAACACCTCCCTCACCTTTTTCACATCACTTGTATATGATATGGAGATGTTAACTGCTTGTTTATTGGTTATTGTGATGGCTCTATTTAACACTTGATCTGTTCTGTTGGAAAAATACGGTATTGCTGTTCCTTCTCTAAGTGTCTTCTAACTTCTAATGTGCAAGTTACTTAATTCTCTTTATATCCCCTCTCATATAAATTATTTTCAAGCTCTGCTAGTCCTTCTACAAATATGGGTTCCTTATTACTCAAATGTGAAACCCTCATCCCTTGCCCTTTTACTATATTTTTAAAAGTGTTCCTAGGGTGATACTTATTCTATATAATAACGTGTTACGATAGCACTCTTTTCTATAGACTTTAGTATCAAATGTCCCCTATGAATACAGCTAGTGAAATAACTAGCCTAGACAGTGCCATCTCACAAACAGCGAATGAAATACCACCAGGTCAACCTGTAGTGAGGAGTAAAGAGAATATACAAGGTACAACACAGACATTTCCATTTTTCCCCTACCTATATGGCAGGAGAGAGGGAGGCAACAATACAGGTCCAAAAGCCGGGACAGAATTAAGAGAAAGGAGCAACCCGAGGCGATGGAATATCTCACATTAAAGAAAATGTGGAATCAGATTTGAAACGGAACATTGTTTGGAATATATCACAAAAACAGTTAACTAATGATAAAATTTCAGTGTTGCAAAAAGGTCTGCATTTATTCCTGCACAGGCAGCAGATATTCCAGACACAATTATTGACTTGAAGTTGTTCCTAAGAAATGTTATGTTAAAACTTAACTTCCCTAATGAAACAACACAGGGTGTAGAAGTTTTTAGGAAACCTAGTAGTTATATGCCAGCTAACCATCCAATTCTAGAGGCCTTTGGTAGGAAGTGTGAAGATGAATTATATAATTAACTAAGTAAACATACCAATAATGATAAATATAAGAATCTAAGACGGGAAGAGAAAATGGCCTTATCAAGTCTAATAGAGAACACACAAATAGTTATTAGGCCTGGGGATAAATGGGGGCATGACTGTAATCATGGAACGAAGGTACGCCCATTCACGCATGTCTCCATGCAGAAGATGCTCTAGCTGAGAATCGAACTGGACAGCATCTTACTGTGAGGCGACAATGCTACCACAGCACCACCACCACGGGTATAAAAAATAGGTATATCATGTGGCTCATTTGACCTCTTCACATGAAAAATAGGTACATCATGTGAAGAGGTCAAATGAGCCTGAAAATAGGTACACACTTCCAAGAAAAGATACAGCTGAAAAATGGCTATTAGTACTTTCTTTATTTAAATTATCTTCAAAAGCTGTGATGTAGACAATAAATGGTTAAATGGATGATGACTCAAACTGTATACGGGCATATTTTTTTACCTACTCAGTCAGATCACAGTATTTATGCATACATATTTTGCATAGACATATTTGTATAGATATTTTACACAATAATAAAACATACTAGATTTTTATTGGTTAAAATTAAAAGCAGCACTGCCAAAGGCAATTACAGATGTGATAATAATCAGTAGACGATGTTACGGACTGAAATTTTTCAGGTAAAATTTAATACAGTAAATACAGTTTTTTATTTCCCACTGTACAACCAGGCAAATATCAAAACAGAAAGTACACTTGTGCAAGTCCTACTTAGATGCATCAAATTCCTCACTGCTTCAGTGGCATTATGAATCATCTGCCAAGGTAACCCAGTATAGGCCAGTTTTCAAAAGCTTGGACTCCCATTCTTCTTGCTTCCTGTGACAGCTGACTGGCTGAACATATCCTGAGAGGGAAGCTTTAAGATGTCACACGAAATGATTGTTAAGGCCTCTTCACTTCCACAAAACAGGAGAGTAAAGTACTAAAGCCAGAAACATCTAATAAGAGTAAGTCTGCAGGCAATCAAAATACCATAAAAATCAAATCCAACAACAACTGAATCAAAGATCTTGAATCCCGCCTCAAGTATGCATAATCTGGAGCATAAGTAGGTGGGTGTTGCCACTGAGGCAGTCAGGAATTCAAACATCTACTGTTACAGGCAAGTAGGACTTACACAACTGTCTCTCTCCCACTGGTTTAGTGGCATTTTGGGTAGATTCCCAAAATTTACCTACTTGGGAGCTGTAAGGATAAGGACCCAGGAGCCCCTGAAGAATGGCCCTAGCAAGTCTGCTTTGGACCTTGAAAAGGAATCCAGTTTGTAGCATTTTGTGAAGATATGAATAGATGACCAGGTTGCTGCCTTTAGAATGATTCTGAAGTCCACCTCCTTTCCAATATACCATCAAACAAGAAAAGGTCCTAGTCGACTGTGCATTAACCTTGCCTGAAAGAGATTTTACCTTGGTGGGGAAAACAGCAGCAGAGGACACTCATTGTGCAATAGTTTGCTTAGAGACAGGTTGACCTTTCTTAGCCCCTGTCTAGCATTTCAAAAGGGCTTTGCTCTGTCATAGTAGTACCCGAGCTGCCTGTGAGCATCCAAGGTATGTAGAATAATTTATCTCTTGTTTTTTGATAAGGACAGAACACTGGGAGATTGATGGCTTGATTCAAAGACTTGTCTTGCAGATGTCAGAGCAATAAGTAAAACAGTCTTCCAAGTAATGAACCATAAATCAGCTGAGAGGTAGGTTCAAAAGAAGGTAAGGTCAATTTTTTCAAACACAAAGCTGAGATCCCAGGTAGAATTTTGAGAGAATCTCACATGCAACACTCCTTTCATAAACCATTTGACCACTTAAAGAGTTGATGGAAAGGGATCAATTGGCAGACAAGCTGAGATGGCCGCAAGATGCATTTTGATAGAAGCATATGAAAAATCATCTCTAAATAGTTCACATAAATATTACAAAATGAGAGGGCTCAAAATGTTTCAGGACCTATGTTATTGGCTAGGTACCACCTAGAAAACCTCTTCCGCTTGTAAACATAAGATTTTCTAGTTGCAAGTATTCTTGCCTCCTTAAATACCTGTTGCACACCCTCATGGAACAATTGCCTAAAAGGTATCAAAACAGAATCATTAAGGCTGTCAGCTGCAATTGCACTAAGTTGGGGTATACTATTCAACCATGATGGTCAGTGAGGAAGCTTGTGGCAATTACCCCTGGCCAATTCTACTAAAAAAGAGAAAATGAAGTTATGCATTCACTATAATGTTCCATCTGTGTTGTCCATTTTCATTCTTCCTCAACTAATGGGTTTGGATCCAATCCTAGGACCTGACTCAGCCGTTACACTAGCTCGTGGCCTCCAAAAACTCTTGAGCTCCTTCTCAACCCATGATGCACCAACTGATAACATCCCTTAGATCTTGTTTGCTGCTTGACAGGAAGACTATTATAATATGCCTTATCTGGAGCTCATCAGAAAGGACAGTAGTGTCCTTGAATCCCCTCGCTCCTCCAGAAGTCAGTCATTGAAAAGGATGGGGCTTGGTGGGTGGGGAGTTGAAGAATGAAAATGGACAACACAGATGGAACATTATGGCGAGTAAATAACTACTTTATCAGATGTTGTCGAATTTCATTCATTCCTCAACTAATGGGACATAGTTCCCAGCTACCTAAAATCCTGAGTGGACTTTAAGGCGGGATACTCCTGAGTACTGTTGAACCAAAGTATGCTCTTCCCCTCAAGACCAGATCTAATTTGTAATGAGTGATAAAGGTATGAGGATTTGACCAAGTTGAAGACACACATATATCGTCCATAGAAGCTCTGGACTGTTACACAAAAGAAGTTACCACAGATCTGGTTGAATGAGCCTTTAAAGGTTTTGGTAAGGGGAGATTCAATTAGTATAGACTAATGAAATGCAATTTGTCAACCATCTAGCTAGAGTTACTTTTGTAACTGATTTGACCAATTTAGTATGTGCAAAGGAGATAAATAGCTGATCTGTCTTTCTAATTACTTTTGTTCTGTATAGGTAGACATGTAATTGTCTATGGGCATCCAATAAGTGCAGCATATATTCCCCTTAATTTGCAAATTTTGGAAAGAATACTGGCAAGTTAATGGATTGGTTGATGTTGGATTCTGATACCACCTTAGGAAGAAAGGAAGGAAGCACTGGTACATAACATGACCCTAGCCTTATGAAAAATCAAATATGGAGGCTTGGAAAATGATGCTCGAAGTTCTGAAATTCTTTAGCAGATGTAATTGCAACTAGAAAGACACTTTTCCAGATTAGTAATGTGAGATCACATTTCATTGCCAGTTCAAAGGGAGAATGAATTAAGTTTTGCAGTACCAAATTTAAATCCCATGGTGGAGTGGGGTCTTCATAAAGGGACCTTAGCAGGACAGTGCATCTCAAAAAGGCTTTCCACAGCTTAGATGAAGCCAGTGAAGAGTTTTGAAATCCAGCATGAAAGTTAGAGATTGCTGCAAGTTGAACTTTAATAGTTGAACTAGCACCTCCAATTAAATTGACTTGACAAAAATTCCAGAACTTATTGAACTGGAGCTGAGAATGCATCAATTTGATTTTGCTCTGCCCAACAAATGAACCTTTTCCATTTACTCATACAGAGTCTCCTAGTAGAAGGTTTATGGGAAGATAAAAATATGGAATGGACACTTGTCTGGCTATTAAAGGAAGTGGAGAAACCACACTGTTAGTTTCAGATATCCAGGTGAGCCATGTCTGGAGTTGGATCCAGAATCCAAGGTGGACTGTAGATGAGGCCAGAGGAAGGGAAACCAAATCTGTTGAGGCCAGTAAGGTGCAATGAGGATGTACTTTGCTCTTCAACTGGGCTGCTTTCTGCAGGAATTTGGGAATTAGATGGGTTGGAGGGTAAGCATATAGAAGACTGGGGGGCCAGTCATGAAATAGAGCATCCCTCGGTAGGGAGATAAGAGCAAAAAAGCTGCTGCTCTTCTTGTTTAGGGGAGAGGCAAAATTATTGCAGCAAGGCTGGCCACACTGACTGAAAATCATATCCATCATTTTGTTGTTGAGAGACCACTTGTGAGGTAGTAAGATGGACCTGCTCAGTTTGTCTGCTATCATGTTGGACTTCCCCGGGATGTGCATGGCTTTTAGAAAGCAATTGGAAGATATCACCCATTGCCACACTCTGAGGGTTTCTCGTCACAGGTGATAAAATCTGGTTCCCCCTTCTTTGCTGGCATACCAAATTACTGACACGTCTGTCTGGATTGCAATTGTTCCAAGAAGGAGACAGTCTTGGAATGCATGCAGTGGCAAAAGCACCACTCTCATCTCCAGCACACTGATATGCAAGTTGGCCTCTTCCAGGGACAAAGTGCCTTGGACTGTTTTCCCAGAAAAAGACCCCTTTACCCAATCTGGGAAGCATTTGTGGTCACTATGGCCTCAGGCTGAGGAAAAATGAAAGGACAGCCTTGTAGTACCAGTCGCAACTGCATCCACCAGCAAAGATATTTTTGCATACTGGAGATATTCTTATCTTCACTGACAAGGGTGGAGAAAGCATTGACCACTGTATTGATAGCATCCATTGTAGAACTCTCATGTGGAATCTTGCTAAAGGAGCTAGAATTATTGCCGCTGACATTGATCCCAGAGCTTATAGAAAAAATTGGGCTGAAATTCTGGTACTGTAAATTATTTTCCTGACCTGCATCTTTACTGTTTCTACACTTGAAAGAGGAAGAGAAGCTACCATAGATACCATGTTGAAAACAGCCCCTATGAACTCTAATGTTTGGGTCAGTTGTAAGTTAGACTTATCATAATTTATGGTTATTCTGAGATGTAAACAAGTCTGTAGCACCTGCTCATGTACTTCTATCAGTCAATGCCTGGTTGGAGTTGTAATGAGCCAGTTGTCTAGATACAGAAACACTTGGAATCCCTGTAATCTCAAGTGAGCTGCTACCACTGTCATGCACTTGGTGAACACTGGGGGCTGTGGTAAGGCCAAAGGGCAGTGCTCAAAATTGACAGTGACTGGCTCCCAGCCGGAAGCGTAAATACCATCTGGATTGACTGTTCACTTTTGTGTGACAGAACACATCCTGAAGGTCTATTGAGCATATCCAGTTGTCCTTAACCAGAAAGGGTAGAATAGACTGAACTGTAAGCATCCAGAACTTTGTGTGAGGGACTGACATGTTCAGTACACTGTAATCCAAACTTAGTCTCTAGCCTCTTGTTTCCTTTGGCAGAAAAGAATCTTGAATAAGTCCCAGATTCCATTTGGTCTAGTGGGACCTCTTGTTTGACCCTTTTTCTTAGCAGCGTTTGGATTTCTAATGCTGCTGCTTTCCTCTGATTGGGCGAAACATCAGGAAATTTTCTTAACACTGGAGGAGGTAGGGAAAAGGGAATTATATAACCTCTAGAAATAATTCTCTGCACCCAATTGCCTTTTGTTATATCTAGCCAGGCGCTCTGGTGCAGAGAAAAGTGACCCCTAACTGCCTTCAGAGGTGGGAAATTGGGCCTCCGTTCATGAGTGCTGAAAGGGTCAGTCGGAAAAGGAACCACTAGGCCCCTGGTTGTGCAAGTCACCTCTGCCATGGGGGCATCCTCTTCCATTATAGCTCCCCCTCTGCCTCTGGGGGGACTAAATCCACATGTGACCTGGAAAGGACTCTAGGATTTCCTGAACCACATTTTTCGACCTCCTCATTGATTCAAGGAAAAGATCCTTTGAGGGATCGAAAAACACACACCCACTGCAGAAGAGGTTTTTCCATCTTTATCACACTTGCAGTATGTGTTGTTCACTGTGGGACCAAACAAAGAAGTGCCATCAAAATGAAGCATTGACAAAGGAAGAATTTAAGGGCTTCGTAACATCACATAGGAACATCAAGGCATGCCTCCTGATGAAAATACCTGAACCCGCAGCCCTTGAGGCACCTTCTGCAATGTGTCATATATACCTCATGAACGACTATATAGCTTGCAGGGTAGATGACTGATAGACTACTGAAGATTGAGCCTCAGCAGTTTTAGTTCCAGAAATAAATTTTGATAGCTCTTTAATCAAATCTCTTTGAAGTCTTGTTAAATGTGGCAGATAGTTGCTGAAGCATAAAAATGCTTCTCAAATCTGTCAGTCATCTTAGATTCTCTGCTTGGAGGATAAACAGTGGAATTCTGTTCCTCAAGTTCCTTTTTTTGTAGATGCCACCACAACCATGGCATCTACTGGCACCCCTTTACCCCAAAATTCCCTTCCTGCTGGTGGAGCCAGAATCTGGTCTGGTTTCTTGGGGATTGGCTCAACCACATCAGGTTCCTTCCACACCCACCTAGAGACCAAATTAATGAGCTCATCGGTGGGCAGAATAACCCAGTACATAGATGGGCCAGCTCCAAAGACCTCCAGAAATACTGATGCTATCAGAGAAGGGTCTTGAGAAGACCAGCCACCCTTTTGCTTAATGATCTCAAGAATGTCTCCAAATGAGATGTCATCAGTTGATGATTTTGGGGACCCCACTCTTTCATCGAAATCAATATCCTCATTGACTGACTCTTGAGGAGAGTCCAAGTACCTCTTTTTGCACTCTGTCTTCCTAGGGGCTTCCTTGGTGGGGTGGCTCTCTGAAGTATCAAGAAATTGGGATACCCTGCTGGGTAGTCTGGAAATTTTGAGCTGGCTCTCGTTGTGGGGTAGAAAGTTGAGGATAATGGTGCAAAATCATCTGAGAAGTAGAAGGTGGATCAGGGAGTGCAGGTCCTACCTGTCCTGCTGGAGCACAGAACACTATCTTCACAACCTCAAGGTAGATCAATCTGGGGAGAAGGAAGAAAACAGAGCTGAGAAAGCAAGTTTCTGGTCCATCACCTCAACCAGCCCTGACAGCAACACACCTAAAAAGGATGTTGTAGAAGAGTTATCCAGTGCCAAGGCTCTGACAGGAAGAGACAGTTCTGAAAACCTCAAAGTTGACTCCAATCTCCTGGATCGACGCTCAGGGTATAAGAAATTTCAGATCCAATTTCTCTTTATTTTAGGTTCTGAGGAGGAAGAGGCTGAAGATGCAGAAGATTTAGACCTTTTTGCAGGGTCTTTAATTTTGTGTTTGGGGGACTCAGCCCCAGTAATAGCTTTGGAGAAGGAAGTTGGCAGCAAGCCTTTCAAAATCAATTTATTTTTCCTGTCAGCCAGTGCTTGGAGGTTAAACCCATGACAGGTGCTGCAATCTTGCTGTAAATAATCTGGGCCCAAGCAATATACACAAAGATTATAGGCATCAGAATAAGTCAACTTGTGCCCACACATCACATTTTTAAACTCTGCTTTTTCAGACATTCTGAAAACAAAACAAAAACAAATCACTAATAATGTAAGTGAAGATATACAACTAATTTTTAAAGAAGTTGAGAAAATACCAACTATGGTAAGGAAGAGGTATGCACTAAGTGTAAGAAGCATAGGGAAGGAAGGCTAGGCCTACCAACAATGGTAGGGAAAAAGGTACACTCAAAGGTGTACGAAAAATAAGAATATGAACAGCATTAACTTGAAAATAAAATTAAAGATAAAGTAAGTAGTTTAAGTAAGAAATATGCCCCAAAAGACTTATTATTGAGAGAAAAAAGCCGATGAAATCAAATTTAATGAGGGATAAATCCAATTTTGTAGGGAAGGGAAATTTGGGTTTTGGACAAATGTTAAAGAGAGAAAAGGGTTGATCAAACCCATTAGTAATAAGAAATAAAAAAGTTTTAAAATTTGTTAAAAATTATGTTTGTAAATTTTTGAAACCTTGGGTTTATAAATGGAAGTGGGGAAACTTCCACCATGGGAATATGAGGTTTAAAAACGGCATTTCCTGGAATTTTTAGGGTTTTCTGTTTGAAAGGAGGTGAAAATCCATTTTCCATTCTGGGTAAGAGGAAAACCTCCTGGTTTCCTTTGTAATCCAAATCTGTCGGAAACTTTGGACGGTTTTGTCGATGTGTAAAATAAATTAAACTTCCCCTAGGATGTACCTAGGATTGCCCCCTACCCCAATTTGGGTCCTTGACCAAAAGGCCGGATACAAAGGGTTGAAACTAAACAAACTGCCAATACCCTTAATTTAAAATTTGGCATCGGTCACCAACCTTTTTGATCCCCTCCCAAAACTAAAAATGGGTGTTTTAAAGGGAAAAAGAAAGGGTTAAGGAAGCAGTTGACCTTTCCCCCAAGAAAAACCAGTACGTGGTTTTTCCAAGGAGTTTTCGACCAACCTTTAAGTTAAACCATTTTGGTAGTGGGGTTTATAAGGAAAAAAAATTTGAATTTTTTGGAATCTTTGGGTCACCTAGAAGGAAAAAAATCTGTGAAAAATCTTTCCAGGGAGCATCCAAAAAGTTTATCAAACTGCCAAACAAGGGAAAGGACTTTTAAGGTTTAAAACCCAGGAAAGAAGGATAATTTTTTAATGAAAAATGGAAAACTGAAAATCTCTTATTAAATAGGAAAAATTGGGGGAAAAGGGTTCTAAAGGCAAAGGGGAAGGATTTGGAAAAAAAAGGTGTAGTAGGCAACCCAGGAATGCAAAAACCACTTTAAACGGAAAAGGAAAATTACCCCTTTTAACTAAACATGAAACCGTGAACCTGAAAAAGCACCCCTGGAGAGCATTTGATTTTTAAAAAATTTAAAGGATAAAAGGTTGTCTGAACCCTTTTTAAAAAAGAGTTGGATTTTTTTTGTAAAATCTAGTTATAATTTTTATTGGGAAACAGCTTGGTTTGGGTTTTGGGGTTTCTAAAGGAAAAGTTTTCTTGCCAAGTGTATCCTTTTAAAACTCAAAATATTCTGAGGAAAATTGGTTTTTGGGGAGGGCAAACATTCAACTGTTGCATTAATTAATAAAATCTTGAAATTTAACTTTGAACTAGAACTCTTTTTAAATCTAACCAACTTTAACAAGGGGGCTTTTGGTAGATAACCAAATTTTTTAAAGGGGGGGTGAACCCCAAAGGATTAAGAGACCTTAATTGGGGGCCCTTTTGGGGAAACCTTTTGGTTTGAGACCAAATTCTTCGACTTTATAAACACTGTCATAAGAAATGATAGCCAAAATTACATCTTTCCCCCTAACTTACCCCCAGTTGGGGGTTGGCCCAAACAAACTCCTAAATTGAATCAAGAAAAAAAACAACTTAAGTTCTTTTTTAAAAATAAATTTTTTAAATTTATTCTTATCAATTTCCCCCAAAAACAAATCTCCCAAATTTCCTGGCCCAAGGGGAAAAAACAGAAACTGTGCAGAACCTTTACCGGAATCCAACAGCCAAATAACAGCAAACTCTTGCAGATAAATTTTTTTTCCTGTAATTCCCACGATAAAATTCTGGGACATTTTTGTTAAAGGTTTTTATCGTTGCATTAAATGGTTGGTTTTCCTAACCATAGTAGGATTTTATTTTTTTAAGGGAAAAACCTAGCTGAAAACCAAAATAAGTGACCTAGGGCAAGGAGCAAAGAAAATAAGGCTGAAATTTTATATAAATAATAGTTTAGGATAAACTCTTCTTTAAGTTTATTACCATAGTTTAAATCCCCTTGTGTCTTTTAAGTAAAATTTTAAACCCTTTGCCGACCCAACCATATTTTCCTTTATTGGGGCAACAACCATAAAAATAAATCGTGTGGAAAAAAACCACAAATTTCTAAATAAAGCTCAAATAAAACAAAATTTCTATTTAAATAAACATTTAAAGGCCCAATTCTTTTAAATGACAGAAGTTAAAAATTTCAACATATTCAAAAAAAATTAAGAAATTTAAAAAACAAAACAGCAATGAAATATAAACTTAAAATAAATCAAACATTCAAATAACTTAATTTAAAATCACTATTAAAAATTAATAGAAAATAAAGTAGATAAAAAAAGAAGGAAATTAATATGGTTTACTGCAAAAACCAAATAAAGGGACACAAAAGGAAAATCTAAAGTTCCCCAAACAATAAAAAACATTTGTACAGGAAGCTAATAAATAATTTAAAGGGATTCCAGGAAATAAAATATTTACAGAAAAAAACATTAAATTTAAAATTTAAAATAAACTAAAATAAAAATTTTTAAATTAATAATAAAAAGGGGTATAAAATTTTTTTTAAATAAAAACAGAAAATAATAGGTTTAAGGGCCAAAATTTGGTGAGAAAGGAAAACACTTTGGGGAAACTTCCCCCTATCTCAAAAAAAAACAAAAAAAGTCAAGTTTGGCAGTTGAGTCTTTGAAACTTGGGAATTTGTAATTTCCAAATTTCATTATTTGGGTTTTTCCCAAAAAATTTTTTCATTTTGGTTTTTATTTAAAATTTTAAAAAATTTACAAAACCCGAGGTTTAAAACACTTGAAAATTCATTAAAAAACCTTTTTTATAATTAATTTAAGAGCAATATTAAATTTTCCCATATTTTAGGCCTTTTAATTTTCTCAAGGTGAGGCTTTTTTGGGGACCCAAACCGAAATGGAAGGAGAAATTAAATTTTCCCCATTTAATAAAATAATTTTTCCGAAATTTTTAATAAGAGGTTATTCCTTAAGGGATTTTTATTTCATTTTCAAGCTCCAATTTTAAGGGGAAATTTTTTAAACTAATCATTTCCCCCTTTTTTTACCATTTTAGTGAACCAAGGTGGGGAAACCTTTAGGTTACCCTTTCTTGAAAAAAAACCCGGGTGAATTTCCAGTTTCCATCCAATTCCAGTATTTTGGGTTTGGAGAATCATTCACTGATGGGGTGTTAAATAATGGAGTTTCCTTTTACCGCAGGTCCTTTTATCCCACAAAGGGTTTAAATTTTTAATTCCGGCTGTTGTTGTTAACAGGAGTCCGTCATGAGTTTGGTTCCGTTGCCCAAGTTTCCCCCAAAACCTGAAGGCAAACAAGGGAAAACAACAGCTAGGACAATTATATGCCGTATTTAAGGAATTTGGGCCCATTCTTACCTTAAGGGGTTGTACTCATGAAGGTTTGAAATCCAAAAGGGGAAAACTTTTGGACTTAATCCTACCTTTTTATTTTCACGATGATTCCTACAAATTGACAAAGGAATATATTGTTGTCCCAACCCTGAATGGGGCAATTTTAAGGGGGTTTTCAAATGAATTCAGGGAAATCCAAAGGTCTAACCTTTTTGGCATATTTTAAAAAACCAGGTGGCACCCTGGGGCTTTTGCAGTGTTTAATGAGAATCAATCACTCAAATTTCTCAGCCAGAGACCATGTTCCCGGTTCTGAGAAAACCAAGAGGTCCCAAAACCTGAGGGACCATTGTTCTGGCCCTTTGGCCCCAGTTTAATTCCCCTTTTTTAGCCATTTTCCCCCTGACATTGGTTTGTATAATTTGATTTAACAAACCTTGGGGAAAAAGTTAAGATGCAGCCTTAGGAAATTTAAAAACTCAATTCTTAGGCTCATAAAACCTTTCTTAGTTATGTAAAAAATACACTCCTGTTTTTAAAAAAAAAGCATAGAGGATTTAGTTAAGATTTTTTTATTTTTTTTAGGATTTTCTATTAGTTAAAAACCCTTTAAAGATGGAAAAGCAAAAATTGCAAATATTTGAAATAAACATTTAGATGTTAATAATAAACCCAAAAATAAAGGACCATAAAAAATATCTAACTTAATAAAAATGTTTAAACTGGTTTGAAAATTTTTTGGTTTCAAAAAATAACAATTATTTTGTTAAACAAGAATAAAGGGGGGAAAAAATAGGCAACATTAAAGTATTAAGTGTATATTAAGATTAAAACAAATTTTTAATAAATTTAAGCTTTAGGTTCATCCGGTTTTTAGTAAAAAATTTTTTAAAATAAAACCTATGGGTTTTTCCCCTTAATTAAATCCTGGAAGGGGTGCAGGTTTTGATTATCCAATCCTTAATTAAAACTTATTCAAAAGTTTACCCTTTTTGATCCCAAGGTTTCGTGGTTTAGTAACAAAAATTCTTATTGGCTATTTTAAAACCCAAAAAGAATTTACCTGTTTTGGTTTTCATGAAAATTCATGGAGAAAAACAGAACTTTAAAATAAAAAAATTGAATTAAAATTTATTTTATAAATAAAGGAAAAAGGTTTTACAGGTGAAAAAATTGGGTGTAAAGATAAAGCAGAATGATCCTTAGTTATAGGAATTTTAAGTTAAAAAGCATGTTTAAAAAATATTGGTAACACAAAGGCCCCGTACCAACCCAATTTGGCCTTCCAATTTTTTTAGGAAAAGGGGTTTTTTTTGGTTTAGAGGTTTTAGTTTTGTTCTTCTTTTCGTCTTTGAGATTTAAATTTCCCCGTTTATCTCACTGGTCTAGATTATTTAATAGGTTAGGGAAATTTCAGATGGGATGGAACCTAAAGGAATCCCCAAATTTAAATGTGACCTTTTTTTTGCAAAAATTTGATAAAGCAATGATCTTTTTGGGGGGAAAAACCTTCAAGTCAAAGGGCCTTAAAGCCAGGGTGCCACTCTGAATGTTAAAAAAAAAAGGCTTAAAATCTTAACAAATTTTTACGGATTGTATAACCTTTGGGATTCCCAATTTCAAAAGTAAACCCCAATTGGCTTAAAGGGGAAAAATCAAATGAAGTAACCCTGATGATCATACCCCTTATAGATTCATCACAAAACCCCTTACGATTTTATTACAAGACCCAAAACACCTTTTAAAAATAATATCTGGGGTCTAATTTGAATAACATGAATTGGTTTTTGGGTTGTTGGAAAATGTCAACTTGTGTTCTGGACTGTAAAAGGGGTGGTTTTTTATTTGGGGGTACTTTATGGTTTTAAGTATTTGGGGATTTTTGTGGGTTCCCCGTTTTACTGAGAGGGTTTGGGGAAAGAAATCCTTTTACTGTAACTTGGATTATAATAAGTTGGTGGGTTAAATTTGTTTATATTTTTTTTTAAAAGGGAAGTATAGGTTTTTTAAAAAAAGGGATTTGTTTTGGTGTTTGTTTTGGGTTTAAATTAATTTTTTACCCTTTTGTTCGGGAAATAGTTCAAAATGAGTTATTGAATAAATTTGGTCTCAAGTATCAATGGGTTTTTGGTTTGAAGACCTTCAACATGAATGAATTTTTACTTAAATCTGGTTTAAAAGGAAATTCTCCTTTTTCGGAAACCCTAACCCAAAATCAATTTAGGGCTATCAAGATATTGCCCTTTGTATTTCCTAAAAGGCCTGTTTATTTTGGGCCCGAGAACGTGACTGGCACCATTAGGGTTAACCCTTAAGATTTTGGAGACTAATTTAATTCCATTTGAAATTACACAAAGGCCTTATTACTAGAATCAGTGGAAAATAAAATGTACAACCGTTAAATGCCTTTTTTTAAAAAGCAATAAAAAGTTTCAAAAATTTTCATTTCTAAAAGAAAAATTAAAAAAAATTGGGTTTTAAAATATCAAATTGGTTGCAAAAGGGCACCTTAAAAATTTTTAAACACCCTTTATTTAATTGTTTTTCTTCGGGTAGGATCAGATAATTTCTTCAAATTTTCTACTTTCCAAAAGTTTCCAATTTTTGGGTTTGGAAACCCCCCCTCCCCACAGATTCTTGATTTTGCTTTGGGTGGCCATAAAATTAATTTTCTAACCTTCTGGGAGTGAGTGGATATCTCCGATGTTTAAGGAATTCCTTAAAGCTTTTAAATTGAAGGTTGGCCAAAAACTGGAATTTTTTCCAAATTCCCTTACAAAAACCCCATTCAGCTAAAAAGCAAAAATTGCCCTTTTTTCCTGGGGAGGGTTCCTTTTTGCAAATTTTTTTCCAAAACCTTTGGAAGGGGAAAAATCAACCCCTTTTCCCGAAAACACATTTCAAGGCTTTGGGTTTTTTTAGTGGCCATTTTATTAAAAAAGGCTTTCTTTAGACATTGAGAATTGGGAAATTTGTCCCTGTAACCAACCGTAGAAATCTGCTCCTTTTGGGTAGCCTCCAGCCCCTTTTAATTTTCACTTCTTTAAATTTTGGGGCGTCCGCTTTAACCTGGCCCTATTTCTCCACTTTTTGGAGCAAGGTGTGAAAATTTGGCCCCCTTTTACCTTCAACAAATAATTTAACTTTTCTTTTGGAAATTTTTGTGTAAGGAACTACCAGGAAAAAATATTAATTTTTTGGGGTTTAAATTTTTTTAATTGAGGCAGGTTACCCCGAAGCGAATTTAATTAAATAAGGGGGCTTTAAAATTTAAGTGGTTTAACTTTCCCCTTTTTTTATTTTTATTTTTCCCAACAGATTTTTAAAGACGGTTAAGGGTTTTAAAAAAATTTTATTTTGGGTATTTTTTATCACAAAACACTGATTAAAGGGGTTTACAACTTTAACATGGAAAAAATTTTTCTAGGACCTATTGGGTTTTTATTTCCTTCAGTGATTTTTCAAAGAAAATTATTATTTGGTAAATTCCCCGGGTGTGTTTACCAAAAGGCAACTCAACCTTTAAAATTTTAAAACAATTTTGTCAAAAATTTTTTGCATTTCCTTGGATTGAATTAACCAAGTTTAATTATTTTCATGAATTTTGACCATGTTTTAGGAAAAACCCAGGGGACCCGGGGAATATTAAATAAATTTTTTTGGCATTAAGTCCCAAAATTGAGAGGAAATCCCTATGTCACTGATTAAAAGAGCTTCCCAAAGGAACGTCTTAAAGGAGTTGGAAGGTTTTAACACAAAATTTGGGAAAATTTTTGACCCTTTAAGATAAAATTGAGTTGGGAATTTTTAAATATTTCTAGGCAGACTAAAAAACCCAAATTTTTAAAAAACAAAAACCCTTTTTTAAAAATCTGGTTAAAAAATAATAACCTCTAAGAAGTGAAGGGGTATACAAAAATAGAAATTTGGATTTAACTTTTAAAAGGCCGTTTATAACAACTTTCCAAAACTGATGGGGCCCATTCAAAAGGGGATTTTACTGGAATAAAATTGGATAAAACACCCTTTAAAATAGGAAAATTTAAAAAAATTAATCTTAAAGTTTATCTCTTCATTTGTTAAGAAATTTAAAAATTCTAATAAAGAAATCCAAAAAACCAAATTAAAATTTATAATGGACTAGGGGGGAAATTTTGTTTTAAGGTTTTAAAAAAAATATATTTCATAATTAAAACATTTAATTCTTTGGTTAATTGAAATATTTCTACCATCAGCTGAAAATTATTGTGATTTTAAATTATAAATTAATAAATTTGGGTTTGATGTAAACCGTTTCAGAATTTCCAAAAAAAAGGAAAATTTTTTTGAATTTGGTATTCACCTAACCTTTTAGGATGTATTTGACTAGGAATACCTTCACTTTTATTTTTTGGCATTTAAAAATCATTAGGAATTTGAATTAAGACATAAAAATCATTTAATAAAGTATTCCATAATGAGAAGGAATTCTGAACAAAGTGCCTACAACAAACAAATTTACAAGGGGTAGAAAATCCTTTTAAAAATTTTGGGACCCATTCCAATCATTTATTTCCAGATAAAAGGCAATAAGAAATTCCCCGTGAAACATTTTTAACCAACCCTGTTTGTTTCCCTTTTCTGGTTAAATTCCCTTGACATTGTAAGCCAGCGTCCTAGCGTTTAAACTATTGGCTATAAAGTCATTTGATTACTTAAAACTTCAGACTTAACATCAATTGTATCTGATTGCATCATCTCATTGACTTAGTTGAATGTCATTGTAAAGTGCATTGTCCTTCTTCTATAATAAGGACTATTGTCATAGCTATCCCAAAAGGACCCATCTCTCATTCGGAACTTTTAGCTAGTCAATTGATTCAGATGCATGATCAGTTTAGAAACCCCTCTTGTCATGGCCTGAAAGAGGCAAAATACAAAACCAAATGTACACAGACAACCCTCTCCTCCTCCCACAAAACACAAATACATGCGAGATGCAACTATATCGGCCAAACTGGAGGCTGAGTTTCAACATAGGACTGGCAAGACCAGTCAGGAGGAGAAGGTTACCACACACACCTATAGACCCAGTTTCACATAGTACCATTACAACCTCAAATCATACACATAAACACACAAAGACATACTCGGAGGCTCTGATCAAAAATCTACCAAAACAGCAGAGGCCACCAAAGCAGACACACCCAAACAACCCACCACCTCAGAACACAACACCTGCAACACATAGACCTCACAGTCAGAGTGTCAAACAGTCACAGCCCTTAAGGCCAAACACAATGCCAGACACACTAGTCATTGGTGACTCCATAGTCAGACACACTGACGCCCGCCACCAGACTGAGTAAGGAGAAGGTCACAGTAGCTGCCTGTCTGCTAGAACCACATAACGCAAGCACTCAGGTCTCTCAACAGCAGGTACAAATATGACTCAGTCATTGTCCACGCTGGTGTAAACGACCTGAGACGCATCTCCTTGACTACATGAAAAGAGACATTGAGGAGCTCTCTGATTATGTAGCCCAGGCAGGTATGACTCTGTCCTTGAGCAGCATCCTACCTTCACCAAGAATGATGCCACAATACAGAGATAAGATGATCAGCTTTAACAATTGGCTTAAACACTGGTGTCATTCAAGGGGGATCCAGTGTCTGTCTGCCTGGGATGACATGCTGGACAAGCCACGCTGCTCGCAAGGGACGGCTTGCACCTGTCACCCTGGGATTCGGATATTGGCAAAGGCCTTGCCACCCCAGAGTGCCTTTTTTAGGCAAGGCTCAAATTCTAAACCTAACACCCTAGAACACAAAAAAAAGGAAAAAACTAAGGGTAATGCTGCTCAATGCCAGAAGTCTAAATCTCAAAATGCACGCGACTCGAGGCCCTTCTCAGTATGGAGAACATCGATGTCTGTGCTGTGACAGAAACCTGGTTCAAGGCTCCTGAGAGCACCCCAGCTATCAGGTTTTACCTCATATCATGCTCCGCCCCAAAATCTGGACAATACCAAGAAAGGAGGGAGGTATCCATATTCATCAAGGACACCCACACCTCAAGACTGGTGGCAACGCACGATGCATCGGAGACCATCCAGGTGCAATTAACCATAGGCAAGACTGCTTTGCAAATTGTAGCATGTTACAGGCCACCCTCACAAACTCAGGAACCTCACATGGCCTTGCTGAAAACACTAGAGGGATAAATGTATCACCAAACACCATCATACTAGGTGACTTCATTACCCTAATATAGACTGGGAACACTACTCAAGCCCAAACACCCTAGCCCAAAAGTTCCTGGAATTCATAAACTCAAATGCCATGGAACAACTAGTCACCATCCCCACAAGAGGAGATAACATACTTGATCTCATCATCACGAACATGGGAGCACAATGTTCAACACCGGAGGTGTACCCTCACTGGTGAGATCAGACCACAACTAATCTCGCTGGAGGTCCTCATCCCACCCCCACCTGAAATAAAAAGACCACAGTAAAGAACTTCTCAAAGCCGACTTCACACTTCTAAAGACTAGTGTGGTCTCCTTTAAGGCCCGAAATGTGGAAACAGTACTCAAGCCGCTGAATCACTTACAAATGCCTTCTACCAGCACCTGCAGGACTGCATGGATAAGGCAATCCCAAGCAAAACAAAGACTCTTTGTACCAAAGGTAAGCGCCCAGTCTGCTCACCTCCTGGCATAAACAAACTCTACAACAAAAGGAGGAAGCTACTACAAGATAGAGCAAAATCCTTAAAAGGTAAGACACCCTTGATCACTATAAGTAAAAAACTAAGAGCTCTCATAAAATCATCCAAAGCAAATTTCGAGAGAAAAATAGCTAAAGACTCAAAAGACAATCATAAGGCCTTCTTTAGCTATGTTAGAAACCTGGGAGGAAACTCCCAGATATGCTCAGAGCTAGTTCAAATGATGTGAAGATTACTGATCCTACAGACATTGCCAACATACTGGCTGACAGGTTCAGTGCAAACTCCCCTCCCCAAAAGGAGAGATAACTATACCAAACGATTGCAGCCCCCCAAACATCTCCAGCTACCAAGTGAGAACTGCGCTCTCCAGCAAAAACACAGCATCCATGGGACCTGATGGTGTCGGCTGTGTGCTCCATGAACTCAATGAGGAATTAAACCCACAGCTAGGACAGCTGTTTAATCAAAGTCTTACCTCTGGATACGTACCCAGGAGTGGCGACTGCAACTGTGGTACCACTTCACAAAGGCGGTGCCTCCACCCGACCCTGAAATTACCGCCCATTAGCTTGACAAGCCTTATCTGCAAAGCCATGGAGAGGATCATAATGGACCTCATAAATAAAGACATAGGGAATTTGCAGACTTTGGATCCAACCTAGTTTGGCTTTGTCAAAGGCAGATCATGCCTTTTAAACTTGGTTGACTTTTCAAACAGTCACCAAAGCCATTGATGAGGGAAAGGCAGTCCATACAGCCTACCTCGATCTGGCTAAGGCCTTCATACAATACCCCACTGGTATCATTGAAAAACTCATCAGCTTAAATGTCAACCCATACATCACAAGATGGGTTGCAAACTGGCTGAGTGACAGAACCCACAGGGTCAGAGTTGCTGGCGCCATGTCAGACTCAAAGCCTGTCACAAGTGGTGTCCCACAGGGCTCAGTCCTGGGCCCACTCTTGTTTGGCATCTACTTTTCCTCAAGTACAAGCAAACACAGGAGGGTTATGGCTGACAAAGTTTGCAGATGACTGCAAACTGGGCCATAGTAGAAAACACATCTGATACAGATATCCTTCAGAAGGGTCTCACAGAAATGGATAACTGGTGCCAGAGCCACGGCCTAAAGTTAAATGCCAAAAATGCATAGTCATACCCTTCGGGAAAACAAGGTTACCCCTAGCTACCAAATAGGTGGCAATCCACTGAGCACAGAAGAAGTTATCAGGGACCTGGGGACCCAGGTTGATAGTAGTCTGTCATTCGACACCCATGTAGCTAAAGTAGTTAGGAAGACCTTCTACATTGCCCACCTTATCATGAAGGGATTCTCATCTAGATCAAGGGAGGTCATAGTCTCCCTTTACTCATCACTCATCAGACCAATGATTGAGTACAATGCCCCATCTCGGAATGTATCTGACCCGACACTTGCAGCAGCTGGAGAGGCCACAAAAGTTCCTCACCAAAAGGATAAAGGGTCTCAAAATCTGTCCTATGCTGCCCGACTGAAAGAACTCCAGCTATTCAGTCGCTACCGCTTGCTCAGAGGTGACCTTTGCCTAACATACAAGGCCATGTCAAACCCAGATTTGATGAATGTGCTTCACCTCAAAAAATCTAGATCCATCAGAGCCACAAGGGCGGCAGACTTAAACCTTGACACGGCTATTAATAGGACGTGCTGGAGGGATAGATTCATCACCCAAAGACTCCCTATGCTGTGGAACAAAATCCCGGTACATGTGAGGCAGAGCACCTCGCTGGCCTTGTTCAAGAGAAATCTTGACCAATGGATGGGAGATCACAGATATACCCCAGGGATTACCTCAGTGTCACTGCTGGACAGAGGCACAGCAAAATAATGGGTATAGTTCCCCATACTAAAGGGGTGGCGTAAGCCACAAAACGATGGGCTAGGCTTGTAAATGCCCTCGGGCAGATAGCCTAGTATGAACCTATGAACCTATGAACCTATAATCTGTGTTTACTATGCTAATGACCACAAGGGCCTTTTTAATCCAAGACATGCATCCCAAACCTATGACGAGTTCTAATACCCTTGATAAGTGTAAACATGGGCCTGGAATGGGGTTGGCAGGCATTTCTCTGACCTCTACCTCACAACTCCAGGCTTTAAGGTAAAACCTTAATTCAAGACACTGTGTACCTTTATTGTATTCCCCCTGAATGGGTTTCTGTGGTACTTCAGTTGCTTTTCACCCCCAAAAAACATGTTTCTTGATTGGCTGCATGAATTTATCCACATAAGCATACTGTATTTACCATTGCTTTTTTGGTCGTGTCATAGCTAAAAATTGTCCACTGACCAGCAAAAATCAACCAGGTTAACAAATGATAAAATAAAACAAAAGATCTGAATTACAACTGTAGTTGACATTTTATCAACAATATAATGCACAGATAGAGAGAATCTCACAAGGTGAAAGAAATTATGTGAGGAAAGGGATAAAATGGATGGATAAGGAGAACAGAAGTCTGTGATCCTTAGTTATGAGGAATCCTTTTAAGTATATAAAAAGCATAGTTTCAGAAGTATATACTAGGCTAACAACCATCAAGGACCTTATAAGCCTAGCTGTGCAACCCAACCCAATTGTGTCCCTATGTTTCACAGGCATTTATTAGGAAGAGGTTTGTTAGTTTGGAAGTTTCTAGAGGTTATGTGGGAGTATGTCAGTTTAGGCATTACTGTTTACCTTGGTCTATCAGATACATGGGGGCCAGACCCGGGTGAATTCCCAGTTTCGCATCCACTGGTCTAGATTATGTTTACATAGGGTTAGGGATAGACTGTTTCACATGGATGGGAAGCCTGTTCTAGATTATGGAAATCCTCTGAGACATATAACTGTCTTGTCAACATGTCTTATTTATGTCACAAAATTTTAATCCTTGCATCAAGTCATACTGATGCCATTCATTTTGAGGATGTGCAAAAAATTCCTTCAGAGGTGGATCCAAGGATGCCTTGTATGCCAGGCATAGTGCGCCACTCTGTAACCTGTAGGAGACCAAATAAGGAGACAGGGCTTTAAAGCAATACGTATAGAGCAATGTGTTTATACACTGGATTCGCTTGGTAAGTAACCTTTGTGTGCATTCCAACTATTGCATACTTGTCAGGTGCATGCCAAAGTGGGCATTATACTGAATGGTGGGTCTAAATAAGGGTCAAATAAAGTGGCACAGTAACTTCCTTGGATCTGGATACCATACCCCCACTTATAAGATACTTCACATCACCTAAAACCCATTTGACGGACTTTCATTTCACCAAGACCAAATCACCTAATTTTCAAAATACTGAAAACTAATTTGACTGAATCTCATTTCACTGAATTGTAACCCATAGACATGATGTGTGTTTCCATTGACCTGTGACTTGTTTGTGATAAAAAAAATGTCTGTAACTTACAGTGCTGTCAGAGTAGCGAATCTCATGTAGAAAGTGGGGCTGTTGTGTTTTTAAATGTGGGTATGTCTCTCTACAACTTTATGGGAAGCATGTAAAGTGATATGGTGGATGTTTTGTGGGTTCCCAGCAGTAGTTACATCATGTAGAGTACTGTAAGGCAAGTAAAAGATATATGCCCTTTTCCCCACTGTAGTGCGATCCTGGAGTTAGTATATATAGTTGGTGGGGGGGTTAGTTTGGTTTTATATTGTCCAGTTTCTGTTAAGAGGGTAAGTAAGTAGTTTCTAAGTTCTGGAAAGAGGTAGTTATTAGTGTTGTGAGCATGTTTGTCTATGGTTTAACAGTTAATCTTTTGAAATTTAGCATTGTAAGCTTTCGGTGAAATGAGATTCAGTCAAATGAGTTTTCAGTATTTTGAAAATTAAGTGATTTGGTCTCGGTGAAATAAAAGTCAGTCACATGGGTTTTAGGTGATGTGAAGTAGACCCGTTGGGCAACATAGAATGATTTTCTTACTACCTAGGACACATGCTGGTTAAAGGCAAGATTACTGCCTACATATATTCCGAGATCCCTAACTACCAAGTCAACTCTTAGGGATGTCTTATCAATGGATAATTAGCCTTAGTTGCAGTTTTCCTAAAAGGCACTGTAGTGTATATTTTGGTTTTAATCTGTGACTTGGCACCAGTCATTTATGTGTGTTAGACCCTCTTGCAAGATGTTTGTGTCATGGGGGGATAATCTATGATACTTTCCAATCTGCAGTCATCTGCAAATATCATCAGCCAAAGGCCCTTGACATTATCCTTTATCTCAGAGAAGTACACTGGATATAAAAAGTGTACAAACCCCTGTTAAAATGCCAGGTTTTTGTGATGTAAGAAAAACAGACCACAATAAATAGTTTCAAAACTTTATGTGACCTATAACATGTACAATTCAATTGAAAAACAAAGAAATCTGTTAGGGGAAAGATATAAAAAATATAATGCAATAAGTTGGTTGCATAAGTGTGCACACCCTTAAATTAATACTTTGTTGAAGCACCTTTTGATTTAATTACAGCATTCAGTCTTCTTGGGTAGGAGTCAGCATGGCACATCTTGACTTGGCAATATTTTCCTACTCTTCCTTGCAAAAGTGTTCCAAATCTGTCAGATTGCGAGGGCATCTCTTGTGCACAGCCCTCTTCAGGTCACCCCACAGACTTTCTATTGGATTTATGTCTGTGCTCTGGCTGGGCCATTCCAAAACTTTAATTTTCTTCTGGTGAAGCCATTCTTTTGTTGATTTGGATGTATGCTTAGGGTTATTGTCGTGTTGAAAGGGGAAATTCCTCTTCAACATCAGCTTTCTAGTAGATGCCTGAAGGTTTTGGGCCAAAAGTGACTGGTATTTGGAACTGTTCATAATTCCCTCCACCTTGACTAAAGCCCCAGTTCTAGCTGAAAAAAAGCAACCCCAAAGCATGATACTGCCACCATCATGCTTCACCTTGGGGATGGTGTTCTTTTGGTGATGCGAAGTGTTGTTTTTGTGCCAAACATACCTTTTGGAATTGTGGGCAAAAAAGTTCAACCTTGGTCTCATCAGAAAAACCAAAACCAGCACAGCAGAAGCAGCAATCAGAGGCAAACTAGAGTAGATGAATGACAAAAATAAACCAGTACTGTTGTGATGTAAAAACTAGTGATAGAATGAGGTGAGGACACAATTGGCCTGAACGGTGGTGGGTCTTCAAGGTTTTGTGGGTCTTGGTATACCAAAAATGACCCCAATTCTGGGGTCTTCCACCACACAAAAATCATAAACCTCTAAAGTGATGTCACCTGACATAAGAGCATCGTAGGAGAGAATGAATAAAACCCTGTCTCTTTAAGATTGATAATACTAAAATGTAAAACACCAGTGTTAGGTACACGCTGCTAGTTGGATGACTGCTTTCTGTGGAATGCTGTTCTACGCTTTATAGTTTATGAAAAAAGTTATCAATTGTCAATTAATTTTTCTTTAAAATAAGACTCAATGGCTGTGATGTCGTTCTTTAGGCAACTCATTTTGGCTATGTTATTTTCAACTAGTAACTTCAAGAACTTGATACAAAAACAAAATGGTTGCCCAATAGACACACCATTCCTTTAGGTACTATTTTCAACTCAATACACTTCATGAAATAGCAGTTTTCAAATTCTGGTTATATTCCTCGCCATTCAAACCTTGACATGGTTGATTAAAATTGCAAAAAGGATTGTTCACAGGTTTGCGGAAACAGGAATGTTGTTGAGATCAATAACAGTTTCCATTGTGGCTCAACAGGACTGGAAGCATGGGGCAAACTTTCCCTTTCTGATGCCTTTGCCACCAGGAACTTCTTTGTATGTCTATTAAGGTCGTAACCAACAAACCATTGATGTTACATCCGTCAATCCTCCGCTGCTTCAGCCATAAAAAGGCAAATAAAAACAAATAATCCACTAAAGAGCCTGTTCACAAAAACAACCCAGCACAGAAGCAGCAATCAGAGGCAAACTAGAGTAGATGAATGACAAAAATAAACCAGTACTGTTGTGATGTAAAAAACTTCTTACTGCCTCAATTCCCTCATGATGAGGAATACAGGTGTACAATGATATTTGTATCACTTTTGTCACTTTGTCACTTTTCATATATCTAAGTTCCCTATTCAAAACCTGTAAATTGTGTAGTGCTTTCCTTTCATCTTTGTCTAGATTGTTAGTACATTTACGTTTGTGTTCTGAATACAAGGGGGCAACATTGTAGTAATGAAACAAGATTCTTACAATATTAAAATGTTAGAAATTTTAAATAACTGTGATGAATATGAGGTTATTCCTTTATTCGAAATTTTAAAGAGACAGGGGTTTATTCATTCTCTCCTCTACGATGCTCTTATGTCAGGTGACATCACTTTAGAGGTTTATGATTTTTGTGTGGTGGAAGACCCCAGAATTGGGGTCATATACCAAGACCCACAAAAACCTTGAAGACCCACCGTTCAGGCCAATTGTGTCCTCACCTCATTCTATCACTGAAGGAATTTCCATTATTATTGACGGTGCACTTGGATCATTATTACATCATCAGGATTTTCTGATTAAATTCAACAAACATATTCAGGAAAATTCAGATGTAATATCATTGTACACCTGTATTCCTCATCATGTTTTGTCATTCATCTACTCTAGTCCCATCAGACCATAACACATTTCCCCACATGCTTTTGGGAGTTTTGCAAATTTTAGCTGAGCCTGCATGTTTTTATGTGTAAGAAAAGGCTTCCATCTTGTCCAGACATATGAAGAATATGGGAGACTGTTGTCACATGTAGTACACAACCTGTAATTGCCAGAAAGTCCTGCAGCTCCTTATGTGTTGCTGTAGGCCTCTTGGCAGCCTCCCTGAACAGTTTTCATCTTGTCTTTTCATTAATTTTGGAGGGACGTCCAGTTCTTTGCATCATCACTGTTGTCCCATATTTTCTCCACTTTTTTGATGGTATAGCCAATGCTGTGGAAATATTTTTGTACCCTTCTCCTGACTGATACCTTTCAACAATGAGACCCCTTTAATGCTTTGTAAGCTCTTTGTGAACCATTGCTTTTGCTGTAGCAGGCAACTGAGTACATGTCAGGAAAATCGTACTAGGACAGTTGAACTTTATTTGGGGTTAATCGGTGTGTCTTTAATTGATGGCAGGTGTGTACCCAAGAAGACTGAATGCTGTAATTAAATCAAAAGGTGCTTCAAGAAAGTATTAGTTTAAGGGTGTGCACACTTATGCAACCAGCTTATTGTACATTTTTTATTTTTTTATATTTTTCCCCCCTAACAGATTAATTTTTCAATTGAATTGTACAGGTTAAAGGTCACATTAAAGGCGGGAAAAGTTTTGAAATTATTTATTGTGGTCTCATTTTTTTATATCACAAAACACTGGCATTTTAACAGGGGTGTGTACACTTTTTATATCCACTGTAGATGCCAAATAGGAGTGGTCACAGTATGGAGCCCTACAGTATCATCATTTCACCGGTTACATGTTTTGTCAAAAGCAAGACATACTTATGTTGTAATATGCCACATCAGGGTGTGTAAATTCACTCCAAAAAGGACTTTTAACTGCAACATCTTAAAAAAACATTTTGGAAAAACACATTTTGCTAGCAAATATCATCTGTGGTTTGTGCAGTTTCCTTGTATGTGAAGTCTAATCCAAAGTATAAATTATCTTATCTACCAATGAATTGTTTGCACAGTCAGTGTTTTAGCTGAAAACGGCCCCAGGATCTGACCACCGAACTAGTTAGCAAATTAAATTTCAAGTTGAGTCACGTGACAGGTCACCAATATGATTCAGGATGGAAAAAGAATACTCAACACTGCTTTGTGCTTCGCGGTACTTCTGAGATGTAAATGTCAGCTTCACCAAGAAAGGAAGAGCATGGGCTCCAGCTTAAAGGGAAGCTTGGGAAGGTTTCTCAACTACAAAGTGGCACAATGTTCTGTTGTACTTATAAGATGCCAATAAGTATGTGAGTTAGGTAGAGATTTGTTCTCACAACAGTCCCTGATTTTCATCCTGAGGCAGGCAGCTCAAAACAACCCTTACTATGTTGAGAAGCAGTATTCAATACAGCTTTTACAATCAGAATACTGGATAAAATCACATCAGATCAGACCCTCTCTAAGATATGTCACTGTAAGGGACTATACAAAGAATAGGCTTACATTAGTGGCATTTAACTTTTAAAAGAACACACGCAGCCAGGTATTTATAACTCAGAGCTATCAGCTACTGCATTTTGATGCCTGCTAGGCTTGGATGCAAAGATGAGATTTTAGTATCTGGAATAAAAGTTGGACTGAAAACAGCACCCTATCAAAATGCCAAATATGAGAAAATGAAATACCATTAATGCTTCTGCATGTTTTTCATCTCTTCATGAATCTGTTTCCAGGAATATCAAGAAAAATCTGCATTAACCTAGGAGAAATCTCCATGCAGCAAAACCCTGGCAAATGTGCAACACTATTTATGTAGGCACCTACTGGGGCTTGAAATTCTATTGTTTCTAAGGTCTTCAGAAGAGATACACTTAATATACTTTCATTAGCTTAAAAACATTTAATTCTCATGGCTGTAATGCTGAAAATATATATGCTACCATCAGCTGAAGTTAATATGAATGACACTTTCTAACACATTTATGAAAAAGGTAATACAAAGCTGAACAGCTTTGGGTTTGTATGTCATTACCGTTCATCAGATATTTCAAGCAATGAAAGGAACAGCAGAATGTTTATTGAATTTTGGCACTAATTCACCTTATACCAGCTGAGGCATGTCATTGTAGACTACAGGAATACAACACATTCTAGCTGTTTATTAATTTTGTGCTTGTGGCATGTAAAACTCATTAGGTAGAATTTGCTTATAACTGACACGACTCTTAAGAGAGATACATTTAAATGCAAACATGTGGCATTTCTCCCAAAATGTAATGAGAACTGGAATTACTGCCAAGCATATGTGCCTCTGACACAACAATATATTTCAAAAGTGTAGCACAGTGTACAAAGCAAAAATGCCAATATGCAAATTATGGGTAGCCATAGCAATGTCCACATCATCTTATTTTACCATGATAAAAGTGACCGAGGTACACTGACAAGTACTCACAGTGAAACAATTTTATATCACAAAGCACACTAGGGCCTGTGTGTGAAAACATTTTCTGCATGCATCATAATTCACCTTGCAAGACATCTTGTAACCCCAGTCCTCAGCTGTTGCATTAAAAAGGCTAGATTAAATGTCATAATTTGACTTAGAAGACATGAACAAGGTTCAAAGGGATCTTTAAACCCATACAGCATTGAATAATTGTTGATCTGCACTTCCTCTGCAGTTAGACTTGTGTTGAGGTAGTGCATGTGTGGGTAAAGGGGATGCGGATCCTTGCTTCATAGCTCTTCATATGAAATGCTATTGATTATACTTATCAGTGACTGGTATCTGCCTCCTCCTCAACTCCATGGTTGGCTGATACCTGATGGGCCATAAAGTAATATGATTCAGTATGCAATGAATGCAGGTACATTTAGATAAGGCTCTCTTTAGTCATGTCCCTTGTAAACAAGAGGCAAAAGGCAAAACAAGAAGGTGACCGGCATGGCTATATACGAATGTGAGAAACAAACAAAATACCCAAAATAAGGGCACTAGCAGGTAACAAATAGATACACGGCCGCTGCACAACGAATGTTGAAAACTCCAGCACTGTTCAAGGCAAAACAATCCAAAGGCAGGACACCAAAATAATCCACAGCCACACAAATTTATTGCAGACTTAGCGCTTTCACCTTACAAGGCATCATCAGAGTCAAAAAGCTGTTACAATAACCATCATTTAAATGCTGAAGTCTGTAGGCAATAAAATCATAAACCAATTAATTAATTAATTAAACCATCAAACATTTAAAAACATTTAGACATTTAAACATTTAAAGATTTAAAGATGCACTCATCCACCTTAAAGAGCCTTTGCAAAAAAATTTGGAGAATTGAGTGATGTCTCTACTCTTAGTTTGAATGTTTGCTCTTACATGTCTTCACCTGTTTTTAATGTGCAAGGATCTAATACTGTCAATGTTAATTTTTTGGATGGGCCTTTGCATGTATGTTTTAATGAAAAAATTGAATCTGGAAGTAACTGGAATAGTGGCACTACAGATGGTGCGGTTGCAGAGAGCCATATTAATGTAGGTCATGAATTGTCTTTAATTAGTAATGCATTAGTAATGAATGAAGAAACAAGTAATGGTGCTTACGATTATGGAAATAATTTTGATAATAATGTCTTGAGTGCTGATGGTAGGTTGCCGCATGGCAGCCCAGGTGCTGTGGTTGATGGAGGTTTAAAGTGTATTGTAACAAAGCAAAAAGGTTTTACCATCTACAACTACACTGAAGTTGAGATAGGGGGTACACACTTCGAGTTATTTACGAGGGGTTTGAGTTATGTTCCTAGTTTCAAGCTAGACATAGCACATGTTTTATCAAGTTTGAAATTGTTTGTGAGGAGGTTGAACCTTCAGAAGTACTTTAATGATAATCAGAATTTTGATATGGGTGTAAACAGCAACCCAGGTTCCTCATTAACAAGAAAAAGTACATTCAACCCACCCACTTGTCCGGAGTTTGTGTTTTTTGAAAAATTGTTAGAGTTTGAGTTCAGGAGAATTTGTGCATTGCCCAGTACAGTTAAGGATAATGTATCCAGGGGTGAAAGATTATTGCTCAATGAATTTATTAGATCAAACAATGTGAGGTGCATGAAGCCGGACAAGGGGGGTGGGATGGTACTTATGAACAAGATAGACTATTTGACTTGTATGTTTAGAGTTTTGGGTGATCAAAGTACGTATTCCTTGGCTTCCATCAATGAATTAAATCGTGCATACGCTAAAATTGATATATTTTTGCATGATGCACTTTTTCAAGCTGTGATCAGCGAAAGGGAATATGATTACTTGTCGGTTAAAAATCCAGTGGTGCCTTGTATTTTTGGGATACCCAAGGTGCATAAGGGTATCCAGGACTTAGAATTTAGACCAATTGTTGCCGCAAGGGGTTCAAAGACTGAGCCCCTTGCGGCATTTATTGACCATGGGACCAAGATAGTTCAAAGTGAAGTGCCCCATATCCTAAGGGACTCTTGGCATTGCTTGGAGAGATTAAGAGACATCAAGAGTATAACAGATGACTATAGTTTTTTGACAATAGATGTTATTAATCTTTTTTCGGTTATACCTCACAAAGAGGGTCTGGATATGTTTGCTGTAAGCCTTAATTCCAGCAATGCCATTGATAAATCTAGAGTAAATTTGTACTGTGATTTGATGGAATGTGTTTTAAATAACAATTTCATCAAATTTGAAGGAGAAATTTACAAACAAAGTTCGGGCGTGGCCATGGGAGCCAAATGCGCCCCGGTATATGCCAATTTGGTGTTATTGGCTTGGGAAAGGGCATATGTGTTTTCATCAAAATACAGGAACAATATAATATTGTATAACAGATTCTTGGATGATCTTTTGATCATATGGAAAGGGGGTGAAGCACTTGCCAAAGAATTTGTTGAGTACTTAAATGGCACCACTGGCTTTTTTAAGTTTACTTTTTCTTGGGGAACAGAAAGTATTAATTATTTAGATATTAATATTTCTAAGATAGGCAATGTGCTGTCTAGTACAATTTATAGGAAGGATAACTACTCCAACTCGTTACTGCATTTTAGCAGTTGCCACCCCTTTCATCAACGGAAGGGGGTAATAAAAGGGCAGATGGTACGTATTTCCAGGTTGGTGAGTGACGATGTGACATTTAGATTGGAAATTTACAAGTTAATTGAAATGTTAATGGAGCGAGGTTATCCGATTAGTTTATTGCGAAGAGTGAAGAAAGAAATCTATAAAAAAAGACGCAGTATTTATGCTCCTATCCTGAGGGACAATGGTGTAGTTGAGATTGGATCCTTAAATGTTTTGGATCTGGCACGGGGGAATAACAACAACAATAATAATAACAACAACAAAGACAATAATGATAAGGGTCCATGTTTCATCCTGAAGTATAACGACAAATCCATGGAATTATGTACAGTATTGAGAAATGTATGGGATTATTGTTTAAACAACGATTTGAAGAAAGTGGTGGGTAAAGAACCGGTGATAGTTTACAGTAGGGGTAAGAACTTAAAAGATATGTTTGAAAGGAACAAACATCAATGCAGGTCGAGGATGGGTAAATGTGGAAGCTGTAGGTGCTGTAGGTACATAGCGGATGGCCCTTATGTAGTTGTTTCCGGATACAAATATACTTTGGCTTGCCCGGGAATTTGCAACTGCAACAGTAGAAATCTAGTTTATGTGGCCACTTGCTCATCCTGTGAGGCATTTTATGTCGGGATGACTACCCGCAGACTAAGAGATAGGATTCCTGAACATCTCAGATCCATCAAAAATAAGGATTCCCACAATGCTTTGTACCTCCACAGTATCAAATGTAACAATTTTAAGAAATTCATGTTTTTTGTTATTGATAGGGTGTCTTTAGATAGTGGTGGTGACATTAAGAACAAGGTAGCTTTAAAGGAGATGGAATGGCAGCTTCGGTTAAATGCCATGTCCTACCCTGGGCTTAATTATTACATTTCCATTAAACCACTCTTGGTGCACAGATCCCAGGTTTTGTAGGAGTGGATCTATTTACATTCAATTGCACTACAAGCATTAAAATATGATTACTTTAATTGTTTTTGAACAACAATATTTGCATTGGTACTGTTATTCAGCACCTTTATAATTAATTAATTTCTTTTTTCTTTTTGAACAAGATTATTTAATATTGTGATTATTAAATGGAAAATTAATTAATAAGTATAGTTATTTATAAAATTATAAATAATCAAACAAGCGTTTGGTTACAATTTTGGATTTTAAAAGTTGGCACTTCAACATTAGAATAATTATTATACTTGTTTTATTATACCAATTGTATTTAAAGTGTTATTTAAATTTTTTGCAAAGGCTCTTTAAGGTGGATGAGTGCATCTTTAAATCTTTAAATGTTTAAATGTCTAAATGTTTTTAAATGTTTGATGGTTTAATTAATTAATTAATTGGTTTATGATTTTATTGCCTACAGACTTCAGCATTTAAATGATGGTTGTTGTAACAGCTTTTTGACTCTGATGATGCCTTGTATGGTGAAAGCGCTAAGTCTGCAATAAATTTGTGTGGCTGTGGATTATTTTGGTGTCCTGCCTTTGGATTGTTTTGCCTTGAACAGTGCTGGAGTTTTCAACATTCGTTGTGCAGCGGCCGTGTATCTATTTGTTATATACGAATGTGAGGCCAGCAATTAGGGCACAAAGACAGGGCCTGCAAGAGGTGGAAAGGAATGTGTGGGGAAGTTATGGAGGCATAGTAAAAGGGGGGCTAGCAAAAATGAAATAAAGAAGGCAGGGGCTGCAAGGGTTGAAGGTGAAAAGGGAATTAACCAAAGGGATCAAGGAGGGAAACAAGGGGTTTGCTGATATATGCCAGAAAAAAGAAGGAAGAAAGAGAACTGGCCAGGCTTAGTAATGATGGGAAGTAGATTAAAGGAAAAAAGAAGAGGCACTGAATGAACAGTATGCATTAGTCTTTACAATGGAAAGCAAAGGAACAGTGCCATGCTGGGCAGGGAGGAGGTAGGGCAAAAATGAGAAGAGTGTACAAGGGAAGGAAAGAGGGAATGGGCTGCTCCTAGGAAAGATACAGCAAGAGGACAAATGGGTTGCTTCACAGAGTCCTCAGAAATTTGATCAGTGTATCAGCAGACCCCATGATAAATGTCTTTAACAGGTCAATGGCCAGTGCATAATTGCCAGCAAATTGGAAGGCAGCAGTTATAGTATCATTGTACAAGGGGGAGAAGAAACAAATCCAGTGAATTTCAGGGTTATCAGCTTAAGAGTGGCAGGTAAAGTCAAGGAGGGAATCCAGAGGGGAAGGTGGATAAAGTTTCTAGAGAACAACAATTTCCAAGTCAACAACCAACATGGGCTCACAGACGGACGAAGTTGTCAGCTAAACCTGACCTAGTCATATGGCTGAGTTAGGGCAGTACCAATAGATGCAGTCAACCCTGACTTCAGCAAGTCTTTGTCTTAGTCCCATCCTGCTTTTTGATAGGAAAACTGGAGTGGTTGGAGTAGGACCGATACTGAAGAAACAGAGAGCTGTATGGTTAGATGGTGGTACAAATAAGGATGTGGTGAGAGGAACAATGTCAGGAAAAAGAAAGGTGATTGACTGAGTATCAAACGGGTCTGTTCTAGGTCCAGTACTCTTCAACATGCTTGTCAGAGACATGCTGCATGCAAATCCCTGTGAGTGTAGCCACGTCAGTGCTATGCACCTAGCTCAGTAACATCAAGTACAGAATGCTGAGAGGTGGGCATGCATCTCCAACCCTTGACAGCTTTTGAAATGGCCTGAAATGAACACATCTCCTAGCACCACTTTCACCTCAGGGAGCCTTCAAATCTTTATGATCTTAAAGCAGATGGGTATGGACAGATTAGTTGGTGAACAGGCAAGGACTGGCATTAGTTAAAATAGTTTGGCTAGAACATCCTCCTCCTATTCCCCACTAACATTTTTTCACATCACCATACGTTTCTGAGTAATGATTACAAGAATGTTTTAATCCTCTCTTTTTTTCTGATCAAAAAACTTGTAGTTTATAGAGGCAGTGTGGAAACTGTTTAACTGTACTGTTCTGGACATCTATAATATTGCGGATGTCAGTCAGAGGTGCTTTGGTGTGTGCAAGTGTTTCTCCTTTCTGGTCCCATGTATGCAGCTTGTTCTTCCACATTACAATAAGAAGCAATAAGTCATATGTGCAAAATTTCCTCTGCTTACATCATGCTTGGTGAAGGGGACCATATGAGATAGAACTACTATTGGTAAGTCCGAGATCACATAATTTCTGCTTTCTTTTTAATCTGTCATTTTTTTACATATCCACATAATTTGTAAATGCACACAGGTGTATTCCAGTCTTAAAATAATTGCTAATTAAACAATCTTTAAAAGAAAAAGGTAATGGACTGGCATTCCATCACTACTGTTATTGTGGTTTTGACTTAAAACACTGATTTCAACCATACTTAAGATGCAAATCATAATTCAAGGATGTATTAATCAAATGTACTTGTTCAATTATTAAAGGACACATATCACTTCTAAATGAGACACAAACATATTTACAAACCTTGAAAATGACAAACCTGAAAAGAAAAACACAAACTTAGTTTCATTATTCTTGTCTGCTGCTATCAAATGTGTGACTGGCATACAACTTCATTCACTTTATTTCATATATCTTATCTATAGATTGTACAACTTAGTCCACTGCAAGGTGAGAAAGGTTGTGCACTTCTAATCACATGAAGAACTCCCACCAGTTAAACAAATGGTGTAGCCTCAGGGCTAGCCTTTGGTCAACTGGTGCCCTAGCTAAAAGGGCTCAACAGAGCCCCACACCACACCACTTGGTGCCCCCATCCTGGTCTGCCTACACAGTCCAGATTACTGGAAAAACACCCCTGCTACAGCGGAGCCCTAGGAGGCCGCCTATGCCTATGACTAGCTATGTGTAGCCTAAAAAGAGAGCTACAGATTACCTTCTATGAAGAGGTTAATTATGTTCCAAACTCCATTAAAGATTCCATACATATATACCATGGCAACTTCCTAAACACAAATGTTACAAGAACAACATTTGCTTGTCTTTCTACTTCCTCTTTTCACTACCTCATCAACAATAACTATTACTTCAGCAACTGTTGATTCTGTTTTAAATTTCCACTTATTGGTTACTGCTTTTTGTTTAGCAACTGTGAAAATCAAATTAATTTGTATGTTCATTTTTTTGTCATCTGCATTAAATTATCATATCGTAAACAATATTAATGAATTGGTTAACTGTTGCTACATTATCAATTATTTATTTTTTCCAGTAACACTTGAAACATTAGTCTGTATGTACTAAGTCACTGGCAGGGCCAAAACAAGCCCTCATATTACTGTTCCAGTATGTTGGGTCTGCCAGAGGACACATCCTAAGCAACCTTATTGAAGTATAAAATAAACTGCAAGCACTTCCAGGCCAAGGTGACCAATGGTCCCAGTTTTTCCAGGACAGTCCCAGTTTGGAAGTCTCTGTCCTGGAATCCCAAACAATATCTTTGGGACACAGAAATGCCCCAGTTTAAGGCCATTCAGTCTGAATGGTGACTTGGCTTCCCAGGGTGGCCAGTCCCCCTGCTTTCCCATCCTAAGCAGCGCTGGGGACTTTGCGATTTTTTTGGGGATGCCATTGGGTATGGCATAAGGTTGGATACCTTCGCCCTGTTAGGAGCCTTTCAGGCCATGCCACCATCAGTCACTCCCTCAAGGACTTCCATCGTGGGGGGTTCTGCTTGACCCCACTCACCCAGGCAGGAGCTCTCCAGGCCCTACACCCATCTGCCTGGCGCTGCCGTACTGACTTCTGTCAGGGCCAAATCCTACAGTCCTCCCCTTCAACCTGGCCAAAAACTTCCCCAGCTGCACCCCCCATGTCAGGGGACTCTGCCACCTGCATGTCTCCTGCAGGCTGCCAAATCATGCCATATCGCTCATGCCCTCAGACCCTCTCTGAGGGAGCTTCCCCCCAATCCCATCAACTCCTCCGAAACTCCCCTCAGCCACTGAGGGGCAGATCCACTCTCATGAAGGCTTCATAGTCTCCCTGCTTTCCTATCCAGAGCAGCTCTGGGAACTTTTAAGTTTTTCAAGGATGCTTAGGTTATTGGGTGAAGTTGGATGCCTTTACCTCGGCCAGGAGCTCTCCAGGCCCCACCACTGCCCGCCAGTTGCTCCCTTTAAGGACTTCATCATGGGGCGGGGTGTGCCTAATCCCACTCACCCAAGAAGGAGCTATCCAGGCCCCGCTGCTGTCTTCCCTAATGCTCCCGTAAGGACTCCCATTTTGGGGAGCTCTGCCTGACCTCCCTCACCCAGGCAGAAGCGCATCCAGACCTGCCTCTATCTTTCTCTCTCCCCCTTCCAGACTTCTGTCCCAGAGGGGGCATGGTCTGTACCCCCTCACCCAGGTGAGAGCTATCCTGTACCAGTCACTTTCCACCTCTCTCTCCCTTCCAGACTTCCATCAGGACTGACCCCCCTCTGGTATTCCACTTCTACCCAGGAGAGAGAGCTCTTTTCCAGTGTTACATATCTCCTAACTGCTGCCAAATCATGCAGTGTCATGCATGCTCTTGGAGCCTCTCAGGGGATCTTCCCAGCCTCATGGAACTCTGATGGTCCATGAACCTTCAGACAGTCCCTCATCCAGACATTTGTGACACCAGTTCTCTACTTTGCCTTGCACCTAGGGCTTTCAAACTCACAGGGGAAATGGCCCTGGGTTCCTCCTTCTCTGCACTTTTTGCAGCACAGCTCAGTCTCTCATGGTGCCAGGCGTCGACGAATGTGCATCACTTCAAGCCTCCTGGCATGTGGCCTCTTGCCTCCTGGGTGGTGCTCTTCATAGAGTGGCAACCCCACAGTGCCTGGTGAAGGACGGGAGACCAACCTGCCTGCCCCAGTGCGAGATGACATGGCTGCCCTATCTCCACTCCCATGGAGGTGGGAGAATGGGATTGCAGACCTGGCTTCTCGGGGCGGCCCTCAAGTGTCCCAGTTTAGGTCCTGTAACAAAATGGTCACCTTGTTCCAGGCAATCATTTGAAATTTCTGGCATATGCTGGAAACTGGCAAAAGTATCATTGGCTTTGAATAGTTATTCTCTTTCACCCATGTCTTTGAATTAGGTTTGTTTCATTTTGTTGAGTACATTACCTTTCACAGTGAAGAACCAGATATGACACACATTAAGTGTAAACATTACCTTTCATGTTTCTCAGTATTCTAAATGTCATACTTACCAATCTCTTCATCCTAGGCCCCAAATACTTACCTGCCGATCTGTAAAAGCAAATATCCTAAGCTTGAAAAGATTTGTAAGTGTTAAGATGGAATATGCAGAAGGAACAGCTTCTATTAAGCTGGTGCAGATTATTAGTGCTGTGATCCCAAACACAGAACAGGATCCTTCAGTCTATGAGTTGTGTCGACAGGGGCACAGGAAAATAATTTTCTTGTGTGGTGAAATCCAGGGTACCTTTTGGACAGGCTTATATAAGTCCTAGGGCCAATAGCTTAGTACCTACCTATGAACCTGATTTCAATGATGAACGTGTACTGTAAGTTTTATGCATCTGTTAAGACCTCTTGTATTTCTTACCACTCTGGTATCCTTAGTTCAAGAGGAAAAGTGAGACTTCATTCACACTTGACAAAAAAAAATCATCATTAAGGTGATATTTTTGTTTGGTAAGGTCAAATATAATAAAAACTTATGTTACAAAGTTGAGAAACATTTACTTTGGTATATTGTGGGTTACTAAAGATTTAAAGACAATGGCTGTCGCTCTGTATGGGGACGCGAAGATAGTGGTTAAGACTGAAGTAAGACACTCCTAGGGGATTTACCTTGTCCTGACAAACTCAACAAAGGTTCCTATAACCTGCCTTTTCTATTTATTTTTAATAGAGTTCTTGGTTCAAGCTATAAGGTAGCACATATCAGTCCCTGGGACTGACAGCATGTGGAACAGAGAAAAGCAAGCGCATGTTCTGATTAAATGTGTTTATGGCTAGACTTAAATTTGGTGTCTGCCTTCACCATCGTTTTAACTTAATAAACTACCTTTGTGATCTTTGCAATAATCTGCATCAAATCACATCACAATGCACCCGGGAGACAAAGAACTGCAGGCTCTATGAAAGTAGCAGGGGCTTTACAGTTGCATCTTTGTGCTACTTTACACAGCAGAGTGGTTCTTTGTATTTAGTTTGCACAGCATGTGATGTACAAGTGATGATTTCATTTGCAATAAATGTGATGATTTTGTTTACATGAAGGCTTTTCTAATCTTTTCATGCTGAATATTTTATTTTATTTGCTCTGTGCAACTCTTTGCTTCAGGGTCTGTTGACCATCAAAGCTTCCCCCCCATCAGTAAGATACACTCATTCCTTCCCATTACTGTGAAATGTTATCCAGTATTTATGTGAGAAATGTCAGGGGCATCATTATTTATATCGCCATTAGGATACATTCTGCTCTTGCTGGCATCCTAACAATGTGGAAGCATATCATAGCCTTATCCCAGCCCCCTGTGTTTTGCAGGGGGAGCTCTCAATGTCTTTCCCACATGGGTGCAGAGTACCACTCACTGAAGACTTTGACAACAAGCAGAGATAGGCCATCACAGAGAAACATTTATTAACTAACAAAACAATAAAACTGCATAAAACCAGCACAGGTGACTTACTAGTTAATAAATGTTTCTCCGTGGTGGCCTAGCTCTGCTTGTTTTCTAAATATTTTTGTTTAGCTGAGCAGCCTTTAGCAATTAGGAGTTCAAATATCCTCACTGAAACTTGGTCAGATTAATGCTCACATGCTAGGACTTCCTCTGACAGAATCTATGCAATACATGGCTCATAGGTAAGGACTAGGCTAGCTGCCCTTGCAGGCCATTTTAAGCCCAGACGATTTTCCTTGAAAGGTGAGAATCAATACCTGTATCTTTTGTTTGCACGGTAAACACCTTAACCATTATGCTAACTCCATCCCACCTTACTCCTAGGATGGGCATGCCCATCCACCCCTGCCAGTGCCATCCAACACTCATGCTGCTAATCACAATTAGGTCACCTGTGCCATAGTCCATAAGCCAGCAATCTATGCCGCACTGGCAATTATCTATTCTAATCAAGAGTTTTCTATTCATGTTGCTCTCCAGCTGGTGTGACCATATAAACTCATGATTATTGTGGGACAGCTAGAGAAATCTGGGTGCACAGAACCTAGCATTTTCCTGAAACAGTGGAAAGGTGAATTCAACATGATTTTATATAATTTCTTATTTTTCTGTGAAGAAATGAAAAAGCTATCAAAAATTTTCTTCCAAAAATTCCGGAAACATTCAGACTCCTCTTCTGTCAGCTCTGTAGATATTTTTTTAACATCATAACTGCTGGTTGGTGCACTTGTATTAATGTGCAACTGTGAAGGCTGCCAGCCCAGCTAGTTGGAATTTTGTAAATAATTCTTTATATTTGTGAATAGTAAGAAAACTGTATGTTATGCACTGAGCTTCAAGAATGCAACCTCAGTGTACCCTACTTTAAAATAACAGAAATGTATATGAACAATATGCCTATGCAAATTTATGTTTTGATAGTAAGAAGCTGGAACACACAGTTAACTTGCAAAACTCTAAGAAAATAAGTTGAAATTGTTTATGACTGTGGTATCTCTCAGTTTCAGCTAGGAGACAGGCTGTCTACAGCTAGAGGATTCTTTCTATTGTCTGGAAACAGAAATAATTACAGGTTTCAAAGGTAAGAAAAGTATGTAACTGTTTTATGTCTTCCAGTTCCAGGCAAAACATTTGAAAGATAAGTATTTTGACAAGCTAAATTTTAAGCTTCTGTTAGCCTGGAAACTGAAGGCAGAGGTGACAAGGAATGATATAATCTGAGATAAATAAGCAGAAATGTTTGATATCTTAAGAACTATCTGAGAGGGAGTCTGTGCATTTTGTATTTGTCTTTGGACCTAGAAACATTCTCTCATCAGCACTTCTCATCTGTATTTGCCTGGCTCTGTATGTAAGTCATTCAGGGCATAGTATCTCTTAGATATTGATAGGAATACAGTAAAGATTAGTTTAGATATTTTCTGTTTTTATTTGAGACTGTCCTGCAATGTTGTTTTAAAGTATTTCCTGTGATTCTGAACTCTGTTGTCACTGTGTTGAGTTACTGAGTATTGTCTTGTGCTTTTATTATTTATTATTAAATATATTTAAACCTTTTAATTGTGGCTGGTTTGTTTAGAGATATTTAAACTCTTAGAGTACTTGCATACATACTTAGTGATTAGGCCATTCCTAAATAGCCTTAGCTTTGGACACACCATTTGGATAACAGTAACATTACAGAGTAGAACTGGTCACCCTATGTAAGGGCCTTGTAGTAGCTGATAAAGGGTGGTTGGTAGCAGTGATGACTAACTTATAGTATGCACAGAAGGGGGCATAGCTAGTAAACCTGTGCCAGCCTTCCCCAGGAGTGTCTGTGCATTTGTATATAAATCAAATCTTAAAGTGTGTGTGTGTGTGTGTGTGTGTGTGTGTGTGTGTGTGTGTGTGTGTGTGTGTGTGCGCGTGTGTGTGAGAGCTACTTGGGCAGGGACACAAAGCACTGGTTGGACAGACAGGGTGCTGGAGGTTTTGGCTTGACCACTTGGCTGAGATCTTAACCCTATAGCTGTGCCAGTGAGGAGTCTTATTGGGGATCTGGAGAAAGAGGCAGAAACCAGCCTCAGACTGACTGTGATCTCTGTGTGCTCTTAAGGGAAAATGTATTTACTGTGTGTGTGTGCCCTTGTCATCCTCCCAATGTGCACATCCTTCACTGGTGCTAGTGGTGAGGATTGAGGCTCCTTGATTACTGGGTCAGTGCAGGGGCATCACAGCAACTATAACAAAATGTTCCATTTTGGCTTGTTTTCATCTCTTCGTTGGCCTCTCCTTGCTTTTTGTTAAACTGTTTACGGCCTTACAGAGCTCCTTCTGTCCCATTTACTCTAAATCCTTATTCTATCAGTACTAACAGCAGCTCTGTCCTGAAAGCCTGCAAAGATTTTAGTTAGAGTTTTCAACTTATGAATAACCAAGTTTATACTGAACTCTGATTTGCAAATATCTGCCATTCTGGACATTTATTTTTATCATCTGGTTGTCATATTAGGGTAGAATTATGTACAATACTGATAGGGTCTGGGTTGACACAGTGGTTTGGTGGTTAGTATTTCTTCCACACAAGTGTTGATTCTCAAACATGAATCCCAGATAAGGGGAGTTTTCTGTGCACCCTATGCACATATTTCCTATGTCCAGGTGGCTTTTTTCTAGATGTGCTGGCTTCCCTTATATGTCATAAGGTAAACAAGTGTGTGTGTGTGTGTGTGTCTGTGTCTATGCACACGTTATAGACTGGTAACCCATCCAGAAAATGTTCTTTGCCAAACACCCACTATTTGCCAGAACAGGCACTGGCTCCCTCTTCACTTGGAATAGAATAGGACTGGTATTGTGATCATCTGAATTATCTTCTGATTTGTAAGTTGGAGCATCTTCATTTTGTCCCACTGAAACTAATAATATGCTTACAAGTATCAGTATACTTATGGTGTGACAGACATGAATTGTAACACTTTGTTTAAGGTTGCAATTACTAGCATTTTGTTTTAATTAGCACTGAATGTTCTTACTAATGTACATGTAGAAATATCTAATTTAGTTGTATGGATTTCAATGTACACTGCCATTGTGTCTGTGTGTGCTGCTGTGCACCTGTGTCCATATCTGCCACCTAGCACTCATCTCCAGTAAGCACATTTACTCCTCCCTTCCCTTCTTCTCAGGAAAATGACAGTAAAAGCCATCAGTTTGCCTATCGTCAAACAAAGCTTAAGAGAATTTTTGTCTACTTCTAACTTTCCCCCCTTGTTGGCCAGCAGATACGCTGCTATGCCCACTGCAATGAATACAGTTCATGTGCAAGCTTCCATAAACCTGATACATTTTACTTGAATATTGCACTCCTGTTTAAGCCTATGTTCCCAAGTTCTGCTCCTACCCCTTTGGTGGCTAGATCCTCTGCCACACAGACCAATAATCAAAAGTGAGTTGTGGTATGCAGTCACAACTTTATCCCTCATTGTCACACAGTCAGTTTAATAATCAGTAACACCTTACCATAAATAGAGGCTGGTGCTAATTTAGGAGTAAAAAGACCTTGCAAATATTACTTGAATCTATCAATTCCTTCAACTATACCTGATTAAGTCATAACTACATTTCATTGAGACCCACTGTAACAGTATCTTTTAAACTGAATTTTGTTTTCCACTAGGCTGTTGAGACCATCAGCCAGACTACTGAATCTCCCCTTTGTTGTTTCCAACCAAGAGTTAACCTACCACAACAACAGATCAGGGCAAGTTCCCAGAAGATGGATGACAGAATAGGTCATTATCTAACTGCCCCTGGAGTACGAACTACAGAAGTCAGCTCCAGTTGTGCCCTAATACTCTGCGAGGCTTGCCTTTTGTTTTAATTTAGTCTTATTATAGCTAACCCTTCTGCTGTGTCAGCCTGAATAAGCAGAAGTCCCATGATATCAGCTATTGACCCTTGCATCCATCTGAGCATGTATTGCTTGCTCAGTACTTTTACTCTCTACTGCTGCTGACTTGCTGTAACACCTAGCAATCATCATGTATTACTACTGCAACAGATGAAGTTGCTTCATGCCCACTCCCAACATAGCTGAGCTGGCATTGGCTGGTCACCCTCACATTCCCTAGCTGGTTCCTCCAGCACCTGGGCCACTACTCAACCTGGGGTCCGCTGGGACATATTCAAGTCTTTATCCCTGTATGCCACACACGCACCTGCATTACAACAGTTCATTTGGCTACTACTGCAGGGCTTTTCCGGTCTCTTGACCTCCTCATTTTGAGAATAATTAAGACAATTAAGGTAGTTAAATAATACCCATTTTATTTATTTACTCACTTATTTTGTTTTTCTTTAAGTCATATCCTAAGGTAGAGCAATTCATTCTTAAAACTGTTCTGATTTTTCCTGGGCTTTGAACTGGTTGATCTGATTTTGTGCTTGTATATTACTTGCTGTTGATATTTATTGATATGGATGATGATTCACCACACAGCAGGGACCTTTCTCTCGTCCACCTCCAATATACTGACTCTACGATCCTTGCATGCAGCGCAGAATCACTGTAGATGTCAAGGTATCCTTAGGAGAGCAAAGCAAGGGCCTCAGCAGTCTGAGTTTGGGGGGGGGGGGGGTGCTTGTAGATACCACTAAAGATTACCAGCTAGAATAGTGGGATGAAATCAACCTTCCCTGTCTAAACCGACAACCAGGAAATTGTTTTTCCAGTGCTAATACACAGGATCTGTGCTCAAATGACTGACACTACAATACTGTCAACAAATGTCAATTTGAAATGCAACAACAATGGCTTAGTTCCTGACTAGGTATGTTAACTTGCATACATCGCTGAAATTAGCCATAACTTGACAGTTGTCAAACTGCCAGGATTTCCTGTATTTCAGGGTACTCTCAGCAAATGATGTAAAACCACACAGATTGTAATCAGGGCCAGCAATTCCTTTGAATATGTTCATGGGATAGGAATAAATTGCAGATATATCTGACAATCTTTCAAAAGTCAGGCTGGGGATTTTTCTGCCAGAGTTTGCCAGTTTCCTTATCAACCTTATAGTGAGTGAGCAGTTGCTATCCCATGAACATGTCCTCGTCCCTAGCTGTGTGCGCCATCTCTTATTTCTGAGCAGCTGCCAGTTTATTTCAGGACAGCTTGTTCAGAGTATAACCTTGAAGTGCATGACTGATACTACTGCATTTCTTATACAGATATTATCTTCAGCTGCTGAGCTTCACCTTCCTGCAGAAGTCATGTTAATGCAGAAGTTAGAATTTTCTGCAGTTATTTAATCTGCTTATTATTCGAGCATTACGTTGTGCAGAACCTGGAAGCTAGTGGCTTGGTGAGGGCTCATTCTAGACCAGTTCTGGCTGTTAAATAATTTAGATGAGCTCTTTGATTTTTAAAATGAGTTCAGTTACACAGGGACATAATGACAGTGACAGTGCATAATGTTGTGAAAATTGTCCATTCAGCAAATCTCTTTTTTGCTGTAACAGGTTATCCTTATTCTGTTTAGCATTTTGGTCTATCCTACTATCTTCTGTAATTTTCCACCAAGTTTATGACATGTTTAAGCTCACAATGAACATCCTGGTAAGGTGTACGATGAATTGCAGAAAGAGTTTCCCTCTGCTGGCTAATTGATGAGTAAATACTTCGGCTCTATGAATACCATGAGCTACAAAACAATAGAGTGACTGATTGTTTCTGGCTAGGTGAAGAAGGGTGCAAACCCCAACTTGTCCGAAACACAACTCAGTGCTCTATTACATTTACTCACTATCCTTGTTCTATGTCAGTTCCTTCATGTATTATTACATAGTTTTCCAGTGATTAATTACCAGCATAAACAGTGACTGAGAAGTCATCCATCTATCCATCCAGCCTTCCTTCCATCTAAACAAGATGAAGAAGACATCTCTCAATTGGGCTATGCCTGGTACAATTCCTGTTGATGTGATCAGAGACATCCTTACCAGCTACTCATATCACCTCCACTAGGTCTTTTTGATCTGGAAAAGCAGTTAATCCACTTTTAAGATCCTCCTGGACTGACACAGGAAAAACAAGTCCAGCAACCCTATGAACGAACTTCATTTCTGCTGCTCGTATCTGGCAGCTAATGTTTTCAGTCACTATCCAAAGCTCATAAACAAAACTGAGGATAGGGATTGCGGCTTGCCATTAAACTGAGAATTCTAACCTATGACTTGGATACTGACTCAGCACTACAGCCAGGTACAATACCTGCAATACTGCTGCCAGTCTGCTGGTCCATCTCCCAATCTCTCTCCACGAATACTAGTGAAGAAGACTCCAATATAATTAAATGCTGGCATGGTTGGGGACCTCTTTCTTATATCTCCTTATACTATGTGCCACCTCTGTGGGAGATATGACTCGTAAGGATATTGCCTTGGAAGTTCACAGGATCAGGAAGAGGAAGTTATGACCATTGGGCTTCTGCTGACAACTGAGTGGGAACAGACACCATACATGGCTATTGCAGTGATGGTAGGAACTCCAAAATAGATAACTGTAATTCTTAATAATAAACAATCCAGAAAAAAATGCAAAACAGCACTAACATTAGAGCTGAGGAATAACTACAGAGTGGAAGAAAATCTCCATAAAAAGGGAAGCTGATGAACCCAAACATAGGAGTCAGAAGTAACACTAAAAAGAAATGAAGAAATAATCTTATAACAGTTTTGCAGAAAATCTGACCTCACAAAATATAATGTAGCCTAGGGCCATTTGTCTTAAACATGCAGGCTGGTGGAGTGGGAAAACAGATCTGGAGAGGAATCTCTTTTACAAAGCGTGTGAGATAAAGGGAAGGATACAGAAGCTTGGCAAAGATTCAGAAGCTGAGAGGTCCTACACTGAAGAAGGCAATTTTGAAGGACTTTTGAACTCCATTCTGCTCATGCTGGTCTATTTGGTGGTTTGAGGTCCTAATGCCTGCCAGCATTCATTTATTGACATTCGATTACTGGGAAAGTCCAACTGGGTAGGTGCACATTTTCAGGAAAGGCGGGGGAGAAAAGCTCAAAAATAGGTACTTACGTATTATCGCAACCAGATTTTCACGGTTGCGAAATTCCCATACTTGAATAGTAACGACTGCATGAAACAGTGTAAGGTGTGAATCAAAGTCCGCTTTGCATTTCAGAAGCTATAGATTAGCTGCAGTAACTGAAAACATACAATAAATCCTATTCATGTTTTGCCTGTATTACAGGCTTACACTTCAACTGTCATGGATGCTGCCTTGCTGATGAATGCAGTGTTTGCAGCGTGATGAAGGAATCCTTCACAGAAATAAAACACAGACACAGGAAATAACACTTTGGTAAAGCAAAACTTTTTAGTATGTGGATTGGGAACTTTCAGCAATTGTTATATACTGTCTTGTAGCAGTCCCAGGACAGAAGTGACACAGCTGTGATTCCCAAAACTATGTATGACCATTATTTGACAGCATTGGCTGACACAAAAATGGAACGTTCACTGGGCAGCGTTGCAACAAGCGACATGCTGCCAGTAAAGAGCATGAAGAAGCAATAACAATATGTTTTGTAGTTTGTTTTGCTAGCATTGTGGAAAATTATCTTTTCTGGTAAAGAAAACACACTTTTTTGCATTTCAACCACTTTCAAGACCATATTTCCTGATTGGCAAGCAACCACTATTGCCACGAAAATCTGGTTGCGATAATACGTAAGTACCCAAAAATATTACAAAAACATTTTAAGAACAGAATTTTACAATCTTTAAAAATAATTCAGAAACATGTACAGTTCAAAATATTATATCAAATTACACATAACTTGAAAACATTGCTTAAGAATGGATATAAGTTATAAGACAATGACAATATTTAGAGATATTTTAGCCAATTTATAGCAACATTAATGTAAGTTAGTATAATTCCAACGATAACTGTGATAAGAAGCACGTGAAAAAACATAGTTACAGCATATTTAGAATGAGAGTCAGATGGGCGAAACTGACTGAAGTAAGACAGTGAGTGAAGACAGGAGACTAAGAAGGTGTGAATGTATGAACAGGTAACTTGTTCATATTTAGGGATACAGTTTATCCTGGGGTGGAGCAAGAAAACAGCCAGAGTTTAGCTAGCAAGACTTTCAGAATGGTTTTAAAGAACTGGAGGAGGGGTATTGACCTGATGGATACAGGTATGGAGTTCCAGGCCTTAGCAACATAGTATGAGTGCAGATCATGTCCAGCAGATTTGATAGGATTATGGACAGAGGTGCATTTTTGGTCATTGTATCGTAATGACCATTAGTTGAGTAGAATGGTATTTATTGAGGGACAATCAGATGGATGCTAGATAATTTTACAGATGGTAAGAAGCTGTGCATATGTTAGTTGATGGGGTAGGCCTAATCAAGTCAGGCTTTTTAGTGCTATAGAGTTCATAGGTTGGTACTAGGCTATCAGCTCTAGGGCCTATACAAGCCTAGCCATAACAATTCTCTGGCTATTTCTTCCCACAGTATTTACTTCCCTGTGAGTTGTGGGTTCTGAAAGGGGTAACTGCTTTAAAGTTAGCTACTTTACTGTAGCATTGTTCAGGTTTTGATTTTTGTGATGTCTGGAGGTTAGTAAGGATTCCCTTTTGGAATGTACCTCACAAGACATCTGCAGCAGCTGGAAAGGCCACAGAAGTACCTCACAAAGAGGATTACTGGCCTCAAACAAATGCCCTACACTGACTGCCTCAAAAAACTCAGCTTTACTCCGTAGCATATCGCCTACTCCAAGGTGATCTCTGCCTAACATATAAAGCTATATCTATATGCTATATCTATATCTATATACATATATATATATATATATATATATATATATATATATATATATGCTACACCTAAAGAAATCCCAATCCCTCCGAGCTACACACTCTAGGGACCTAAACCTTGTCAACACAATAAACAGGACATGCTGGAGGGATAGATTCCTGTCCCAGAGACTTCCTATACTCTGGAACAAGCTACCCATCTATGTCAAGCAAAGTTCTTCATTAGCACTCTTTAAGAAAAATCTTGATGAGTGGATGGGAAATAGGAAATACACCCCAGGGATAATTTCTGTACACCCCAGGGATCACTTCTGTGTCTCTGCTGGACAGTGGCACAGAAAAATAACTTTCTTGGGTGGCGTAAGCTATGGAACCTTGCTGGCTAGGCTTATGTAGGCCCTTGGGCCGATAGCCTAGTACCTACCTATGACAGTGTCATAAAGTAGTGAGGGGAAGAGGTAAGTAGTGGCAAGTGTAGTTTTAGTTGTGTTGTTCAGAAAGTTTTGGCTCTGCAAAGTATACCTAGCTTTTGTAAAGTGAATTTTTATTATGAAATTTTGTATATGTAGGTCGAATTTAAGATCATCCCTAATAATTTTCTATGAGAAGTGACATGCTGCAGTGGCTGTTAATGCTTCCTGAGCAATTTTTTGGAGATGTGCCATGTTGTCAGATGTACATACGAGTGTGGAGTCATCTGCATACTGCATTGTATTAGGGAGGCCTGTTGCATAGATGTGTGTGGGGTGTTGGTAAGAATGTTAAAGAGGAGGAGACCAAGGACAGAGCCTTGTGGTACACCGGTGGTGACTGGGAGGTATGTAAAGAGGGTGGAATCCCATTTTATTGACTGATACCTACTCGACAGGAAGCTTGTAAACCACAAAAGGGTGGGATGAGATAGAACTAGTGAGGGCATGTGAAGTAGAAGTTTGCTGTGACAAACTGTGCCGAAGGCTTTAGACAAGTCTATAAATAATAAGACTAGTTTGCCATTATCTCTAGCTTTATTGACAGTATCTATAAAAGTTAGAAGTGCAAGGTTAGTACTATGGGCAGGACAGAAGCCATTTTGTGTGAGGGCAGGAGTTCTTGAATATATTTTTCAAGTATTAAGGAGATGGGGATAAGATTGCTAAAGGTCTAAAGTTAGTAATGTCTGTTGAATTTCCTCCTTTGTGTTGAGGGATACTGTTGGATCATTAGTCCTCCTGTTTCTGTGGATGGACCTCCTCTACCACATCTAGATGTTTCTACTTACTATGGCCATGTCTAACATGGAGCTACAGCCAGTTTTATGACTGGTCAACATCTAAGACATTTCATGTTGTAATTCCAACCACTTGCATCACATGACAGTGAGCTTACCTAATTCAGGAATTTAGAAAATTTTATTTATTTATTTATTTTTGTTAACAGGGTAGTGTCCGAATTGGTTGAAAAAAAAAAACGTTTTCAGCAGAGACTCGTGGTGAAAAGCTCCACAAGAGTACAAATTAGCTATAGTATAATTATTTAAGAACAAGTAAAGCAAAAATATAACAAGTTTAACACTAGGAATACAGGTCATAGCAAAAGTTTCACATAGAAAGATAATAAGTGAGGAAAACAATGAAGTTATAAAATGTATACAATATCCCAAAACAAATCAGAAATTTAGAAGTTATACAAGTTATACAAAAGTATACAATGTTCTCAAGAAAAAAAAATCAGAGAGATAATATGTAAGTCATGCAAGAGATGAGCAGCAATAGGAAAAGAGACTAGCCAGAAGAAATACAGGGGCAAGGCCAGTTAGTATTTAAATAATCTTTCAGGGTAGTTTTAAATGTGGACAGATTGGGATTTTTTTGGATGTGCTGAGGTAGATTGTTCCAGTCCTTGGCTATTTTATAGGAGTAGAGGGAGTTACCATGATAGTTGTGAGACGGGGTCACTTTTAACATTAGTTTGTTGGATGACCTAAGGAGTCTGCCGTTAGAGTTAGGTTGGACTAGGTTTGAAAGATCAGGGCAGACTATAGGGTTATATATGATTTTATGGGCAAAAGAAAGTTGCTTTAGAGCTAACAAGTTGGGAAGTTCCCGCCAGTTGAGTTGTCGGAGAGGTGTAAGTGGTGGGTTTTATGAGGTTGATTGGTGGAAAACTTAGCTATTTTGTTATAGCAGGACTGTAGTTTATTGAGGTCAGTTTTTGATAGGTTGGTAAAGATCTGAGAGCAGTAGAGGAGGGTGGATAGCAAATGAGATCTTGCTGTGGCAAGTCTAGCTTTCTGAGTAAGGTAAGGTTTAACCCTCTAGAGAGCTCCGAGCTTAGAGTGGACTTTTTTAATTGTAAGGCAGATATGTTTATCACATTTTAGTATGTCATCTATAGTAACTCCTAGGAGCTTGATCTGATTGGTGGGTTCAATAATTGTACCATTAGAAGAGTGTATGGAGAGGGGTGGTGTGCTGAACTTGGAAGATTTGTTAGAGGAATAATGAATTTGGTCTTATTTGGGTTGAGGATGAGTTAATGGTTATTAAGGTAACTTTCAATGTCCTGGAAAGATGTTTGCATATTTTGTTAAAGTTGTTGAGGGGAGTGGGCTGAGCAGATAAGACAGGAATCATCAGCATATTGGATGATGGTGGCATGTTGAGTGACAATATCAAGGTTACTGGTAAATATGACAAAGAAGAAGGGCCCATGTATGGAGCCTTAGGGAACATCAGTGGTGACCGGTAATAGTGGGGAGAAGTTATTTGCCCATTTAGTAGCTTGTTGACAGTTAGATAACTATGGAACCATGCTAAGGATGCAGTAGTGAGCTTATAAGTGGCAAGTTTGTTGAGGAATAGTTGGTGAAATACTGTGTCAAAAGCTTTAGACATGTCTAGAAAAATAGCAGAGAATAGCTGTCCTTCATTTTTGAGGAAGCGAATGGTATCTGTAAAGGATACGAGGGCTGTGTGTGTACTATGATTAGATCTGAAACCATGCTGAGAGCTAGAAAGTAGGTTGTTAGTAAGGTGGTTCATGAGTTGTAGATGAATACATTTCTATTGGATTTTTGCTATATTAGAGAGGATGGCAATGGGAGGTAGTTAGTAATACTTCTAGATGTACCACCCTTATGTAGTGGTATGATATGAGAAATTTTCCAAAGATTGGGTACATACTGTTTTGAGATAGAGCAGTTTATTAGTATGGACATGGGGTAGGCGATGGCTGGAGCAGCTAATTTTAGGAACTCATTGGGAAGCTGGTTAGCAACCAGACAGTAGGGTTTTAGCTTACATAGAAGCCTTTTTATATAGGTGGTTTGGATGGGTTTAAAAGAGAAAGAGTTAGTGTCATTAGAGTTTGGGGAGGGGACAGTGAGTAGTAGGTTTGGTTTGCTGTCTAAGAGAAAAGTGACAGAGTACATGAAATGAGAGTTGAACTGTGAGGCTAAGGGTTCAGTGGTATTACTAGTGAAGGAAGCAGGGGTGGAGTATTTACCAGGTTTTAGGAGGTGGTTGATGTAATGTCAGAACTTTTGTGGGTTGTGCTGGCCCATTTTTGTCAGCAGGCAAGAAAGTAGGTTTTCTTATCACTGATGACTCTATTTTTAGCTTGGTTTATAAGTTGCTGATATAGGAAGAGACCAATTTTGTTTTTGGTTGTACAGTATAGTGAACTAACATTACTAACTGTGAAATTGTAAGACATCTCTAGGATGTGCTCCTAGTACAGTACATGGCAGGCAGAAGCGTGTACCTTTGCTACATACTGCACTCTGCCTATCTGCCCTGAGGTATATACATCTTGCTCCTACAGCAAGAAATGAATATTGGTATGCTCAAGAACTTCATGAACTGCACAGATGAGGGTAAAGTTGGACAGACCTTCTCTTGCATCCCATTATTTTACAAACTGAGATCAGCGCTAAAAATGTTTTTCTACCTTGTCTAAAAAGCTATTGACTACCCTACCCTTAAAAGCCCATCTTCAGTTCCTCAGAAAGTAGAGAACTACCAAGTTATCCCTAATTTTCCACTTAATAGGAATGTTATTTAGAAATTACTTAATATACAGATTTTTTGTCTTCTTTAATCCCTCTACCTGCTGACCATGAGAGCCATCTGACAGCGGCCCATCATTTAGGCAGCTATCAGGAGTGGTTTTAATATTTTTGTATTCAGTCATATCTCCTGCAAGTACTTTGCATTGTGCAGGAGAAGGGACATGCAATGGGTTGCTGTGAAGGGTTTGCCCTCACTTATGCAAAGGGCATCTCCTCTCAGGCAGCCTTCCCACAAAGTATGAGTTGTAGTTTCCCCAGCCTCTACCAAGGAAATCACACTATTCAAAGAGACCTGGGCATGCACATCTCTTCTCACCACCAGAAAAGTGAACAGGCTACACTCCTTTCACTCCTCCTGCTCCTCCTCCCTCCTTCCCTGGATGGCTAAACATGTGCTGGGGCCGCAAATTGAACCTGGTCACCTGGGTTGCAGTCTGGGTTTCACTACTCTGTATCAGAAATACAGGCCAGAAATTAATCCATGTACAGCTGGAGCTGTCTCTCTTTTCACAAGGTCTCTTGGACTGATGGCAGTATGCTTTCAGAGATTGACACTGCAATAAAGATAACCTTACTGACTGTGGTGATGGAACAAAGGTGCTATTACACCTCGGTTCTCATGTTCTCATCTACGTTCAACAACACATGTGATGGAAGCCTCCACTCCTACTGACAGTTATGTCTACAGTTCCTGAAAGGTTTTCTTCTTACCCTTCACAGTGTTGTCGGTGTGTGGTCTCTGATCCAAAGTCTTTGTACAGCCACGTACAGATTTTTGGTATTCCAGAATGTTTACTGTTACAGTGACTATCTTGTTTTATGGTCTATGGTAAAAATGGGGTTTACTTCAATCAACTGATTAATACCTCATGAATCAACTGCTGAAGAATTGAAAAGAAAAAAAAAAGAAAAAACAACTTGGAGACACGCTCACACTTAAACAGATCTATTCATAGGTTACACAACAGTAGAGAAAAAAGAAAATTCTACTTTTGACATACTTGTTTCATCATATTTCTTTGCTCAATCAGCACTCGCTCCAATTTGTAAATCGGCTGACACATTCTACTGTAAACACAACCACTAACAGGAATTATTCAAAGTTGAGGGTTGCTATTTCTCTGCCATATGTACTACAGGTGTTTCAATATTTACCCTAGTTATCATTCAGAAATAACAAGTATCTCTTTACTCTGCATATGTAAATATATATTTTACACCTTGTGAATTTATTATGTTTTGCATTCTATACTTCGGTAACCCTGTTTAATTGTGATTATGTCCAGAGTAATCCCTAGGCCAAATCTGAAATTGATCTTTGTTAGGTTAGTCCACTACACTTGTTATGATGCATAATAAAAATAGTCATATGAAATATTTGCACACAAATTACTCAGAAAAGATTTCATATACATATGCAGAGAGATGCAATGTACTTCCCTCTCCATCGTTGGTTAAACATGCTTTAACTACAGTGTTTTGTATATATACATATACACACACACATCATATATATATATATATATATATATATATATATATCTATATATATATATATATATATATATATATATATATATATATATATATATACGCAAACACACACACACATGTACATACACCCAGACACAGAAATGTGTGTCCCCATATGAGCTAGCTGCTTTTTCGAAGTGTCAGTAGCATATCAGGTAGTGTATTTACTGTTGGTGGAGAATGCTGTTAGTACTATTCCCACACCAGCTAGACAGATAGCTGACACTGCACAGCAGTATTAAGGTGGTACTGCACTCGAGTGTGTCGTCCTTTAGATGAGACATTAAACCAAGACCCCATTATCTTGCATTGTTGGTAGCTCAGATGGATGTAGAAGATCCGACAGCACCCATCAAAAAGAGCAAGGGAAATTCCCAAATGCCCTGGCCAAATGTCCTCTAGCAGTATTAATACCACCTCGGGTCTCCCCTGAAGACAGGCTACTAGCCTAGTGGGACTAACCCAGTCAAGAAAGGATATATAAAATAAACTCACACACACTGCATGACATAAATGTGCACACTTCACTGTAATGTGTACAATGCTGCCCTGCTCTGGAATGATAACTATTAATGTTATTATAAAAAAAAGACTGTGGATTTAGTTTAGAACTGTAACATTAGACAAGTTCCAGTTACATAGCCAGAATGGCAGTGATATCAGTTTTATGAAGCTACAATTCCTTTAAACATGGACTGATACCACTTGTAATAAACTGTATAAATCAGAAACTATGTACTTCATATGAAGCAAAATCATACATTGTTCAAGTCAGTACCTTCAGATATGCATGCTGTAGTAGGACAGTGTACTAACCCATTGCATAAATCGGGCTCTAAAAGCAACTGAAGGAGGAGGATCATATTATGGAAAAAGGATCAGTTGCGGACTTCAAGGTGGACAAGGTCAAAGTTAACAAATGAAATTCTTGTTTAAGAGAGTTAGTTTTGATGTCAGTTAAATTTCACCTGCCATGTATACACTGATATGCATCACAGTAGGTCTCTGTTGAGCTAATGAAATCCTGTAATATATTTATGTTTTATTTAAGATACATCACAGTATGTACAAGTGTCTCTTTTTGACAGCTACCCACAAGCCCTGTCTGGTTATGAGATGCTCAAAGCTAAATCAGTGTGCAAATGGAAACTGAGGAGCAATGTCCATCACTACAGGACAAAGCTCATCAACATCTCACATCCCAAATGTTACGTTTTAATTTGCCACTGTCGCTGCCCAATAAAACCCAATCAGGACTCATGAAATAGCTTAACTGTTCCCAAACAGCAGACTCAAGAATTTCTAACCAAATGGTCTAGAAAGTGATGGCAGTTTGAATTCTAGAGGACTGATTAATAGGAAATCAAAAATTGAAGGGAAAGGTGTATTTCTGAGTACAGTCAGGCTTACTTGATAACTTTCTTGAGAGAGAACTGTTAAACACTATGCCAGGGGTACATGTGTCAAAGGATATTATAAACCTTCAAACAAACTCAATACTGGGAAATTATTCTAAATGCTGAACTGTCAATAAAACCTTATCAAAAAAGGTGAAATTACAACCCTGCAGCTTCTTGTACTGCACCATTGTAACAATAAATGTTGAATCTTGAAACTATTTAACAAAGAGCAAGATCCAAATGTTAGTCTTACAAAAACTTTAATAGGACCCATCTTTACAGATGAGCTTCTTCAAAACACAGACGTCATTCACAGCTGTAAAATATTTCTCCATTAATACTGCACTATGAGCAGCCACTGTTAAAATAAACTACAAAAGTGGCTTCCAAAGAGCAGAAGCGTAAGATGTTAGAAAAGGAAATATACACTTCTCCCTAAAACTAGAATCTGGTTAATTAAAGGATTGATGCAACTTATCCATAATATGCATACAGCTGTTAATGCTGGACAGTGTTTACAGTGAATACCAACGTGCATATGACCATTCACAGTTATAAAATAACAGGAAAATATATAACTTCCACATTGACTATGCTTTTCATCCAGTACCAATGCATTTATTTAATAAAGTCATATCAACCATGCTATTTACTATTATGAGTCCTGTTTACAGTATTTTAATAAAAGCAAAACAGGAGACTCCCCATTGTTATAATAATAGTTGAAGATACCGTTTTATCACATTCTTATTTTTTCATGGTTTCTAGATTTTTAACCTCAGCAACTAAGTGGTCCCAGGTGGCTAGTCCCAGACTAGAGAAGGTTTTTTCCACCAACAGTGGTTTTAAATGAACTTCAAATTAAGCTAACACCACTGAAAAAACTTCAAAAAAGTTTGAAGTACTTGGTTTTAAGAACGAACCAAGGTCAGTGTAGTTTTTTAGCTCATCCAGTCAAATAAATAAATAAAATAAAACGTATTTAAAATACAACAGATATGTAGAAATTCTTTCGAATCAGGAAACAGTATTGTACACGAGTGCACATATATATAAAAAATATAATCCTAGAATATTAATACATTTCAAAGAGGTTACCATAACTCCAAAAGAAGATTTATTACCAGAAAGCTATTCCTGCTATGTAGAACATATCCAACAAACACTGTATATAAGGAACATTTTTATGAAACTTCCAAAGCAAGCTATTTTGAAAATGTTGTAGGCTATGATCTACGATGACCATGTCTGACATTTACTTGACTATTTATTCCTACTTATTTTGCTTATTCTGCTAGATTGCTAGGATACATAAATGCCAACAAACTAGCCTTATCATCTACTTTCTGCATCACTGGCTGTTGAAATGAAAAGAACAGATAACTACTGCAGAGTCAGCAAATTCTCATGATTACACTTGTATTTTATAGTTTTAAATTATCAGTTTACTAAACTACAAAGATATCTGAAAAAAAGTGTAGTAAAGAACAGATGAAATAATCACATGAAAACGGCTTCTAAGTTCATTAGTGTCTATAAAGAGAACCAAAATTTTATTTATTTATTTATTCGATTTGGTCTCTGGGTCATTTCCAGACAAGACCAAAACCAGGAGACAAACATATATACATAAAGAGAAATATCACACTTTTACACAGTCAGACTGCATAACATCCGTACAGATATGGTAGATTAAGGCTATGAGCTATTAATGAGCTACTTTCTGTAATCAAAGGTTCGATTCTGTCAGCTTCCATTTGCCTACTGTGTAACTTGGAGTAAGATACTTGACAACAGAGTGCTCCCAGATCGCCCCTGAAAAAGAGTTACTTGCGTCCAGTGGACTTGCTCATTTAGCAACGTGTCATGACAAAGCAGTCTTTGGGCTGGATATAACTGTGCTGCAAATACCGAGTATATGAGTAACTAACAGAAACAGTTCAGAAAGAGATCAAAGTTTTAGATTATTACCTAAATTAGCAGAATAGCAACTTGGACAAATGCACTTCTGCTTTAATCAAAAGGAATTACGCAGTGATATATAATTAAAATTCTGTCTAATAATTAAAACATAATTCAGTACAGGGATCTAACAAACAAATAGGCTTAAAACAGTAACTTAATTACAGTTTGCTGCTTGTTGAGACAGAAGAGTCTTCATGTAGCCTACAATACATAAGCATATAGTGTGTGTTCAGTAAGCTTAACTTTGAAGCCTAAGTTTTGACTAATTTCTAATAAAAGTTAGCAGTTGCTGCCATGTGGCTGGGGTTATCTTGCTGAAGGCCTTTACTCAGGTTCATATGCGTGTACTAGGCTAATGGCTCTGCAGCCTTTACAAGCCTAGCCCATAGGATTACCCTGACATCATGCTTCCCGACCTTAGTTCCTAGTGCCTCTGTCGAGTAGAGCCACTGGAGTGAACCCCGGGGTGAATTTTTTTATTTCCCATCCACTCATCAAGATTTCTCTTGAAGAGGGCCAGTGAGGTGCTCTGCTTGACATGCATGGGAAGCCTGTTCCATGGCATGGGCAGTCTCTGGGTTATGAACCTGTCCCTCCAGCATGTTCTGTTGATTGTGGTAATGAGGTTGAGGTCTTCTATTACAAGACCAGAGGAGGTTCTTTTCAAGGTAGAAACCCCTTGCTTACAAGAACCTATATAATACACAAGTTATCATTTTATATCCCTTGCTTACAAGAACCTATATAATACACAAGTTATCATTTTAAATCCCTTGCTTACAAGAACCTATATAATACACAAGTTATCATTTTATATCCCTTGCTTACAAGAACCTATATAATACACAAGTTATCATTTTATATGACAGAAGGAGAACTGTCCTGCGGCTGTGGAAATGTGAAGATGAATGCTGACATTAACAGTAGAGCTGTGGCGATAACCGGTAGCCACCTAGCTTTTCAAAAGATAACTAGTGATGCTCTGTCGATTCTGAATCAGAGCTGAAGCTACAAACTTTACCCAGTGTAGTTAGAAGGTGTATAGGAAGAGCTGAGAGCAACCATTGCAAGTAAAGACTGTATTTTTGGGTGGTTCTTAAAACAACAGACAGGGTACTCCCTAAATCCAATTCTTTTGGATCAGTCCAGTAACAAAATGTGATCATCAGATTCAAACTCTACGTTATTCCATATCACTGAAAACATTGTGCTACACCCTTTTCTAACACTACAAACTAGATATGTTAGATACAAAAAGTTTGAGTAGAGAGTCTGGAGGAGCAGTTGTTTCACAATTCCAAAACTGGAAATGGTACTTAGAAGCTCATTAGATAAGGATCTTTTTTTTTTTTCGATTACAAGGCCAAAGCTCACTCATCTACAATGTGAAAAATTCCAAAATGCACTCTGTGAACAACTGGATCACTTTACCAGCAAACATCCAGTTATGTCAATATCTTTTCTTTGGAATTTTGTAAAAAAGAAAATCATTCAACTTAAAGAATCTTTAAAGTCCACGGGAGAAGAATAAAGGCAAATGAGCCAGTAAAATGCAGTGAGACTCAAAAGTCAATCAAATTACTCAAGATATTCTTGCATCATCTATCAGTTGCCCACTGACATCTAACTGGTGGTAGGAACATTACATAAAATGTCCAAGACTCCAAATCCTAATGATTCGCATGTGTATGCACACCTTTGTTTTAGGACAGACACTGCTTACACAAAGCTGCCAGTACTACTCTAACCACATTCCTCTTAACTGAGTCAGGCTGAGGGTGCAAGAACATAGAACTAAATTAGGAGACCTAAGAAATTTGGTCTTACAGCAGCATATGACGTCTGAACTTCATTTGAATCCGTCAGGCTGAAGTGAGAAGGGTGTGTGACATTAGTGATATGAATAGCAAAACTCCATTTTAACACTTTCAATGACAGGAAATTAAAACTCATCTAAGCAGTAAAGCAGTATTCTATATTAAGGTTCAGTTTAAGGTCAAGTACTATTCGAGACTGTATCCATCAACTTCTTATAGGGGCTGGAAGTATAAGAAAGAAGGCCTTGAGCCTCATATTAAAAGCAAGTCAGCACATGCTAACCACCAGGCATAGTGAGGAATAATATGGCAGTTAACACTGTTAGCCAAATATAAAAACATAAGCAAATCATTTCCCAAGAAAAAGGTGCAAGCATTACCTTGACTATTAAATACAAAACAAAACAAAAGTGCTTCTGTACATACAGTATTTCTTCAGCAGTGAGGTACAGATCCCTCAAACATGCATCAGATGCCGCACATTCTATATATGAAAGGGTTGCTGACAGACAAGTATTTCAGTCCTATGTTACATGCTGTCTGGTCCTTATACAACAGTAAGGCACAAGGTCCTTAGCCTTGTGCTACAGACCAGAATCCAAATGTCGGTGAAGTGAGGCATGAATCTATCAGTCTTGTAAGGCAAACCAGCAGTCAAAATGCGTCAGGAGACACAAGGCCAGATTATATGCACAATAAACTTTAGACTGAAGGGAGGCACACAAATGTAACTGTTGATGTTATCTTGTCTTACTGTTTCTCTCTACATAAGACAATGTTTTTTGTGCCAAGAATTGTCCGAAAACTATAACCATCAGCAGTCCCACTTTCCAAATATTACTATTTATTTGGACTGTGTGTGTCTGTTTTCTGCAAAACAAGTCTGGGTGTTTTTTTTTTTTCAGAGATGCTGACAAGAGTATTTAGGAGCAGGAATTAAGGCAAAACTACACAACTGAAGTTTCCAAGTTGAAAATTAAGCCCAACACATTTCACTAACTGGCATGTTCCATACCATATACTGACTAGACGATTCTTGAGAAATGAGTAATACCATGTTAATTGCCCTGGGAATTCTAGGAAATCAGTACAACCTTAAATGTGTCTCATCTCAAACTACTAATAAGTAGGCCAACATTTGCACTGTGATACCCTAACTTGTATCACAACACCCCTGAGAGAGAGATGGTAGAACGTTCTAGCATTAAGAATACTGGTGGTGAATATTACTACCATTAAGTAGATTTCACCTTGAAAGACACTGTGTAATTGGCTAGCTGTTGCCTTCAACATCAAGTACTTGATAAATAATACGGTAGTCCAGATGAGATATGAAAACAGCTCGCACAATCATGCCTTAGTACATCTAGGGATGCATGCCTCAGGAGAAATGAGCAGGTTCTGCTTCTTCATTCCTGTCCCCTCTTCAGAAGGCTCCTTCAGCACCCGAGTCACTAAGTGAAACCCATTTTTGTGATCAAAGCCAAGCATTTGTCCTGCTACACCACTGAAGCCAATTAAATACTAACTCACTTTTTAAGTACTATCCCCACAGTGATATGCCCTCTGATGTAATATTGTTTTAATGAGGGCAATATTACTTAACTGGCAACAAGGAGACTAGATGATCGCTTACCTCTTTTCCTGAAATGACATCTGATTGTTGAAGACTGCTTACAGATTACTCACCTCTGTCTTTGTACCTAACTGGAAAGGCATCAGAAAGCAACATGCACACCAATTTATTCAGCAGCCATTAAAAAAGTGGAGCCCCAATACCTAAATTTTTGCTAAACTTGCCTTGTCTGTTTTATGGATCTGAACTGCTCAGTCCTACTCGTAGTTTCAGAGCACAGCAGCAGCTTAACACTTCCTCACAAGAAGCACACAAAGGTACAGTTACATGCTCTGCAATAACATATATAATGTGGGACAGAGAGCATTCCACTGGTTTATTTTAATGAATAACATTTAGCAATGACAGCATTATTCAAAATCTTACTCTCTCTCAAAAACTGCAATTTATCCACGTGTTAGTATCTAGCCTGGTCAAATTCCAAATTAATATAGGGCTGTATTTTGCTTAGGTCTGCCTCCTCCACTTTGTTAAATGACAGAGCTGAAGCATCAAAAACAGCAAATCAAGTAGCACCATGCAAGAAACATCATTTCTGAAGAATCAGCTAACACCTGGAAGGACATATGGCCAAAGGAGTAATCGGAGCATACTCCTGTCTTGCCAGTCATTATTCAAGCTGCAAATTCAGCAGTATGCAAGATAATACTGATTGATCTAACAGTCAATCAAGAGTTTCCCAGGGCTCATAAATATTTAATACGACCTAAGCTCCTTTAAAACTGCATAAAGAATATGCACCTTTAAGTGCAACTGTTTGAATCGAACAGCATACAATGATTAAAATAACCAATACACAACAGAATACACAATCAATGATATACTGTTAAGTGGATTTCATCTAAATGCTCTAATGACATTAAAATAGCCTTATGCACGAAAATAAACTGAGACATGATTTCTTAGGACTCTCTAGACAGAAAATCTGCCAAACTGAACATCTCAACCCTTATGTTACTTCTGTATAAGGTATGACATCATAAGCACTAATATTTACACCCTTTCTTTCAATATTCTATCTAATCTTTCTTTCATTCCAAGCAACACACCTAATTTTCAATAACTCATTTACTAACTTCCCAAAAGGAGTTTGTTAAAATAACATTTTGCAAGTATCACATAAAAACAGGATACTATATCTGTTGTCAATATCTACTACAATTTTTTCACTTAAGCAGATGTCGGTTTGATTATTAAAATATTAATATGCGATAATTATTGCCAGATGTTAGACAATAAGGCCTCTTTTACGTTAAAATAAATTTGAAAAAATGAAGTGCAAGTAGGCTGGGTGAGTATTCAATAAGCTAGTGATAGGCGAGTTACTGTATTTTGATAGAGTGCTTAAAAAACAGAAAGATTCTTAATTCCCGGAAACAGACAAATTCTATACAAAGTAAAATATCAAGAATAACAAATCTAATGCTAAGTAGATATTGTTACATACATTGCTAGCTGTAAAAACAGTGTCTGCTATCTGCATGTATTTGGTTAGTCAGTAAACACACTAGGGGCACAATAATTTTTACTTTAAGCCAAGTCTGAGAAGTTTTTCAAGAAGGAATGGTTCTAGGAATTTTTGAAAAGTTTTAAAAGAGCACATTTTTACATACAATAAAACACAACAAAAGGAGATGCACAGTGTAATATAAAAACCTTAGAAAATGAAATATCAAAAATGGCTGGGTAATAGCATGGATCCAATAAGTTGGAAGAATCAGGGGGAGAAGAAAGCATCAGGACACAGTATGAGATATGCAACATATTTCAAAAAAAGAATTTACCTTCAATATAAGGCCAATGCCAGGTGCACATATTTGAGGGAGGAAGACATTTCAGTTATGTTTTCAGCAATTCTAAAGTGACAGGAGTCGTATATTTAGTATAGGAATGCCTAACAGATACTGACAAAGTACATTTGTGTGAGACAGACATGACCATAACAGTAGAATTTAGTGGAACTTTGAATGTACCACTAAATCAGACCATTACAGTTCAATCGTATCTACTCTGTCTTTATTCTTGACTATCTTTTTAAACAGGATTCCCATATTTCCTATGTCAGCTTTTGTTGATTCTAAGCAATGGACTATGAAACTGTGGTATATGCACGAAAAAGCATCATGAGGCCAGCATTAGCTAGCAGTTTTTCTACTTCTCACTGGTGCAAATGCTTCACATTCTGTGTCAGCATTAGAATTATTTCAAATGCACAGTGTCTCACTATAATTAACCATTATATTTTTATGAAATCTATTAGGCTTGATAAAATAAGAATAAATGTATGCTTATTTTCAACTTCTAAATTAAAAAAAAACCTGCATATGATGATTGATCAGTCATTATGAGGTTACATAGACTTCATTCTCTCTCTATTGTATGTAAATATACATGTTGGACATGGCTATCGTATAAAGGTAGATTTTTTTTTTTTCTGAGAATAGGCTTTGAGTTATCCTGAGCATTACCCAGTGTCATAGTATAAAAGAAAAATAACTACTATCCTGGTGCTGAGGTTTAAGACAATGCACTACTAAAGACCCCACAACATTTTGTGCCTTTTTAGCCAAGGCCCAGCTAAAGGAAGGGACCTCCCAACCAAACTAGTAAAACAAATCAAGCAAAATACCACTTCAAGATCTATCTGCAGTGCCTGGTGTCTAAATAACAAATTACCTGACATGAATGCCCTCCTGCATTCATGTGTGTGCTGTTACCAAAACTTGGTTTAAATGCTCAGAGAGCATTCCCTCTATACCTGGGTTTTGTGAAAACAATGCCTTTAGACCTAGTGGAAACTCTGGTGACAAATCCATATTTGTTATAAACCATATTATCTTGAAGCATATTCTGAGAGACCCACAAACACTAAAGATCAGTTCTCAGATCACAGCTTGCTACAGTACCCCCTCTATGCCCCATGAAAACCACGTTAGACTCCTAAATAGTCTGAATGAACTTCCAATAAACAGGGAGACTTCAACTACTTAATGACTAACTGGGAAACCTTATACCTCAAATGTAGTATATACCCCAAAACTTCTTAGACTTCATAAACAAGAATACTCTGGACCAAATTATCAAAGAACCCACTAAAGGACAAAATATTCTTTACACAGCCCTCACAAACATATCATCAATATGCACTATTCCCATGGTATTCCCTTCAGTGGTTAAGTCTGATCACAAACTAATAACCTTTTCCCACAAAATCTCTAAACCTTCAGATGGAAACAGTCTTGAATTCAAGGACTTCAAATGTACAAATCATCTAAAATTCTATGACAAATTCTCCAAATTCACATATTAGTTGTATTACCCAAGATGCTGACCTGGCAAGAGCTTATGTAGACAAATTATTTTCACCTCGGTCAATGTATTAACTTAGCTATCCCAAATAGGTTACAACAAATTGAGAAATTTAAAAGCAAACCAGTATGGCTGTCTACAAATAGAAATAAACTATATGGTAAAAGAAACAAATAAAAAACTTTTAAAATATACATCAAAACTAAAGTCCATCAGATCAAAGATAACATCAAGAAGTTATCAAAGTAACTGAAAAATGCTATAGGGAAAACAAAGACATCTCATGAACTCTAACTAGCACTGGAAGATAAAGACATCTACAAATCCTTCTTTAATTATATTGAGAAGATAAGAAATGATTCTCAAGATTGCTCAGAGATCATTCAAAATAGAAACATACTCAGACCCAGTGGATATTGCTAATATACTCACCAACAAATTCTGTGCAAACTTCACCCTGGAGGCAACCATACAAACTCAATATATTCCTGAAGGCCGCCAATCCCCAAATCATCACCAAAGAACATTTACTAAAAGTACTTTATAAAATGATAAATATATCCTTAAGACCTGATAATATATCCAGCTGCCTAATAAACAGCTCTAAATAACTTCTGACAAGCCCACTCCTTACTTAATATGTTCAACCTGAGCTTATAAACTGATGATGTCCCCCAGGTATGGCACACAGCTGTGCTGATATCACTTCATAAGGGTGGACCCACCACTAACATGGAAATTGTAGACCGATCAGTCTGATTAGTCGCACATAAAATGCCAAGAAACATGTTATAATGGACTTGATTAATGCTGATATCAACTATCTTATCAGTCTTGACCCACAGCAGTTTGGCTCAGTCAAGGATAGTCAAAGATAGATCCTATCCGATGAATCTGATTGACTTCTTTGGTATGGTGACACAGACAGTGGGCATGATGTCTGTTGCCAAGATATTTGATATAATACCTCATGCCAACATAATAAACATAAACAGTTGACCCCTAGCTAGTCAGATGGAGTGTAAGCTGATGGAAGGATAAAATCCACATGGTGAGGGTGGTGGGTGCTTCTTCTGATGGCATGAAGGTGGAATTCCCCATGGATCTGTCTTCAAACCTCTGCTATTCAGCATCTACTTCTCTGATTTCCAAATCACAAACAATGATCTCTGGTTAACCAAGTTTGCAGATTACTGTAAATTGGTTGCCATCCTCAGATCCCCTCTGACACACAAATGCAACATGAGCTTGCATTTAACAACTAGTGTACTAATAACGTACTCAAAATAAATGTCAAAAAATGAAATATTGCTGTATTTGGTAAGCAATCCCTCCCTCTGGCTTACAGTCTAGCCAACACCCCACTTCAAAAAGGAAATGTAGTCAGATATCCAGGCACATGGGTGAATAATTCTTTCGTTTGATTATAACTGCAAAGGTGGTTAAAAAGTTCACTGCAAAAGGTACATCTTCAAAATCAAGAGAGGTCCTTACTGCCTTGTATCCTGCACCTACCATAGAATACAATGCCTTTTGTCACGAGTAGAGTCCCACAGGGTTTGGTCCTGGGTCCTCTCTTGTTTGGTATCTACTTCTCTGAAGTCCAGGCCAACATGAAGGGACTCTGGCTGACAATGTCCGCAAACGATTGCAAGTTGGAATCTATTATTAACTCCCCATGTGATGTTGGCATCCTACAGAAAGGCCTCAATGACACCAAAAACTGGTGTCAGAACCATGGCTTTAAGCTCAATGCTAAAAAATGTGTCATCATCCCCCTTGGGAAAAACCCAGTTCCCTTGAATTACCACATTGATGGTAGTCCACTGAATACAGAATGCATTATAAAAGATCTGGGAACACAGGTTGAGAGCCACCTCTCTTTTGACCACCACATTGCCACTGTGGTCAGAAGGTCCTTCTATATGGCACATCTCATTACTAAGGGTTTTGCATCCAGGAAGAAAGAGGTCATTGTCTCCCTGTACTCTTCCCTCATTAGGCCAATCATTGAGTACAATGCCTCATTTGGCATGTACCTCACTAGACACCTGCAACAACTGGAGAGGCCGCAAAAGTACCTCACAAAGAGGATCCTAGACCTTAAACACTTGTCCTCACACTGGAGGGACAAGTTCATAACCCAGAGACTGTCCCATCCTATGAAATAGACTTCCCATACATGTCAAGCAGATCACCTGACTGGCCCTCTTCAAGAAAAATATTGATGAATGGATGGGAAACAGAAAATTCACCCTGGGGATCACTCCAGTGGCTCTACTCGACAGAGGCACTAGGAACTATGGGCGAGTGGTATGTTGCCAGGGTAATCCTATGGGCTAGGTTTGTAAAGGCTCCAGGGCCATTAGCCTAGTACACACCTATGAACCTATGAGATGCACCTCACTAATTACATCAAGCAACTGGAAAGACCACAGACATTCCTAACTAAAAAGATCAAGGGCTTAAAAAAACTATGCTACCAAGAGAGATTGGAAGCTCTGCCCCTGTGTAGAGTATAGACTTCTTGGGGTGATCTGTGCTCGCTTATCGGGCAATAAAATATCCAGCAATACATAAATCAAACTGTCCTATAAAAAACTAAGACCAGAGACCTAAAGGTGAAAAAAAGATTTGTAACATGGTGTGAGACAGCCTTGAGTCTAGTTTTTTTTTTTCAAACTTCCTAAAATTAAGCAGTGCAATTCACTATCTTCCTTTAAAGGGAGCTAGATTATTTATTGTATTATTTATTTATTAGCATTTTTTACCAGAAAAGTTTGACTGGGCCATGACAGGCACATTTCCAGAGGAGGGAGAAAAAGCTCCACAGTTAAACAACATAATGCAAAACAGCAAATGTGAAATATCTCATATAAGATACAAAAATTAGCATATGGAAAAAAACACAAGAGAGATTCTAGATATCCTTATATTCCAAATAGTTACATTCAGTTTTACTAAGTAGCAATGGAAATGTTAAGTACTTCCATTAAGTTAATAGGCACAAAAGAATGTGTGTACAACATTACTGTCTTCAGTGCTAATTTGATTGGGTGATGAAGTATATGCTGAGCCAGTTTAAGTAGACAGAATTTTAATAATTAGGTAATTCCAACTAGCTCAACTGGTGAAGTGCTAGACAGCGATGTGTTTTAACTGGAATGTGGGTAGCAAAATGTTGCTATTTTATTATATTATAACATTGTTCCAGTTTGTTAAAAAGGAGGAGCTGGCACTTCTGAGTAGGGTAAGGACACAGGAAAGAGCTGGCAAGGTGAGGTAGGGAGATGCTTTGTAGAGAAGCCCTAGCTTTATATGGGTCTTTTTGGTAGTATTTCAGATGTCTAGGTCAGGTTTTAGATCATCATCTATATTGACTCCAAGTAATGTAATGTGTGAGACAGCCTCCAGTCTAGTGTTTTGTGCAGATAGTAAATGTATTTTTGTGATCACATTATTATTTTGGGTTGAAAAGTAGAATTTTTGATTTGTTTGGGTTTAGCAAAAGAATTGATAGGTTCAGAAAAGATTCAATGGAGGAATAGGATTGCTGTCTAATAGTTTCCTTTCAGTGGCTTCTGAACTAGCTAAATTAAGAAGAATAAATGCCTTTGCATATGCATCTTTCTCAGAAAATGCAGCTTGTATAAAAATATCATATGCTTAGTCATACACTCTCCAATTCTCTGCAATATTATCAGATAAAAATGGACCAATTTTTCAAAATCCTTTAGCCATACCAACAAAGTATGCTTAAACTTACTGCAAATATGGCTCTTGTATTACAAACATGCACACATATCAGGTACTTGCTATAACATTCAAATGCACAATAAACTCTTCGAAATACTGTACTTTGTGAAATATGCTTTGAGGAGGCTGTGTTTTGTGAAATAACTGTACTGTAATACTGCACAAATTTGTGAATACTTCGTTTAATTCAGATATCTTGAATAGCTTTAATTAATGCGAAAAAGTAGTTTGTAGCGAAAAGCTGTGGTCATTTTCCTTATTTTATACATTTTATGTGATTCACACATTGTTTCAAACATTTTCGTAACTACTTCAACGATTTATCAATATGTCACAGTTCTGGACATTTCGTTTAACTAGAAATTCATTATGAGCATTCTGAGTACTTTGTTTTATATTCTTTGAGTAAGGAATCATTTAAGCAAGTTTTAGTACCTGGAATTCATTTCTGACCCATTTTGAGAGTTGTACATGCAGTAGGGATGATCCATTCCTCTATATTCCTTCAACATTAACTGAGTGCCTCTTGGTCTTGATTCTGGATCCCATTCTGGCACCATGTCGCTCATCCTATGTTATGTTTCAAGATGAACAGCTGGGGTAGTTCGTTTATATGCTTTATTATATAGAAATACATCAGGATGGATAGCAGCAACATAAAATATAAACAGTCTGATTGACTGACAGGCGACACAGACATGCATGCTTACATCTCAACAGCCTAATACAAAATGGCAGTCAGACTCACACGTGCTCAATATTTATAGACTTGTGCAAGCCCATGTAAAGCTTCTTAAAGGTATACATACATAGTGATCTACACATATGTTAGGTATATTTTTATAAACTGGAGGATAAGTTACAGATAGTAATTAATAAAGAGGCAAAGGATTTTATCTGGGAGGGGAACAGGGCAAGAGTCAAGTGGGAAAAGTTGATCCTTCCACTAGAACAGGGTGGTTTAGGATTACCGGATTTGAAGGCAGATTTTAAAGCTACACATTTAAGGTTGTTATGCATAACACAAGCAGAAAATTACAATTCAAAGTGGAAAGGGATGATAATGAAGCAGGGAGAAATTTCAAGAAATAAGGAGAAAGTGTGATTTTTGGGTGCAGATCCTGTTTTTCTATCCGATATTGTAACTTCCCACAATTTATTAGTCTGTTTTTCATTTTGTTATATTGTACTGTAATTTCTGTAAATTCTTGTAAAATACTGTGCCATCATAATGTGTTTGTGGAGCTTTTCCCCTGGCCTCCAATGAAAATAGGCTCCTGTCCCAGGCGGACTTTCCCGGTCAACAAATAAAATATTTTGCACATGACATGTAGCAATTGCAATTCAATGAAGCTAATGCTCAATGTGTTACAATTATGATTAATCATGTTAAAATAAAATCCTTAGCTAAACTATGGAATCCCCCCTCCTCCTCCACTGTACTCACAACCACTCTACTTTCAAATCTCTCCTGCATTTTTACCTTACCTCAAACTGGGACTGCTCTTGCCCCCTTCCCATCTAAATTACACTGTCTTCTCTTTCAAACCTCCTTTCAATCTCAACTACTATCACCTCTGATCACTAACATTACTGTTTAGATCAAACACTAAATTTGTATAAACACTTTAGGACTTGTACTTTTAATTATATTCTCTGTATTACTTTTGACTTTATCTATATTTTAACATTTGTCTTTTTTAAAGTATACTCCCTGAGTTGTATTTGTATTTTAAATTGTACATTTATGCTTTTGTATACTGCATATTCCATACTGTACTTATTCCGCAGTGGTACGGCGGTAGCGTTGTTACCTCACAGCAAGAGGTTCTCCCGTTCGATTCTCGGCTTGGGAGTGCCTTCTGTGTGGAGTCTGCATGTCCTCCCCGCGGTTGGGTAGCGTTCGAAAGACATGCGTGCATAAATGGACATACCTTCGTTGAAGGTTGGGTGTCGAGCTGGCACCTCAGCGTTTCGTAAAAATCTACTGCCAATCATTAGTGGACCGGAGTTCTGCTGTGGCGACCCCTTACCGGGAAAAAGCAGAAAGACAAACAACAACTTATGTTATATTCTGTTAACTGGTTTTGGAGCTTTTCTACCCAGGCGTCCACTGAAAATGGGCTCTGCTTGGCCCAGTGGACTTCCCTGGTCATGAAACTGGAAATAAATAAGTAAATAAATAAAATAAATGCAACAAATAATACGCTTCTTGAAAGTAGAAATCTCACTAAATTACCATTTGTCCCTTCAGCATTATACAGCTAGTGAGTTGTATAACAAATTAAATAAACAAATGCTTACCAATCTGTAATTTCACAAATATGTTCACATCAAACATACCTGTAAGTACACATGGTGCAGTCCATTTTGTCGAGAATAGCTTTAGATGCTGTTTAGCTTTTGCTGCACATTTTTTTCATCTTCTGCATTCAAAGATTTATAGAGAACTCACATAATGTCAACTATAGTATAAATGTGTGCAGCTGTGGTGTTGTATGCAAATCTACTATATCTGCTATGAGCGCCAGACTGTTATGTTACTCAAAATGCAACTATTTCATATTCTGTCATGACTGCTACAACTTCAAAAATATACAATGCCTGCATTTTTAACTTGCTTTATCCATATTATGTTTTGTAACCTCAATCTGCAACCTAACTGTATGTCTGAACCATTGTAAAGAAAAATATTTTCTGCTTATTTGTTAATAAATATCTATTTGGAGCTTTTCTCCCCAGGCCTCCACTGAAAATGGGCTCACTCTAGCCCAGTGGACACTCCTGGTGAACAAATGTAAAATAAATAAATAGGTTTGGCGACATGATGACAGAGGCCTCACATGGGGGTGTAATATATATCATTTAAACTATGGTCATTGGTGTACAGTGTTCATTAGTAGATAAATGTAACTATGTTTCGATTTACGATCTACTTAAAGAAATAATGTATGCGGTGGTAAAAAGTGTCGGTAAAGGAATCAGCTCACTGAACTGTATGTCAATTAAAGGATATGTAGATACATAGACTTACAGGTTTACAGGTTCACAGGAGATTACAACGCTAACGGCTTAACAGTCCTTGTAAGCCTAGCCAATATAACCCAATTCTACCCAATATATGGTAACTAGGAGCAAGAGTGTGGCAAGGATTCGTGCCTATGCATTCACTGAGTGTCTTACAGATTGTTCCTGTCTAAAAGGAGCATAGGCACTACCCAGGTGTGAATTTGTGATTCCCCATCCATTGATCCAAATTGTGTTTGAAGAAGGCCAGGGAAAGACTCTGCTTAATGTGAACAGGAAGCATGTTCCAAAGAGCAAGCAATCTCTGAGACACATATCTGTATCTCCAGCATGTTTTGTTTGAGTCGCTGACTAGGTTTAGATTCCTAGATTGGGTGACCCTCATGCTGTTTGATTTCTGGATGTGTAACAGCTTCATCAGGGATGGATATGCGAGTACCTTTTAGGTCAGGCATAAGTCACCTCTTAATAGTAAGAGACAGAGTAAAGGGAAAGGGCTTTTAGTCTATCCACATAGGACATGTTATTTACACCCTGTATTTTCTTTGTTAGGAACCTCTGAGGTTGCTCCAGCTGTTGTAAGTACCTAGTCAAGTACATGCCAGATAGTGCACTGTACAAGAATATTAGTCTGAGGTGGTCTGGATACAGCAGGACTATAATTTCCTTGGATATGGATGCCATACCTTTACTTATAAGTTGTGCTACACAAAAGGACTTCCTCACCACTGTGGACAAATGGTGGTCAATGTTCAGGCTACTATCTATCTGCGTACCTACAGCTCTCACCTCTGAGTTTATTAGGGGTGTACTATTGACATTATAATTTGCAGGGGTATCTGACATCCCAAAGGGTATGATAATGCATTTTTTTGCATTTAGTTTTAGGCCATGTTATTGGAACCAATCATTTGCCCAATGTAGACCCTCCTGAAGGCTATCTAAATCATTGGTGGGTTAAATGATTTCCCCATCTTGCAGTCATTGGCAAACTTTGTTATCCAGAGACCTACTGCATTACCTCTGACTTCAGAGAAGTACATTCAGAACAGGAGGGGTCCCAGCACTGAGTCTTGTGGCACATCACTAGTAACTGGACTCTTGCTGGATCTAGATTCACCCACTTTAACCACATATGTCCTGTCCATGAGCCAAACTGGCTATCCATCTGGTGATATAGTGATTTATGACCAGTTTGTGAGTTTATTTATAATACCTGAATTGGGAATTGTGTCAAACTCCTTGGCTATGTTGAGGGTAGGTGGTATGGACTGCTTTACCCTCATCCATGGCCTTAGTGACTTTGTCAAAGAAATCCACCAGATCCAGTAGGCATGATCTGCCCTTGACAAAGCCGAATTGGTTTGGGTCCAGTGTTTGTTGGTTTCCTATGTCATTACTTATCAGTTCCATGGTTACTCTTTCCATGAACTTACATATAAGACTAGTCAAACTTATGGGTCTGTTATTTCCCGGGTCAGTAGATGGTCCCCCTTTATGCAGAGGGATGACTGCTGCGGTCTTCCACTCTATCTGGGCAAAGCCAGAACAGAAGCTGCTGTTAAACAGAGATCCTAATGGGCATGATAAGTCCTGATTTAAGCTGTTTAAGAGGCAACCTAGTATACCATCTCACCCCATCGAAGCCATGTTTTTAGCTTTAGAGAGCACAGTGACAACCTGTTCTTTCATGATAACTGGCAGTGGAGTAGTGCAGGTTATTTCTTAGGGAGAACTGCAAGTGATGGGGAAGTGAAATTTTAGCTGAATTTGTCAGCCAGCAGATTTTGCTATACCAACCGGCTGAGTACAGGTGATGCCGTCAACAAGTAATTCTGCACATTGTTGGGTGTTGCCCTTGGTACATATCCCTCCGTATGTGTATACATATGTATGTATGTCAGTATGTGTGTGTGTTTGTAAATATATATATATATATATATATATATATATATATACACACACACACACATATATATGTAAATACATATATATATATATATATATATATATATATATATATATATATATATATATATACACGCGCACACACACATAAATACATGCATCTGCACAAACATACATGTACACCAGACAGGTCAGGTTCAAGGACAAAATAATGAATTGAAAAGGACTGACAGACTCACTGGGAAATATGCTGGTGGGTTACCAACACCTGCTTCACACAGGGTAGGTAGAGTGCAAAATGCCTCAAAAGAGCACAATAAATGTGGAATTTGTACAAAAAGGCCAAATACAGTTCAGCTGAGAATGCTAAGCAATATCTGACTGAACGCATACGACTGCCACATCAAAGGACACTTTACATTATGCAATGCTTTTACTGTCAGCCACTGAACAGTAGAGAAAAACAAAGCAGTGTCATAAAATATTTACTTTTGCTTTATAGGGTACCCAACAGCCTTTAATTAAGTGAATGATAAACTGTGACAGGTTCTTACAAAAACAGGGAAACAAGGTCACCTCATTTTTTTTCCCCCCGAGGAACCCTTATGTAGACCAAAAAGCAACAGAACCCGGTATGGAATAAGTGATTGGTTAAATATTAGGATAAGTGTGCAACAAGTCTATGCATTGTCATACAACTTATTTCATTTTGTATGCAGAATCTATCATTAGTAATTTTGTGTTAGATGAATCACATGCTAAAATCAAAACTACTGGAAGAAATATTAGCAACCTCAGATATACAGACAATGACACTCTGTAGGTTAAAAGAAAGGAGGAATTTATAAACCTGTTGATGAAGGTGAAAACAGGGCAATAGGTGGTTTACTGCTCAAGATTTTTGCAGACAGAGAGAGGATAGTGAAAACAGTGAAAAATGTTATTCTCCTAGGCTCAGAGACTTCTGAAGTGTTGACTGTAGCCATAAACTTAAAAAAAATGTTCCTAGGAACTAAAGAAATAACACATTTTGATCAAAGCGTGCCTTCGTTGAAGGTTGGACGTCGAGCTGGCACCTCGGCGTTAGTGAAAATCTACTGCCAATCATTAGCGGACCGGAGTTCCGCTGTGGCGACCCCTAACCAGGAAAAGCTGAAAGACAACAACAACAACATTAAAGAGCAAACGATATGTTGTCAACAAAAGTGTATATAATCCAAGCTACTGTTTTTCCCAGTAATAACATATGGCAGTGAGAGCTGGACTTTAAGTTATGCAATAGAAAATTGGTTCTTTTGGGCTGTAGTACTGGAGAAAACATAAGAATTCAGTGGAATAAATGCAACAAGAAAAAAAATCAGTCAATTCTTAAGTAAATCCAGAGTGTTCACAGCAAGGTCTGAAAGTAAAATTAAAATACTCTGGCCATGTAATGCGAAGAAACCATTCAATGGAGAAGGCAGTGACAATGGGGAAAACAGAAGGCATAAGAAGAAAAGAGCAGCATTAAGATGGACAGATAGTCTTAATGAAGTAATGAAAATGAATTTACAAGAGATTAGCAGACGTGAACAGACAGGCCTGATGTTCTACAGTCCTTGAGATCAAGTTAGCTACATGAGTAAACAGCAATAATATAACAAATCCCTGAAATATCTACTTCTCCATAACGAAATTCCTAACAGTGCCTGTCACTCAGATACCATGTAGTCCAACCAGAGCATTTAACTCACTCAAGACTAAAACGCCTTTTTGTATACTTTCAATTTACATCCATACCTCCTTACAGCAGCCAGAAATTGTTTGGGTCTGTCTTCTTTAACTAAGTGACCTATCAGCTAATTGTGGACAGTATCAGAAAAGGCAAGGCATTATTAACAAAATGACATTAAGACCGTTAGTCTAGGATGTCCTGCAGTAGAGAAATTAATCTTTGTTTGCCAATTATTATTATTATTTTCATACTTAAATTCATATTTTCATAACAGAGACACCTACATTTTGTTGAGGTGCGTGGTGTGAAACACCATTGTGAGAGATGGGAAAATCCACTGAAAATGCTTGCTTATATCACACTATACTGTAAATGCTGCTAGTTGATTAGCAATTATAAAAATATGCAATATCTCCATATGTACTTAATATTTCAAAAACCAAGTGAATTACAGACTGTTGCATGACATTACTTGAAACCTTAAATGCTGCTGAAGGAAGCTATCTTTGTATTGTGAGCTGCATATCTTGAGAGAGAGAGAACCAGTATTTGTTTTTGTAGCTATACGACATAATGGTACTTATGTATTACCGCAACCACATTTTCGCCCTAATGCTGGTTGCTTTTCCTTGTGTCAACTGGGACCAATGAAGTATGACAAAACCTCAGAGACGTGTTTTCTTTAATGTGTTATTGTTTTTTAGGATGGTTTTTCACTTCAATGGCTGAAAAAATAAGGTTTGAAAAATAAGTTTGCCCATTTACTGCCAGCATCTCAAGATGTCAGTTAAGAAAGTCCAACATTCCACTTAAAATGCATTCCGCGTTCCTTTTTCACAGCCTTTGCCCTGAGAACGGAAAGCATCAGGAAAGAAAGAAAAGCAAAGCAGTACCCAGTCTAACTTCTTAAAAAAGTAATCGGGAAGGGTAGACCGTTAAAACACGATCTTGGTGGTGGGTTTGTAAAATGAATAAGGGTTTGCACATGTTAGGATTTGTGGCTAGTGTGCTCAAAAGCAGCTAATTTGTTGGAAGAGTGAGTGAGTGAGTGAGTGAGTGAGTGAGTGAGTGAGTGAGTGAGTGAGTGAGTGAGTGAGTGAGTGAGTGAGTGAGTGAGTGTGTGTGTGTGTGTGTGTGTGTGTGTGTGTGTGTGTGTTTCTAACATCGCACGCTATGACTGCCCACACTCCTTTCAGGCCAACGTCCATATATACAGACAGCCACTGCGATCGCTCGCTGAATTCAATGCTTGATGTCTTTCAAGCACGCTAGCCACAAATCCTCAAATTTGAACCCTTACTCATTTTAAAAAGCCACCACCAACATCCCAGAAGAGTTTTTTACAGTCTACCCTTCCTGATTACACTTCCTTGTCGTTGTCTGAGTAAAAGAGAAGAAAGTCCAGCACGTCGGAAAATGTAATTGCGATAATACGTAAGTACCAACTAAATATATGTTTTCATATTTCTGTAAATATCTCAATAAAACATGTGCTTATAAAGGAATTTCTTGTCATGTGAAAGCTTATGTCTGGTTAACAAAAATGTACTCAATATATGCCTGTGTTGTACAGTTTTCAAGATATGAACATTTCTTTTGTGAAGGTTTAAAAAAATATCGGGTTGTGTGTATTATAACATATTACAGTATTTATGGAAAGGACTAAGAATGCACTATTATCACAATAAATAATATTTCTTACTTATAAAATCGTTATTTGTACCATTTTAATACCTTTTACTGTTCACAAAATGTTTCCATTTACCTTATGCTTTTTAAGTTTATTTTTCAGAGAATGTTCTGGAATGCAAGATGTATGCAGACTGCTAAGGGTGTGACATTCCATACCACCTAGCTGTTAATGAATTAAGAACAAGTGACTAGTTTTCAATCTGCAGAATTACACACATGCACGCATGACCAGAACCCAGACAAATAAGAACAGCTCCAAGGCACGAGGTTCCACAACAGTACAAATTCAGTTTGACTTTTTTACCAAACCCAGTTCAGTGTGAAATTAGGGTTCTTGATTCAAATTTCAGCCAAAAGCAGATTTCCTTTAAATTATAAGGCAGAGTGAAAGAACTTATAATTTTTAATTATTGTGTGTATTACCAAAGGAGGCTAGCTAAACAGATGTGAAGTTTTATATGCAAAGACTTACCCTGGGATTCAAAAAAAGCCTACACTAAGTGTCCACAATATGTATTCAATAAAAGTCTTCTCTCATTTTTTTGTGTTTTCAGGTCACTCAGAAAGATTACGCTAAGTGTACATGTAGTCTACACTTTGTGGTAACATTTATGAATCCCTGTCTATATTTAAAGCAGCAAAAATATCAGTAGGAAAACTAAAATTAGGAGGAAGGTGTGTGTTATGTCTGCATTGTCTGGTCCTGGAACAGTGTACATAGTGTAGGCTTTATTGAATCCAGCCCTATGTTATATATTAAAATTTTTGCTGCAGCCTACATGGCTAGCAGAAATTTGAAAAAGAAATGATGTCATTGAAAAAAGTGTTACTACGGCTATGTATTTTGTAATACTGTGAAAGGAGAACAACAGAGGACTATTTACTTTGAACTTCCTTGTCCTATGCTAGCTTGGGCACAGATAAAATTAAAGGAGTCGATTCAGTATTGTGCTCACCCTTTGTCTGACATAAAAATTACAATCACAAAATAGAACAAAGAAAAAAAGAAAAATAGCCTTCCATGTTTTAGCAAGTAAAAGCAGAATCAACTAATTAAATCCTAGCCAGGGGTTTGATTCTGTACATCTTCAAGGGTCCGCCTTGCCATAAACTGCTGCTGCTAGAAGCAAACACCACATTATGTTTTCCTGCTCATAGCATGTTGTCATTTTCTCCCTGTTAAATCTGTGTACTCCAGTGCTACAGGGACCCTGATCTTAATTACTTCAGATTTGTTACTGTCTTTTTCTGATCCTGACCTTAACAAAATTGCTAGCAGCTGCTGTTTTTTTTCCCTTCCCTTTAATAATTTGCCTCAAATTAACATTTGGAAAAAGCTAACAGGAAATGTAGTAAAAATGCATAGTATTCTTGTGATAAAAGACAATCTTTATATTTACTTAGGACACTGTAAGAACAAAGAATCAAGTCCAGCACTTCACTAGCCATTATAATGCAGAAGGATGATACGCTCAAGGCTGGAACACTGCCTTGAAAATATCATGACATTCTTTTTTTCATTCTGAAATGCTTTGGTTTTATTTTATCACAGACTACTTATATAAAAAAAAATGTTCATTTTGCACTTGAGAAGCAACTATGCTTCAGTAAATATGAACCATGATACTCGAAAGGATGACACCGAATGTGCTTGTTAAATTTCTCAGTCATCAACTACCTTACTAGACAAAGTTTCAAACTATTGCCAGATCCTTTCCTTTTTCTATTTACAGGATGCTTTTTGGGTGGCAGTCTCTGGCAAAGGAGGAAAAAGTAGATATAATATCCTGAGGCCAAATGAGAAAAGACGACTTAGTCATAATTTTTCTCTAACATGTGAAGTCAATGTGTCACGTTAATATTTCATTT
>NC_056732.1:1097031554-1097034054 GCF_019279795.1 Protopterus annectens
TAAGTTTCTTAAGGTCACTTTTAGAGAGATTAGTGAAAATGGAGGAAGCATATAGAAGGGTAGAGATAAGGTGTGATTGGGCTAAGGTGCTCCGGGCTTCAGGTGTAAGGAAGGGTTTGATTCTGTACAGGGATCTAATCTTTTTATTAACTGCTTTTATTGTGTTGTTGATGTGACAATCATAGTTAAGATTGTTGTCAATAGTAACACCTAGAAGTTTTGTTGAAGAATCAGGAGAAATTTGAGTGTTATCAGTGGAAGTAATAGAGAAGTTTATAGAAGTAGATTTACGGGTAGGTGAAAATAGCAACAATTTGGTTTTCTTATGGTTAAGGAGTAGACAGCAGTCAGAGAATCACTGTTCAACAGTTGAAAAGGCTTTTTGTGTAAGAGACTGGAGTTCTGTTTGAGAAGAAGCAGTGCAAATTATAGTGGAATCATCTGCATATTGTATGCAGGTAGTGTTAGGGATAGATGAATGGAGGTCATTAATAAAGATAGAAAATAGAAGTGGGCCTAGGATAGACCCTTGAGGTACTCCTAAAGAGATAGGAAGGAGAGCAGATAGCAAATTTTTCCAGAGTACTGCCTGGTGACGGTTTTCTAGATAAGAAGTAAACCAAGTTAAGGAAGAGGGATCCAGTGCAAGAGATTTTAGTGTGTGCAGAAGTAGTTTATGATTAACCATGTCAAAGGCTTTTGATAGGTCTATGATAGAGAAGATGTAAGTTTATTATTTTTACAGTTATAGTTGATGGTGTTGGTAAAGGAGAGTAAAGCTGTGGTAGTATTGTGGAAAGGTCTAAATCCATGTTGAGTGTTAGCAAGTAGGTTATTATGGAGGAGATGGTTAAGTAGTTGTTTGTGTATACATTTTTCCATAATTTTGACTAAGGGAGATACAAGTGCTATGGGACGAAAGTTAGAGAAGTCATTAGACTTGCCTCCTTTGTGTAGGGGAATGATGTGGGATATCTTCCAGATCGCAGGGAAAATACCTTCTTTTACATATCTATTTATTAGGATAGAGACTGGGTAAGCAATAGCTTTTGCTGCTATTTGCAGAAATTCTGCAGGAAGCTTGCCTGCAGATGGGGTGGGTAGGTTTAAGTTTTTGGATTAGAGATTGGATATAGGAGGTAGATACAGGTTGTAGGTGAAGGGGAGGAAGAGTGTTTTTTAAAGTAGGCGAGAGTAGTTTAGAAGTGTCAGGAGATAGGTGGTTTGCTAGAGTTTGTGTGAAATTGGTGAATAAAGAATTAAAGTCATTGGCTATTTGTGTGGGATTGTCAGGGTCAGAATCTTGAGGGTTGGGTGTAATTGCTTGGCCTGGAGTTAGAAGATTATTACTACTGTTCCAAAACGTTTTAGGTTCCTTTTTGGTGGTTTTCTGTAGTTGAAAGTAATAGTTCTTTTTATCTATCAGAATGGCTTTTTTGGTACTGTTTCTAAGCTCTCTAAAGTTTTGGTGGTAAGTTTGTTTTTTAGTAGATCGCCATTTATCCCAAGATTTATTTCTGAGGATGATTTTTTGCTTAGTATTCTTGGTTAGCCAGGGTGCTGTTTTAGTTTTGGTTCTAATGGTACGACTTGGGGCATGTTGATCTAGGATAGATAGGAATGATGAATTGAAGTATTCCACTGCTTCATTCAGTGGGAAATGTTTTAGTGGGGCCCAATTACATTGTGAAAGTTCAGCTTGAAACTGAACAGGGTTAAATTGTTTTTTTGAATGTAGAGTTCTGAAAGTGGTAGGTAAGGTTAGGTTAGTTTTGCATCTAATGATATAGGTTAGGGAGTGATCACTAAGGTCATCAGGAAAGGTGCCTGATTGGTAGGTTTGCAAGGGAGTATTAGTAAGAATCCAGTCTAAGGTGGTTTCCGTATTGTTTGTCGTATTGGTTTCGGTGGGACTATTTATGAGTTGTTTAAAGCCATAATGGTTGATATGGTTAGTGGGGTTAGCACTGTTACCGGAATGCCAATCTATGTTAAAGTCTCCTAAGACTAGTGTTTCTTGAGGGAGTTTGGTAGAGAGTTGGTTAAGGATATGTTCAAGGGTGTTGATATTATTTCCAGGAGGGAGATATGCACAGATGAGGTTTATGGATTTAGTAGCATTGACTCGAAGTTTAGAGCTAATTACTTCAGCATTATCGTCTTGAGTAAGAGTCAGGTCTAAAGGAATAATCTGGAGTTTTGTTTTATACAGAATAGCTACCCCATCCTCCCTTTCTGGTAGTGTGATCTACTCTAATAATGTTATAACCAGGTGGGGTAATTTCAATGTCTTTAATTGAAGGCTTCAGCCAAGTTTCCCTTAGGCATAAAATATCAAATTGCTGGGTTTCTAAAAGGGCATGGAGTTGACTAATTTTATTACAAATACTACGTATATTGAGATGGGCAATGGAAAGAGAGTTGGAGGGTTTAGAGAATGAGAGAGATAAAGGTTTGGTTTGGTTTTGCTGTGTTTTGGTTTTATTATGATGTGGGCCTG
>NC_056732.1:1097039054-1097131554 GCF_019279795.1 Protopterus annectens
ATATTAAATCAGCCGATTTACAAACTCTGATAGTCTGTTTCCATTTTGAAAAAGGATACCGGAGTTTGTACAGTGTTTTCCAGTGGCAACCCTACCTTCCTTTGTTTGCATGGGTTTCCTCCCACATTCCAAAGACATGCAGCAGGTGGATTGGTCACTCTATATTGGCCACAGGTGTCAGTGTGCATTCGAGTGTATGGTGTGGAAGAACTGCTGTGGCAGGGATAGCCACCTGGCAGTGCAAACCTTGGCTCTAGATGATTGACACTGTTTAACTGCCACCCTTTCTCCATGTATAAAAAAGGGAAAAAGGGGTTGTAGATGGATTCAGATAGTACATAAGGCTTTAGCCAAGAAGGGGGAAACCTAGGATCATAATCTCTGATGACGAGTGAGGTAATCACTAGGTACTACTGAAAGAGGATACTACCAGATCTTTGATGAAGGTCAGGCCACTGATTCCCCTCCGAAGACCTTAAGGCTCCTAAAAAAAGTGGGTTCAAAAGACAAAAGATTTGTCATCTCCTACCAGGAAACGTCGGAAGAGGAGTGGTATAATTTTGCACAAGGTCTTTTCAAGGCAATCAAGTCTCTTCGGCCTTTGCTTCCAATTTTTACACCAGCTGAGGGAAACAGATCCCTCTTTTATTCATAGGTACTAGGCTAATGGGCCTGGAGCCTTTACAAGCCTAGCCCATAGGATTACCCTGGCATCATGCCACCTGACCTTACTTCCCAGTGCCTCTGTCGAGCAGAGCCACTGGAGTGATCCCTGGGGTGAATTTTCTATTTCCCATCCACTCATCAACTTTCTCTTGAAGAGGGCCAGTGAGGTGCTCTGCTTGACATGTATGGGAAGTCTATTCCAGAGCATAGGCAGTCTCTGGGTTATGAACCTGTCCCCCTCCAGCATGTTCTGTTAATTGTGGTAATGAGGTTGAGGTCTCTTGAGTGTGTAGGACTGGGATTTCTTTAGATGTAGCATTTCTAACAGAGCTGGGTCAGACATGGCTTTGTAAGTCGAGCAGACATTGCCTCTAAGTAGGCGATATGAGACGGAGAATAGTTGGAGTTTTTTGAGTCTGTCCATATAGGACAAGTGCTTAAGGCCTAGGATCCTCTTTGTGAGGTACTTTTGCGGCCTCTCCAATTGTTGCAGGTGTCTGGTGAGGTGCATGCAAAATGGGGCATTGTACTCGATGATTCACCTAATGAGGGAAGAGTAGAGGGAGACAATGACCTCTTTCTTCCTGGATGCAAAACCATTAGTAATGAGATGTGCCACATAGAAGGACTTTCTGACCACAGCAGCAATGTGGTGGTCAAAAGAGAGGTTGCTGTCAACCTTTGTTCCCAGATCTCTTATAACTCCTTCTGTGTTCAGTGGACTACCATTGATCTGGTAATTCATGGGAACCATGTTTTTCCCAAAGGGGATGAAGACACATTTTTTGGCATTGAGCTTAAGGTCATGGTTCTGACACCAGCTGTTGGTCTCAGTGAGGCCTTTCTGTAGGATGTCAACATCACTTGATGAGTTAATAATAGCTCGCAACATGCAATCGCCTGCGAACTTTGCCGGCCAGAGACCCTTTGTGTTGGCCTGGACTTCATAGAAGTAGATACCAAACTGGAGAGGAACCTGGACCGAACCCTGTGGGACTCCACTCATGACTGGTCGGCAGTCTGACTTGGAGCTACTTTCACACTGTGGGTTCTATCTGTGAGCCAGTTTGCAACCCACCTAGTGATATAGAGGTTGATGCCTAGCTTAGTGAGTTTTTCTATGATTTCTGAGTGAGGAATGGTATCAAAGGCCTTGGCCAGATCAAGGTAGGCTGTATGAACCACTATGCCTTCATCCATATCTCTAGTGACGGACTCAAAGAGGTCGACCAAGTTGAGCAGGTATGATCTACCCTTCACAAAAAAGCAAACTGTGTGGGATTCAGAGGTTGGAGATTCCCTATATCCTTGTTTATTAGGTCCATGATGATGTGTTCCACAGCTTTGCATATCAGACTCATCAGGCTAATGGGGCGATAGTTCCTTGGGTCTGTAGTCGCTCCTCCTTCTGTGGAGAAGGATGACTGTAGCAGTGTGTCATTTGGTAGGGACAAAGCCTGAAGTGAGGTTGTGATTGAACAGGGCACACAGATGAGGTGCCAGTTCACTCTGTAGTTCGTGTAGGGCACAGCCAGGGATATTGTCAGGTCCCATAGAAGCTGTATTCTTGGCCTTGGACAGTGCTGTTTTAACCTGTGCAGCGGTAATACTGGGTGCCTGGCAATCTACCGGTATTGTGATTGGTCGTCTGGGGGGGACAGAGGGGTAAAGGTGGCACTGAATCTGTTGGCCAGTAAACTGGCAATATCTGTTGGCTCGGTCTAGGAGGTACCATTGTGCAGTAGCTCAGAGAAAATCTGGCTATTACCATGGAGATTCCTTACACAACTATAGAAGGCCTTGTGGTCGTCTTTACTATCTGCTACAATTCTGTTTTAATAGAAAATAGAGGATTTGATGAGGGATCTCAACTTCTTGTTGAGGCTGGTAAGGGAGTTTTTCCAGTCTTGGGGCTTTACCTTATTCTACATCAGTTTCCTCCTTCTGTTGTAGAGTTTGGTTATGGCAGGGACCATCAGATTGGCTTCCTTTTTTTTGGAGGAGAGCGTCTTGGTTCTATTGGGTATGGCAAGATCTATGCATTTGTACAGTGCACTGGTGTATGATTTGGCGGTCATGCAACTATTCTCCATTTGCATGGGTGCTGTGAAGTTAGCCACCTCTGTTTTTAGGAGCCCAAAGTTAGCCTTGGAGAAGTTTTTCATGGTGGTTTCCTTTGCGGGGGGGTGGGGGGGTGGGAGGGATGTGGACATCCAAGGTGATTAGTTTATGGTCAGATCTTACCAGGGAGGAGTTGACTATTGGTGTAGAGCAGCGGTCGCCCATGTTGGTAATGACCAGGTCGAGGATATGGCTACCTCTAGTGTGGGTAAGAACGAGCTGGTCCAGGGCATTGAAATTAATGAATTCCAGGAAACATTGGGCAAGTGTATTGGTACATGAGTAGCTTTTCCAGTTAATGGAGGGGTAGTTGAAGTCACCCAGGGTTGGGAGGGTGGCCTAATGGTTAAGGTGTTTGCCTTACAAACACAAGGTGCAGGGTTTGAGTCTCACAAGGGACAAATTGGCTAGGCTTAAAATGGCTCACAAGGGCAGTTAGCTTAGTACTAATCTATGAACCTATGAACCTAGAATGAGGGTGTTAGGTTGGACCCTAATATTCTCCATGGTGCTTAGGAATGTGGAGTGTGAGTCTTGAAACATGGATGGGGACCTATAGCAGGCTACGACCTGAATCGCTGTTTTACTCAATGTTAGCTGCACCTGAAGTAATGATGAAAAGATTCTTCCTGAATCAGGTATTGATGACTTGGACTATGCCTGCCAATTACCCTTCCCTATTCCTTGTAAGCCTAAAGCAGAAGATACCATCTCCTCCGTCTCCCCCAATGAAGATTCTTTTGTTCAGAATACAATTTCAAAAATGAAGGAATATTTTAAATGGTAGTGTAGGAATATGACAGAAATTCAAATCTAAGGGTGCGGCGAAAGCCAACACATTCTGGCTAGGCTTATAAATGCCTTCGGGCAGATAGCCTAGTACCCACCTATGAATTATTGCACAAGGATTCCCCTAAAACAGTAGCTCACAGACTGGGAGTCTCTAACTGCTGTTCTATGAATTTGGAAAGAAGGTGAGTAAATGAGTAGCATGGTTTTATAGGCAATTCATTTATGACCTTGGGCAAGAAACTCTATCTTTATGGAAGATAAGGGAGGGATGACGATAAGGGCTTGATGCTCAGAAACTATTCCGGCAGAAGTAAGGGCAACTACAGCCTTCTTAATAAAGGATTCAAGTGAAGGATGCCTTTTAGAAGCTGTTTGACTTTGACCCTAGTGAGCAAGGGTGAATTTAGTGGCATGCAGGCAGAAAGAGTGGGTGAGGGTGTCTTGATGGAGGAATAGGCTAGTCCATGCATGAGAATCTCACACAAACAGGACAAAACTGTAGGGGCCCTCACCTGAAACGGGTTCTCACTCATCTTATGACACCAAATAGAAAATCTCTTCTATTTGGTGGTGTAACATGTTCTAATTGGTTTTCCTGCCTCCTGCAGCACCTGAAGCACATTCTCTGAAAACTAATGACAAAGGAATTTGTACTCTATCATGCACAAAGTTAGATTGAGCACCTACAAGTTGGGATGAAGCAGGGTGCCCTTTTTCCTATGCAGGAAACTTACAGTGATGTCCCCCTGGTTAGATTAAGGAGAGGGAACCAGTACTGCTGGTAGGAGTCACCAGCACGATATTTGGTTTGGCCTGTTGGATCTTCAGTAGAACCTTTGGGATCAGAGGAAGAGATCAGAAGTGTAGAGGTACTTCTCCCAAACAGAAAGACATGGCATCTGTTCTCCAGGGCTGGGGACAAGGAATCCTGGAGGAAGACAACTTCACCTGCTTGTTGTGAGTGGAGGCAAAGAGATATACTTGAAGGATACCCAATTTGTGAACTATATCCAGGAAGACCTCTCTGTTTAACATCCATTTGTGGGAGTCTACCATGGACTTGCTTAGAGCATCTGTGAGAACCTTGTCTTCTAATTGACTGTAAACAGCTCAGAGGGCAGACTTGCCTTTATAGCATTATCCCATGCCTGAAGAGCTGACCTACACAGCTGGTAGGACTTGATTTCCCCCTGATTGTTGGTGTTCCACATGACTGTTGTGTTCTCTGTGAAAATCCTAAAAGGCCCTGGTTCTATAACTGGGAAAAAAAACACCTGATGGGCTTGACTAAGGGACTTAATTTCTTTGATACTTATGTGTTCCTTTATCCGTTTGGGGGACCACTGCCTCTGGACTCTTGTGGTGTCCATCCATGCTCCCCAAGCCAGATCTGATACGTGTATATGTAAATCCTGGTTTGGGATGGGTGGGAAGAAAGGTAGGCCTCGACTGAGTTGAATTTGGGAGCACTATCACTGTAACTCTTTCTTTAAATAGGGCAAGAGAGGAATTTGGAAGTCCAGTGGGTGACGTTGTCAAGATCAGAGAGATTTCAGGTACAACTAGATTTTTCTCATGTGTAGTTTGGCAAATGGCACCATGTGTATGGTTGATGCCATGTAACACAAGGTCCTTAGAATTTCTCTCGCAGAAGCAGACTGAAGGAGTGTAGAGACAGAGAGGGACTGAACTTTTTCCAGGGGGAAAAAGGCAGTAATCCAGTAGGGAAGACTTCTGGAAATTGAGCTTGAATGCCTGTCTTTCAAGAAATTAGATTGTGGAAGTGGAATGCAGACATGATTCATGGGAGGATGGCTGTATAAGGTTGTCGTCAAGGTATGAGAACATTTTTATTCTCTGGGTTCTGCAAAAGACAATGGCAAGAGCAAGGAATTTTCTGAAAACCTTGGGAATGGTAGAATGGTAAAGCAGAGAACTGAAAGTGAAATGAAATAGTAGAGAACCTGTGGATTTTTTTTGAAGGTGGAGTGAACAGGGATATGCAGGTTATGAATCTTTCAAGTCGAGAGAGAGAGAGAGAGAGAGAGAGACTAGAAAGGCTCATAGAAAGATAAATGGAGGGAGTTTGCAGGGATAGCCTCTTGAAAAATGGCACTTCCAGAAACGTAATAAAATGGAGTAAGTCCAGAATGGGCCTCCAACTGCCTTATCTTCTGGGGACCAGGAGGTGTCTTAAATAGAAGCCTTTTCCTAAGTCCCAGTGGGGCCCTGGCTCAATGGTTCTTGGGGAAAGAGATACTGCAAGGGAGGTGGAAAGAGACAAACTTGATTGGGAGGAGGTGGGGGAATTCCCCCACTAAACATCTTGTAACCATTCTGAATGATGGATAAGACCCCCCCCCCTTGTCTGAAGGGATGAATTCCAAAGCTGGAAGGGACAAAGTGAGCCTTTTTGACAAAAGAAGTTTTAGACAAAAGAGGGAGGAGGTGGTAGAAGATAATCAGGCAGTGGCTTATTTTTTTGCAAAATGTCTTTACCAGATTTAGAAACTCTGATACGTTTATCTTGAAATCTCTATCCTTCAAGGGGGGGGAGGCTTACGCTCTCAAAGGAAGTGGGCTTAGATGGTAATTTCTTTGATACTCAGGGAATGATATGAGAAAAATCTGTGTAAAGTCCTGCATCAATTTACACTTCTGTGAAGGCAATGCCAAGGTGCTAGAGGGTTAAATAAACTTTTTTTTTTTTTTATATTGAGTCTCGTGCTTATTTCTCCTACAGAGATGTGGGTTTTTTGTTTTATTACTCATCATTTTATCCTTCTCCTTCAAAGTCTTAAAAAGCTCTGCTGCAAAAGGGCCAAACAAAAGGTCCCTGTGAAGGGGGAATCCAAAAGCTTGGTCTTGGCATATTCAGGTACGGACTGAGGACTAGAACAGGCAAATCTTCAAATAACAGAACCAGTGACTACAACCCTGGAAGGAGACTCTGCAGCATCATAACTGCATTTAATCGAATGCCTGCGACTTTTGTAGCATGCCCGGCAATAGAAATCTGCTGTTGCTAAGTGTTAAAAGCCTCAACATTAGCCATAGATTCACTTAATTCCCCTAGAATGGACAAAAGGTATTTTGCCATTTGAATTTGTCAATTTATGCCCCAAAGGCCAAGGCTGCAAAGGTGTAAACTTTTTTTTACCATACCTGTCCATGGCCCTTCTATTTCTAATGGCAAAACACATTAGCTGGCATATGAGGTTTATCAGTGGGGATAAGAAAAAACAAAATGATCTGCTACAGGATTTCTGCAGAGAAACTTCATTTATTCAGGTACCTTATAGAACCCATCAGAAGCTGGGGGATAGGAATCAGGAGAATTAGAAGTGGATTCAAAAGCATCCAAGAAGGCCTCTACAACTGAAAGAACAGAAGAAGGTGTAGGAGCCTCTACCTCTAGCTAGTTGTATTATCTCTCTTGTATGCCTGTCACCTGTTTGAATTCCTATTTAAACTGTTGCATGATGTTAGTGATAGTCTCCCCAAAAGATATTTCCTCATTGGGGGAGACAGGATACAAGGTGTCCTCATCATTAGAAGCCATTTGTCCAGAATAATGAATTTGTGATGACTTTGCCAAAGAATTGCGATCTAAACCAGATTCCTCCTCCTCAGATGAAGAATCTCTTCAGGAACGGTGAAGGAGTAAAGAGAAAGAAAGGAGTTTCAAACACAAAATGGCCTTGAATAGGCCATGTGAAATTTCATCCCATTCTGTCTCAAAAGACATCTGCTTAGGAGAAACATGCTTTTTTTTTCCCCTAGGGGTGACCAGAACTTGATCAAATGGACAGGCACCTCTTCCCTAACAAGAATCTGAGGGTATGCCCTGCTATCCTTCTGAGATTATCACCCTAGGTTCTCTCTTCGCAAGCATATCAATATGAGCAGTTTCATCTTACGTTCAAGAGTTAGACACCATACTGGCCTTTGTCTGAGATGCAGTAGCAGCACATCTGAGAAAGACAGTGAAATACCACTGATTCCTGCAGCATCTCAGTGAGAGTGTCTGAATCAGATAGGATAATAGAAGATTCAAGCCTAGTTATTTTGAACAACTTCTTAGCAGCTGATGAGATGTCAGACAACAAGGTTTCTCCCATTTGGTTTGCAAGAGAAGCGTCAGACGTTGAGTCTCTAAGTAGGTATTTAAGGAAGCAAGGCTAGTACAAATGATTTTTGGAACAAAAAATTGGCAGAGCTTCCAGTTTCTGTAACTGTCTTCAGCCTTGAGATGAAATAAACACTGGGAATGGAGGACTTTTTGAGGGATCTGCCAGTCATAGTCACACTTCTTTCTCTTAGCTCATGTTAACAATTCTTTTTGAGAAAATATACAAAACATATACAAAAAAGGAAGGTTCATCAATGGGGCACTCATCTGAATAAGTCTAGACAATGGTAGTAGCAACAACACAAATGTAGACAGCAGACCGACTATAATGCAGATACTATCGGCAAGATAGTCTGAGGATCTTGTGCTCCTACATATGGGGTCTGAGATCGTACAGTCTGGATGTACAAGCACATAAAAGGTTTTGGCTCTGGTGCACCAGCCGGATGTCAGGTTACATTGGCGAGATAACCCATCAGTACTGGAATAGTAAAACAGGGCTCTAAGGAAGGAGATCAGCATGTACGGTCATGCTAACAGCGGACATACAGGGTGCAAGAAAGGAGCCCAAAGCTATGTAGACTGACCAGACATCTGATCCTTGGCAGGACTCATCCCATATAATTATGGCAACTGCAGCAGTGATCTATTTGAACATTTACCATTATGGGTAATTTAACTTAAACAACTGTACTTTGAGCAGGGTAACAGCTCTAGTGCAGTGAAATGCATGCAGACAATGTCTTCAGTTACCATTCTCAGTTCACTAACTGACATACAAAGATGCCAATGGTGGGAGGGAGTACCAACATTCCTTTTTAATTTCAATGAAATAAGGCAGGAATTTGGGTGCTCTCTGACGCAGATCAAAATGGTCATACCACATCAGCAGAAGGGCAGTCCTGTAAGAGTCATACAGCTCTTTAGAAGCACTCATGACATTTATGTTATTACCCATAGTGGCAGATGCCCAAAATATGTCAGACCCTTAAAAAATCTCCCTCAGTGAGCTATAACTGAGGCTTAACTTTAATCTTCTGGAAAAATAAAATATCTTGTCTACCCAACGTGCATCTCCGCATATCAATTGCACTTCATTTGTTATCCAGTGGCGACTGATCTCCAAAGTTCATGGTTTCAGGTACGATTAACTGAAGGTGCCAGTATACCAGCGTGTGCACTCTGAAGTGTTGCTTATGTGTAGCATATTAAAGCACTCCACAAGCACAGAATATGTATTTCCACTCTACATGCAGCCCTCTACAGTGACCTATGGAATACCTGAGTCACTCAAGATTAGATTCCTCCATGTATAGTGGAACATTCTAATCCATCAGTATCTAATCTCTGAAATAAAGCAAAACACCAGCATGCATTTTGCCTTTAAAGAAAACCACCAAAGTACACTTTGTTTAGAATAACAGAAAATAACTAACTCAACAGACCACTGCATTTTTTTTCTTATTACTCATATTCAGCATCCTTTACAATCGTATTGGGAGCTGCCCCCCACCCACAAGCATCTAGTAATCTCCTAGCTACACCTACACTGATGGGATGCTCACTTCAATAACTGACAGTCCCTGGGATAAATACAAAATTCATGGTGAGCTATACAATGATACACCAGTGTCTGGAAGTAAAACTATAACGCAAAACACTTAAGGAGATAAAATTAACTTTCAGGCTTTCTAGCATAATCCAAAATGCCAACCTGAAAATGCCTTTACCCAAAAGTCCTTTCAGCTTTAATCTATTAGTTTCTTTATCCCAAGAGTCAAAAGAGGAGCTAACTCCAAATAGTTAAAATTAATTTGTGCCATAATTAAACTAATTAAATATCCCTCCTTTTCATATTCTAGCTAATATGCTAAAACATTCTGAGATTTCAGCAAAAACAGATATCTTTTTTTTTATTAAACAGTATGGCAATACTTTGTTGAAGAGCAAAGGTCATGCTGGCTCACCTCAGCCAGAATATTCTTTCTTTTTTTTTTTTTTTTTTTGTTACTTGTAGTCTCTAAGCAAAACATCTTCTCTTCAATAGAGCTAGTGTCCTTAACAGCATCCACCAATGAAAAGTTATAAAAGCATCCACCAGTGTAACATTATCAATGTCATGTGACATGGAACATGCATCACTTGAAGACAGACCAAAAAATTATGGTCACAAGAAACACCGTATCATCAATTCTATCGAAGGGCTGCTGCCAGGGTAGTATACACAGTTCTTACATTTTTCTTTCTGACAGTCAGCAGACAGACAAGAATCTTCCTTTTTCTCCAATCAACATAACAAAATGTCCACCATGGGTATGTTAATCAGAAAGATAGGTGAGAAACATAGTGCAGAAGTTGGAGATGAGGAAAGACTATAACCGGGCATTCCTAGATTTGGAGAAGGCATATAACAAGGTTTTAAGAAAGATGACTTAGTCTTACTGTGAGTCAAAGTAGAATTACTGTAGGCTATATATGCAGACCCAATGACATGGGTACAATCAGATTTTTGGGCACACAGGTGAGTTCCCAGTTAGACTGGGTTAGCATCAAGGTTCAGCTCTGAGCTCATTCCTATACATACTGGTGATGGACTACATAAGCTAACAGGTTAGAGGGGAGAGATCGACAAAATTCCTGTATACAGAGGCGGAGGTACAACGAGAAATGCAACAAATGACCAGGGACTACAATGCAAAACTGAAGGCACATGGGATGAAACTGAAAACAGACGATACAATGATCATAGCAGCAAACACAGGGAATCATAAGAAGCTGAAAAGTGAGATAGAGAGGAAAATAGTAGTACAGGTTAACAGCTTTAAGTATTTGGGAGGTATGGTTCAGGAGAAGGGAAACCTGAATGAAGAGGTCAAAGCTAGAATCTTACATACTGCAGCCAAATGGCACAAAGTGTCCGAGGTAGATTACGGTGGTTTATTCACATATGCAGAAAAAGCAGATGATGATCTGGTAAAGATGATTTGGGAGACGCACAAAGAAATGAGGATAAGAGATGTATGGAATACAAGAGAGAAGACCTGCAAAAGTTAGACATGACTGTCAGAGAAGGTAGGGGAGTGGCTCTGAATCGAGACAGGTGGTGACAGCTGACACAGTATCCTGACCCAGGGAGCAATGGGAAAACAGGGGGGTTTGGCTATTTCTATTCCTTTCTGATTAAAAACCCATGTTTGTGCGGTTTTGTGCTTGCATTACACCTCAGCAAGAGCCTGCTCGGTGTCCTGCAGAGTCCTACAGCAACAGAAAGAGAAAAGGGAGACCAAGCGGATTAAGTACCTCTGTTTTGCTTTTTATTGCTTATTTTTGCTAGCCACATTATTCTGACCATTTTATTAAGTTTGCTACTTATTTGAAGTGTTTTTTGAATTCCTACACTGTTGCACTTTAATTGATCATTTTAAGTGATTTGTCATCTGTTTAATTGTAAAGGGCTACACACGCTAGTATGATGGCCTTTTTTCTGCTTTAAATGTGTTTTTATTCTTGTACCTGCTTTAACGTTTGAAAAAAAAAATCCTATCCCTGTACTCATTTCCCACCTTTCTAGAGCTAGTAGAGTCCAGTTTTCAGAGTTTGCTGAATTCTGGGTTGCTTATAAGTTCTGTGTTGCCCAGACCTTTCTAAGATAGAGGAAAGCTTTGCTGTTTATCAGTGAGAGTTGTGAACTTTGAAACAGCCTGTCACCTGGAGGAGTGGTTTCAGCTCAGAATCTGTAGTTTTATTGGCCATTATGGGCCATTTCTATTCCTTTCAGTTTTCTGTTTAAAGACCTGCGTTTGCGCAGCTGTGCGCATAACGCAGCGGCATTTAACTACGGTAAAACTATTCCCTGTGCCAGATAGTCTGCTCTTCAGATTTGCCCTTCGAACTAGCCAGTCTTCTTGTTTTACGACTCAAAACTGTTTGTTCCCTTGAAGTAGCCAGTCTCCTAGTTTTAGAATTCAAACAGTTCCTAGTGCTAAACACTTGTCCAAATCTCACTGCAAGCACTAAATAATCTACAAATTATTAATTCACTCAACTTTCCTCACTAATAAAGAGGAAATCAGCTCCCAGTACTTAAAATAATAAGCACTAACCAGGCATGTCCAAGGGTCAGCTCCCGGTGTTTTCTCCTGTCCACCTGATGAATCTGGGCATCTTGGGGCAATGCAGCAACTGCCTCATGTACACTGACAACCCTCTTCTCCTACCATCCAATGCTACAACCTGTGAGAGATGCACTTATATAGCCAAACTGGAAGCCAAGCTCTCTCCAGCCAAGATTGGACTAGGCAGTCATGAGGATAAGGTTAACACTACACCTCACTCGACACATAGTCCATCAAAACCTGAACCACCCAAACCCACACATAGAACACAAAACACACAGCTACATTCGCAGAGACTCTCAATAAAAATCTGCCCCAACAACAGAGATCTCCAAAGCTAAAATGCAAGCAACTACCCCCCCCCCACACCACTACCCAAATGACACATAACCCACAAAATCAGTGTGTCACTCAAACTCAGCCCATAAGGCAAAACAACATACCCAACACACTAGTAAAAGATGAAAAAATGCACAAAACACCAAGAAAATTGTCGCACAAGCAGTATGCAGACAATGAGAGCCAGTGAGCCCTGAAATATTCCAATGTGTGCTTTAAATCAAGCCAACACATCCAGTTCAGTACAAGGATGCTTTCTTTATTCAGACAAACAAGAAGTTATAAGTGCTTTCGTTCCAAAAATAAAAGCAGGAACTTCATCAGATACAAGGAAATTAAGGAAGTAAACTGTAAAGTGTTTTGACAAGTCACACTGACATCATCTGTCGTGTCTCAGCCTACTGCCTGCACTGCAAGACATGGAACAGAACAGCTCATTCATAAAAACAAACACTATTTATCTAAATGATGTACTGCTCTAGGATGTTTTAGTAACAGGTATGTCTTTTACTCTGTCTTGTATATAGTGCCTCGAGGTCTTGTGGAGATTCTGTTTATTAAATGGTAAACTTCAAAGGGTTCAAAAAGTTTCTGGGGAGAAAAAAAATTCACAAAGACATCTACCATGTTTGCAGTATTTAGAAGTTTTGTTTTAAAGTTTACCTGTATCTTAATGGAACTTTTTAAACGTCTTTCTGTCAAGCATTTGCACATGAAGGCAGCTAAGCAATGATTATTTGTAGCAAATAGCAAATTTAATCTGATGAGACTGGAAGACAGATGCAGTGAACTGTTAAGATGATGATAAGACCTAACACTGTAATGAAACATGGCTGAACTGTATGGATGAGAAAGAGGCTGTACCTGCAAGGACAGAATAAATGATGTAAATGATGGTGATGATAATGACAATAAGGACTATAAGTAAACTCTAAAAAAAAACTACATGAAAATACAAATACACTGCTAGGTGCAAAGTTACAAATGCCTACCGCAGCTGGACACTGAACATCTTTGAATATGGTGATATACTGAATGGGCTTGGACGTAAAAAGAATCCTCTTAAGTTGTGAACAATGAAAATTTTCAGACAAACTGACTGTGACAAAGGGTTTATTCAAACTTCACCACAGGCTGTGCGAAACTGGGATTTCAGATGAAAATATTCTTAGTGTGGAAGAGGAAGAAATCTGCCTTCATAAAACTGAGTGTACCTTTAGCAACTGAAAAAAAAATCCAGTTGCTTATTCTGTGTAAATGGACTCACTTTGTCTGCAAAGGATAACAAAAGGTTTCTGAAATGAACAGTGCAAGACTGATACTAAAAACTACTAAAGTGTACAAAACTGTTAAAGTGGGCTGTGGACTGAGAAGATGGTGTGCATAGAAGAATCTGACTGTCTAGTACTGAGGGAAAGTGACAGCTGCTACATACTGAAAGGTGTTGTCATGGACAGATGACCAAAAGCAAAAGTTATATGAAGGATTCAAAGGAAAAGAGGTTCTTAAATGCCAAAAGGAAGAGCAGAGGCAAGCTTGAAGTTAGCAACTTAGAAGCAGTGTTTTATCTTCTTTAGGTCTCTGTAAAAGAGAAGGTGCTACCCACCCACTACCAGTTTCAACTGCAATAACATTTACTTACACCACTTCCTGCACTATGCGTTTAACACAAATAATATGCAAAGCAAATTAACTGTATTCTTGCATCAGCCAAGCAGAATACATTACAAAATCAGACATTATCAGTGGCAATAGTCAGTGATGATCACAAATCAAATAAGATTTTGTGGCTATGGTAACAGTTACTCCCTCTTGAAAATATCATGAAGGCTTGCCGCACCTACATTGAGGTTTCAGCTCTGACTCCAAAACAACTGACCCAGGTTCAAATAAATAACCCATCTTAGAAAGAAGTGAGCAGAGGTAAGACGGGAGAGCACAGATGGAGGCTAGACCGAAATATATGTATAATTCAGCTGGAGTCAGCACACATAAGGAGGAGGTCACAAATTGTTGGCGGTACTAAAGGATTGACAGATCATGCACTGCACACCTGAGCATTCAGCACCACCAAAAAATAGATCATTTAAGAAAAATCTAACTACCTGCAGTATGACAACTGACTGGTCACTGTTAGGATGTCAAACAAAGCAAATCTCACAAGGATAGACCGAGACCCCCCCCCCCCCGCCATGCTCACACATCAAGCATGCAAGGTGCTGTATGGTGCTAAAGGTCAGCAGAATAAGGCAGAGTTAGTGACAGCCACCTGAGGTTAAATGAGTAGTATGGGAAGAACCAACACAGCATAACAAATCAAAGAACCTGAAGTACTACTAAGGTATAGCAGGTGTGTGAATGAAGGTTCATTGGTAAGGTGGAATGCACACAACGTCTAGGTAAAAAATAAGGATACTGAGCTGAAGGGATATGACAAATTACTTTTCTTGTACTGAAAATTTCAAACAGTGCTGGACTGTGCATATCTGGACTTTAAATAAGATACATACAGAGGTATGCGATCCATTCTGATGTAAGCAGATCTACAAACAACATATGCAACCACCTTTTTATGTAGCATTGTCTACACACGGAGGGGTCTGCTGCTTCCCTTAACACCCGACTAGTTCTTAAGTGGGTGTTTAAGGAGAGGCACCAGTCTACACGTTGGACAAGTGTTATGGTAAATGACTACTACATTCTAATTAATTAAACAAATGCACAGTAAACACTACTACAATTAAATTAAACTACATCTACTATTGTATGATTTGACACAAGACAGTAAACCATTTAAAAATATGGAGAGCCACCTGCTTCCCCTTAGAACAAGTATTACGTTAAATGCAGGTTACAGAAAGCTTCAATGACAATTACATAATAAAGAATTCAATGTGTAGCAACTACTGTGAAAATGTGAGGTATTGCCAGCTATGCCAGCAGAAATAGGGCAGTGAATGTGTAACATATGCCAGCAAATCTAGCTGGAATTTTGTAAAGAATTACATGTAATTTGTATATCAAACTGATCTGTACAGATGCTTGTATTGAAAAATGCATTTGTAAAGCTCCTTGAGTTAAAATGTATCAACAGTGTGCCCTGCTGGACAGAAAAAGAAGTATACCTGGATTACTGTAATTGTTTAATATGTTTTAACAGAGGATACTGGAAGAGAAGAGGTTAATCTCAATCTACCTAACTTTGAAAATAGTTTAAAATTAAATTACCTGGCTTAGGCCATAAACACTGTATCTTACAGTTCTCAATACAGCCAGAGACAAACAGTCTGTACTAGGAAGCTTTCTGCATTGTCTTTGGGGTGAACTCATTTATACTCTGGAAGGGTGGATGTTTGACATTGTTTTATGACTTCCAGGAGCTACAGCAGATCTTAGTAAGGCTCTGTGTGTGTATTACTGACACATATATGCTAAATCCTGAAAGTTTCTAGCCAAGGAGGTTAGCATGGAAATCAGAAGTCAGATGACCAGATGTATGTGATGTTATTCTGTAATCTGTCACTAAAAATTATATTTTAATACTAGGTGAGACTGAAGTCTTATGGCAGTCTGTTTTTTGTAACCTGAAAAGGAAGTGCTTGTCACCTACTTCATCTTGCCTTGTTCTAGTAAGTCACCAGGGAATAGTAATTCTTTAGAGTAATCAAGAAAATACAGTGAAATTAGTCAAGCACTGTTTTTCTGTATATGTGTGAATCTATTAGTCTGTATAATTTTAATACTTCCTTTGGCTGAAACTCTGGTGTTTACTATAAATCTATATTGAGTATTTTTATGTTCTTTGTTATTTATTATTACATACATTTAAACTTTTCATCGTGGCTGGTCTTTTAGAGAATACTTTAATCTCTGAGCGTACTGATACATATTTGGTGACAACTCTAGCCACTCCTGAAAGCCTTGTTGTTGTGCACTAATATTAATTTCATTCAGTATAATTGGGTACACTTTTAAGAGCCTTGGTATAGCTGGCTGTGGAGTGTCTGGGCAGAGGGGGCATAGCTAGCAAATCTATCTGGAAGGGGAAGAAGACAAAAGTTAAAGTTAAGTGGAATAAGATAATCCTTCCAATAGAACAAGGTGATTCAGGATTACCTAATTTGAAGGGATATTTTATAGGTAAGGCATGTATTTATTTATATTTGTTTACTGGGGTAGAACATATAGATTAGCACATGCAGAAAGCTATAATTCAAAGTGGAAAGGGAGGGTGATGAAGCAGGGGGGGGGGGCAGTCAAGAAATAAAGAGTGAGTGGGATTTTTGGTGCAGATCCTTAAGGAGAATACAACAGAGATTTTGCCAATATGGATGACTGCAATTAGGGGTACACAGAATAGGCAAGAGGGGGCTGGAATTTACTGGAGAAAACTGTCAAGGAAGCCAAGGAATTTGGAGCAGATAAACACAGATGAAAAGGTAACAGAAGTAGGAAGAGGCCAAGATTACATTTGGACTGCAGGCTAGAGACTGACATCCTTATCAGAGATTCATATTACAGTACAGACATAAAGAGGAATAGAAAGTGAAAGACCTGCTCTGGTATAGTTTTTAGCTAAATCTAGAAAATAAACTGCTTTTAAAAAGGGATAATTAGTAGGACATATAAAATATTGCATGATAACTATAGGAATCAGTGGTGGTTAGAAAAGATTGTGAAGACAGACTGGATAAACAATTCAAAAGGAAACAATGGGAGGGCATATATATGCCTCCTAAATATGCAGCAAAGTCTAGCATATTTAGGATTTTTCCTTGTAACGTTTTGCATATGTATTTTTATACCCTGAACAGACTCCAAAGAATTTTTCTTTAGGTAGATACCAGATGTTGGAGGTATAATGGGAAAAAGAGGTAACTGGGATCATATCTTTTGGGAGTGTAATGAGTTTGTAGATTTTAAAAATTCCCTGTAGAGTACTCTGTCAGAAATATTGGATGAGCAAATGGGTGTAACTAAGGAAATGGATTTTTGTGCACAGATACAGGATCTGAATTGCCTACACATAGTAAGGCCTTAAGTTTAATTCTGATGGCTGCCAAAAATAATTACTAGAAAATGGAAATTAAAGTCTAAACCATATGCATTCGAAGTACTGAATATTTTAAGGGTGAAATGGAATTGGGATCTTTAGAAAAGTGTAGGAACAAATTACATATAAAAAAGGAAATTGAACAATACCTGCCAAATAATGTTCTGGAGGAGGAGTGAGGTTTAAGGGAAGGCAGAAATTGAGCAATTTATGTAATGCTGGTTTGATGAAAGCTATGCAAAAGAATATGTGATGTACAATGTTTGTAAATGGGAATATGTTGAAATGGTTTCTTTTCTTTTATATAAATGTATATTTGCCTATGTCTTAAGTGGTAACTCAATAAAGGTGAAAAAAAACAGCAAATTGCTAAGTGAAATGTCATGCTCAGTTCTGAATCATTTTAAGCAGGCAACACTGGAATTTCTATATCTGCAGCTGAGTATTTTAATTACTAAGATGTGCGCCTTTCATAAAGTAAGAAATGAGCTCAATAAAAGCATGCACTTTTCTATATATTAAACCAATAAAAGCTGAAAGTGACATGAACTCTATGATATAATCTTTCAAACATACAAGTCTGCTGATGGAAGGAAACTACTGATGACTAAAAATGTAGCTAGCTCTAAATTGGTACCCAGTATTAACCTTTATATACCAGTCCCTCAACAGTACCACCCTTTTTAAATACCTCACCATAACCACAATTCACAGCTCCAAAAGGGGGAAAGAGAGTTCCATGAATTCAATCTGAGAGCCCACTAACTCTATGCACTATCCTTACACTTCAGTTTTACTATCTCAGCTATTATTTGTGTTATACCATGGATCATGTCCCTATTGTCACTTCTCTTCTTTAGGCCGCACTTGTCAAACATCCTCAGGATGCTTTCATATTCTGTCTATCTCCATTCCAGTTCTCTAGTCATCTTATCAACCTATATTTGAAATATTTGAAATACCACACATCATGATGGAACTTCATCACCTGAAGTGAGCACATCATATTCTTATAATCAATATTTTCAGTTGCAATAGAACGTTTTTTACAGTTCAACAGGTGCACTGATGTGGGGCATAATTTTTTTATCCTCCAAACACGTCTTTGTATACAGTAAGACGTCATGTGGGCCTGTTAAGGATTAACAAGGTTGCTTAGAAATGTATAAATGAGACCAGGATGCAAACTGCCTTATTATCTGTCCTGCCATTCTTGTGTCACAATTTGTTCCACAGAAGGAAGGATACTACTTTAACTATTAGGATGCTAAGAAAAAAAAAACAATTCTTTAAGAGCTTATTTAATTACACCTAAGATTCAAAATATACCAAAAGAATCATTCTCAAACCGTTACTTAAACAGTCCAGAAAAATACAACCTGGTGATGATTATGTTGACCTGCATTGCAATGTATGGGGTGTGTAGATATAAATATTAATAACATACAGATTCTGTTTAGCTAGTTAGCTGATACACACTCTTCCTACAAATTTACTCTGATTAATAACCATTTTGAGGCTAGATGATCACTACCAATGTTCTCTATTATATACTGAACAACCCGACAAACACCTAATGTTATTTATCGCCAAGTGAAGAAACACATCTACTTTTAAAATACATTTGTCAAACAGGCAAGCCACTGGACACAAGTGTCACTTTTCATAGGTGACCAGGGAGCACTATCTGGTTAACAGACTTGGTCAGAATCATAAAATAAGCTAACAAAGGTGGAAGGAATCGAACTCTGTACTACAAGAAGCAACTTAACAGCACAGAGCCTTAATCCACGGATAAATTTGTATCTTGGAGTAGAAAATAATTTGCAGTTGCAAAAATGTTTCAAATGCCACTACTAGGAAGTCCCATGCTGCAAGGAAACTTAGCAGAAAACTGGAAACCTTGGATTCAGAATGATAGTTTAATGTGCACAATGACACATTTCTGCATGCTGCTGGTGAAGAAGCCTTGAAGGTATTTAACTTTTACTTTTCTTGAGTATGAGAAATAAAACTGCAGTGATTAATTAAACATGAGTTCAGGAATTATTCTGAGTGTAGAACAAATTTGTCATTTATTCAACATCTGTTCTTTACAGGGGTAAAATGTCCTAACCCAGGCATAGATGGTTATATTACTGAGCTGACAAATCAAGCAAGGACTGTAAATTTGGCAAGCAGCATACAGTTTTAATAAAGATACAATCTGTGGTTTAAAAAATTATAAAAAATTACCATGCTATTAAATAAACTAGACATCATTATCAAAGGATACGGAAATTGTCATGCAAGTGAAATTACAAGTATTTAAAACAATTAACTGAGGATAGAGATGTTTAAATATAATGTGCATTCACATCAGCAGCAAAAATGAGAAATCATGTCAGAAAGAATTGCAATAGCAATGGAGATAAGAAGAACAGCATGCTGAAATGTTTGGCAAAAGTAATGGGGCCAAGATGGAGAGCCATGGGTTGGAAAGAAAGGATCAGACAGCTGAAATTCAAGCCTCATGCTTCTTTTAAACAGTTCTGTAGAATGTACTAGAAGAAAACACTGCATAAAAGGAAAGAGCAGCATTTTCAAAAGAATTTGCACTCTGCTTAAGAACATGAAAATGAGCTTTTTGTTGGAATTCTTAAATTGAAAAAGAGTTAATGTAGCGAAGTGCAAAAATGCAAGAGTGTCACAGAGATAGGAGTGAAAGACTGTTGGTAAGCAATGTTGAGGATTAACAACTGAAATGTGGAATTTAAAATATAAAAAACTGCAATATTTTGTCTGAAGATACTTTTGAAACTTTGGAGTTCAAAGGCACTGAACATATGCAGGCTGCTACTATACTCGTGGACCACAAAAAAACACTGAGACAAAAAGGTAAGCAACAACCAAGACAGGGAGTGCCAATACCTTGGGAATCAGATTTCAGGTTGACAGCTGAAACCGTCCTCTCTAGTGCCCTTCATCATGAGCAAAGTTGCAAGGGTATCTCAGGCTTCAGCCCTCTTATTTGAATTAAAGGACAGTAAGTGCAGTGTCTAGAAGGCCATTTCAGAAACGGACTTGCCTACAGGAGGACTGAACTGCAACCTACCCTCTGAGCTTCATGTTTGTGGCAGTGGTCAGTCTAATGCCTGCAGCTGCACAATAGATCTGCCAGCTGTCCCCTAATGTAAGTAGCGCTTATTCACCACTACTCTTCTTATTACATGATGGGCTAAAAACGTCTTTCTCTGTCTAGCTGGTGTCTTGACATTTAATACGACAACAGAATGAACATGTAGCACACTTACATCTAGGCACTAAAATCAGAAACTTTACCAGAGAAGTCTAGGATCAAAATCTGAACTCCGCAGGAAGCAAAATAAATAAATGAAGCAATCTAGAATTAGTAGCATTTATGTAGTCAGTGTGTACTGCCATTGCATGCATCAGCATCAAGAAACCACTCTACCAGCTGTGGAATTTTCTAAAGAATGATCTTAAGTGGTGAATGGTAGAAAGGATGAAAACAACACTATGAACCATCAAGGAGGGTCTTCAATGTTTGTTACATATTGTACTCAGACTTGCAAAGTTATCCACGTCTAAATGAGGCTGGCACTGGGTAACATGAACTCATGGTTTCTCAACAGTAATGTACACTGCTTAAATGGCTATAATTATTTAAGGCAGAAGGGTTTATATCCCAGTAACAAAGCATGTGTTATGTTATTGTGAAGTACATAGCCAGAAGGGTGGTGAAAGCTCAGAAAGTAAAGTCTCTGGGCTATTATTTTCAGCAGCACACCAGTAGAATTACAGCACATTTTACAGAGTGTGCTATATACAAAATCACCAGTGATTTGTGAATGATGCTGCATCATTTCAGTCAGTTGTCAGTAAATAACTTTAGGAGCATGAAAAAAGACGGATTACCAATTAGGCACCCTGACATGTAAAAACTAGTTCAAGAGAGCCATGGAGGATTTGCAGAATGTTTTGGACTGCATATAAAGGAATTCACAGAACTTCTAAGATGACGACAGTAGCTTCTATAACTGGGATTATCCCACAGATAGCCAGTTTACATATGTAAGTATAACACATAATCAAACAAGTAAGTGCAGATGTCTGCTGCTCAGATGTATTAGGGGAACTCTTCTTCAAGCCTCTGATGTTTATCTACCATTTATAAAGTCAAGCTGACTAGGCAGGATTAGCAAATGCGGCAAAAACAAATTTCACCACTGTTATAAAGATTGCATTAGTAATGGCAACTGCCATGCACAAGATTATATTTAAGAGAATCCTTTGCTGACTGGCTTAAATACATGTGTCAGGACTGAGTGTTCCCAGGACAGAGGTGGGGAAGTACTAGTTCTGAAGGGAAAGTAGTGCAGCAAAGGTAAATGTGTATCAGCTAGGAAACCTACTACCTCTTAAACAAGAGAAACAGAGCTGCACAGGAAAACATCCAAACCAGGCAATTGTTTATATTAAACATATGCAACACATCTTCAGCCATATTCCATGAGGTAGGGGTAAGTATTTCTTGATAATAAGGGAAAGCCACAAGAGGGAGGCTAATACTGTTTATGAAGAGTTGCTCTATCTAAACTGCAGGACATTAATATAATATTAATTCAGTCTTGGATTACGCACATAATCACATTCAGGATTACAGGGAAGTGACAGAATGTGCAGACAAGGCAGAGGAACATACAATAAGAAAGTCAGACCATCACAAGAGACACTCACATGCACACACAAGTGTGTGCACGTGAGCACACATGCACACGTACACACACACACACACACAGCCACACACACACAAATGCAAACGAGTAAGTCGAGGGAATACAATTCATAACTCATTTCTTTGGAATGTGAGAAAAATGAAGCACCTGATTAAAAAAAAAAAAAACACAGACACTGAGGTAAAGCAGACTTCACATGGAGGCCACTCCAGTGATGAGCCAAACTGGAGGCTAAGCTCTCTCAACTCAGTACTGGCATAACCAGTCAGGAGGAGAAGGAAACCACACTCACTACAATTCCAGTCTCACATAGACCTACCACGACAGCAAACCAAACACATAATCACACAAAAACATACTCGGAGGCTCTAAATAAAGATCTGCTTAAGCAGCAGAGACCTCCAAAGCAGACACCCAAGCAACCACTACCCCAAAACAAAACACGTGCAACACATATCTCACAAAGCCAGTGTGCCGAACAGTCACAGCCCTTAAGACTAAACAACACACCTGATACACTTGTAATAGGTGACTCTATCGTCAGGCACACTGACGTCCCGCTCACCAGGCTGAACAAAGAGAGGGTCACGGTGAGCAGCCTGTCGGGCGCTAGGATCCACCACATAACACAAGCACTCAGGTTACTCCAAGGCAAGTACAAATATCACTCAGTCATTGTCCATGCTGGTGTGAATGACCTGAGACGTACCTCCCTGGACTACATGAAAAGAGACATAAAGGAGCTCTCTGAGCATGTAGCCCAGGCCGGTATGACCCTGACCTTGAGTAGCATCTTACCCTCACCAAGAATGATGCCACAATATGAAGACAAGATGATCAATTTCAACAACTGGCTTAAGTACTGGTGTCATTCAAAGGGGATCCAATGCCTGTCAGCTTGGGATGATATGCTCGACAAGCCACGATGCTTCGCTAGGGATGGCTTGCACCTGTCATCTCTGGGCTTTCGGATATTGGCAAAGGCTCTTGCTACCCCCATAGTGCCTTTTTTAGGCAAGGCTCAAAAGACAAACCCACCTCCATAGGTATCACAAGGGATAAGAAACTAAGAGTAATGCTACTCAACGCCAGAAGTCTAAACCTCAAGATGCACGCACTCGAAACTCTCCTTAGCATGGAGAACATCGATATCTGTGCAGTAACAGAAACCTGGTTCAAGGCTCCCGAGAGCACCCCAGCACTACCAGGTTATACCTCATACCATACTTTTCGGCCCCAAAACTTGGACCGAACCACAAAAGGAGGGGGAGTATTGATATTCATCAAAGATACCCACACCTCCAGGTTGGTGGCAAAGCACGAAGCATCAGAGACTATCCATGTGCAACTAACAGTGGGTAAAACTGCCTTCCAGTTTATAGCCTGCTACAGACCACCCTCCCAAACCCAGGAACCCCACTCGGCCTTTCTGAGAACACTGGAAAATATGAAGGTCTCTCCAAACACCATTACATTGGGCGACTTCAACTACCCAAACATAGACTGGGAGCATTACTCTAGCTCCAACACCCTAGCCCAAAGGTTCCTAGAATTTATAAACTCAAATGCTATGGAACAACTTGTTACCACTCCCACAAGAGGGGAAAACATACTGGACCTGGTCATCACCAACATGGGGACTCTATGCTCCAGACCAGAAGTGTATCCCTCACTGGTAAGATCAGACCATAAACTAATCTCACTGGATTTTCACATCCCGACCCCACCCCCTGCCCAGAAAACCACAGTGAAAAACTTCTCTAAATTAAATTTCACACTCCTCAAAAATGAGGTGGAATCCTTCAAAGCCCCCGGGCCTGTGAAAAATACAGCCCAGACCGCAGAATCCTTTATAAACGCATTCTATGAACACCTTCAGGAATGCATGGATCATGCGATCCCAAATAAAACCAAGACCCAATCCTCCAAAGGCAGACGTCCTGTCTCGTGGACCCCAGCCATAAACAGACTATACAATAGAAGGAGGAAGCTACTAAATGATAGAGCAAAATCCCAAAAAGGGAAGGCATCACTGATCAGTATTAGCAAAAAACTACGGGCACTCATAAAATTGTCTAAGGCCAGCTTCGAGAGAAAAATTGCACAGGACACTAAGGATAATCACAAGGCTTTCTTTAATTATGTTAGGTACCTGGGTGGTAATTCCCAGATATGCTCAGAATTAGTCCAAAATGACAAAAAATACACTGAACCCACAGACATTGCCAACATCCTAGCTGACCCCCCCCACCAAAAGGGCAAATATCTATCCCAGCGGAGTGCTGCCCCCCTGACATCTCAGATGCTCAGGTAAGAGCCTCCCTCTCCAAAGTAAAAAACACAGCATCAATGGGACCAGACGGTGTCCCGGGCTGCGTCCTACATGAACTCCAAGAAGAGCTAAACCCAAACATAAAACTACTGTTCAATCTCAGCCTTACTACAGGATATGTGCCCAAAGAGTGGCGTACAGCAACAGTGGTCTCTCTCCATAAAGGTGGTGCCTCAACGGATCCTGGAAACTATCGCCCCATAAGCCTGACTAGCTTGGTCTGCAAAGCTATGGAAAGGATCATCATGGACCTCATAAATAAAGATATTGGGGACCTACAGACACTGGATCCTACCCAGTTCGGCTTTGTTAAGGGCAGATCCTGCCTCTTAAACCTGGTTGATTTCTTTGAAACAGTCACCAAGGCCACTGACTTGGGGAAGGTGGTTCACACAGCCTACCTGGACCTTGCAAAAGCCTTCGATACAATACCCCACTAGGGCATTATAGATAAGCTCACCAGCTTAAATATAAACCCCTATGGCACTAGATGGATTGCAAACTGGCTCAAGGACAGAACCCACATGGTTAGAATTGCTGGAGCCATGTCAGACTCCAAACCAGTTACAAGTGGTGTCCCACAAGGCTCAGTCCTGGGACCTCTCTTGTTCGGTATATATTTCTCGGAGGTACAGGCCAACACGGAAGGACTGTGGCTGACCAAATTCGCAGATGACTGCAAACTGGGCTCCATAATCGACTCTCCAGCTGACACAAGCATCCTCCAAAAGGGCATCATAGAAACAGACAACTGGTGCCAGAGCCATGGCCTCAAGCTAAATGCTAAAAAGTGTATAGTCATCCCCTTAGGCAAAAACAAAGTGCCCACAAATTACCACATAGGTGGTAATCCATTAAGTACAGAAGAAGTAATTAGGGACCTGGGGACCCAAGTTGATAGCAATCTCTCATTTGACAACCACGTGGCCAAAGTGGTTAGAAAAACATTTTATATAGCCCACCTAATCATGAAGGGATTCACATCTAGATCAGGGGAGGTCATCGTGCCTCTTTACTCATCCCTCATCAGGCCCATAACTGAGTACAATGCCCCTTTTGGGATGTACCTTACCAGACACCTGCAGCAACTGGAAAGACCCCAAAAGTACCTCACCAAGAGGATCAAAGGGCTCAAACAGATGCCATATGCTGCCCGGTTAAAGAAACTCCAGCTCTACTCAGTGGCATGCTGCCTGTTCAGAGGCGACCTGTGCCTGACGCATAAAGCCATGTCCAACCCGGAATTAATGGACATGCTGCACCTCAGAAAATCCAAATCCCATCGAGCTACGCGCTCGAGAGACTTGAACCTCAGCACTGAAATAAATAGGACATGCTGGAGGGACAGATTCATAACCCAGAGGCTCCCTTCACTCTGGAATAAAATCCCAGTCCAGGTTAGGCAGAGTCCCTCATTGACTCTCTTCAAGAGGAATCTTGATGAGTGGATGGGAGATAGTAGGTTTACCCCGGGTATCACTTCTGTGTCACTGTTAGACAGAGGCACAGTATACTAACCTCGAAAAAGGGTATAGCAAAATAAATTTAAAATGGGTGGCAAAAGCCAAACACATTCTGGCTAGGCTTATAAATGCCCTAGGGCAGATAGCCTAGTATGAACCTATGAACTGAAGAATCAAGTGCTGTGAGGAAGCAATGCTAACCACTGTATCCCTGTACCACCTCTGATGGAAATTTGCTAGGCTTACAATGGCCCACAAGGGCAGCTTACCTAGTACATAACTATAATGCTATGATATTGATAAAGCTGAGCTCAACATCAAGCAACAGGAAACATGAGGCTGTTGATTGTGACTGTCACGTCTTTCCTCCAAGTCAAAGATGCTACCATAGCAAAAGACATTTCCATAAGCCTCTCCTTAACAGAAACTATTTGGTAAATGGGGCAATGAACCTGACCACATTAAAACATCCATAGCCCAGTTTAAGAAGAACCTTGAAATGCATGGTCTGCCTAAGACTTATAAAATTGTAACATGAATTGCATAGCTGTGTAATACTAAATTAATATTCTGCATAAGGTACATTTAGATATAAGCCGCAGAAGCCTGCATAATACTTACTTTATGTCAGTCTACTGATGCTCATTTGCAGTTAACACATGTTAGGTCACTAACTGTTAACAAGAACCTTCATACACAAAATGGAAAAAATACAGTAAAGATGCAAAATGTACCAAGCAGCACATAAAGAAATTGGATGCATAGTAAAGGGGAATGGAACAGAAATCAAATGTACTCTACACAAACGCACACACAAGAAAGTGTTCCATCAGCTGAATTTGGTTGACTGTGCTTACTACAGGTGGAGGAATGTATAGGGTTCACCCAGAATTTGATGCACATCTGCACACACGTAAACAGACTGTTGAAAACAGGAAAATACAGCACAGAGAAGATTTTTAAGCAGTAAACATCTAGGAATGTGCTTCAATTTTCAAATGCATCTGAATACCTATAATACAAAATAAAAATAATGCACAGAAATGCAATGGGTGATAGTACTAGAATTAACAGAATACTCACGTGAAAGGGACTGCAACCAGAAAAATCAAGAAACTTACCTAAAAAATAAAAAGGACAAGACAGCATAAGACCTGATGAATATCTGTAGCAAATCTATAATCTCTTCTTTGAATTTATAAAGTTATTTCTAAGTGAAAACACATACATGGTAATAAATGTGTAATAAAAGACACTCTCTCTCTCTCTCTCTCTCTCTCTCTCTCTATATATATATATATATATATATATATATATATATATATAAATATATTACACACACACACACACACACACACACACACACACACACACACACACACACACACACACACACACACACACACACACAGAGCAATACATGTGCAACAGGGTTTAAAACTGGGAAACCAGTCAAATTATTGAAGCAGACCTATATAAAAATATGTAACAGTACATAAGCAGTCTAAGCAAATGCAGGATATATTACTAAGCAACAAACATTACTAGGTTATGCTTCTGGAATTATCTGGAAATGATATTAAAGACTGTGTGGTTGGCTATGCTAAGCAAACATACAAACTGATGTGACATGTCTAATTACCACTACTTTACGCAACCAACAAAACTCCAATTCACATTTCAGATCAAAGCTCCCCATCAGCTTGTCAGTTCACCCCTTATCACATCATATCATGTTGGCTCTATCACCCTGCAGAAGTCCATCTTCACCCTAAATATTGAATGATGACCCTTTAAACTCGCTATAGAGGCCTGGAACTCCATATCCTCTAAAATTCAAACTTTCTCAAGTCTTGAACTTTTTCAAGAAGCTCTAGTCCATCATGTCTTTAATATCTTCATGGAGACAAAAACCCTCAACAGAAAACTGAACTGCCAATGCCTCTCTATGTAACCTAGCTAAGAAAGCCATATGCAGGCACAACACCAGCTACTTCAAAATCAAGCAACTTGTTCTTTTAGGCAAACCCAAACATTTTTTGCAGGAAGTAAATCTTTTTTTTCAAAGGCCATAAATTCACTAATCACACCTCCTCTCCTATCACCAACCATGCCTCTTATGGCCAACAATCAACCTCTGACTTTTTTAAAGGAATTCAGCCACCTCTCAAGTACCACAACCTCTACCTCTCCCTCCAACGCACCTAGCACCCCTCCCTTTTATCCCCCTCTTCTATTTTTAGGAAAACTACATAAAATGAATGTGTTCCTCTTATAGAAAACATACTTCTGGATGCACCCCCTGGTGCAGAAAACATACTCCCTTGGTTTATATCACTCTGCAAAGACTTCCCTATCACACATCTTCTACATATTTATAAACTCTGCTTAATTCAAGATACAGTGCCAGACATATGGAAAACTATTCTGGTTAACCCCCTTCCCAAACAGCCTCAGCCAGTAAATACCTCCCACTTCCATCCTATCTCTGTCCTCCCTATACTTGGAAAAATATTTGAAAATCTAATCTACGACCAAGTGTCTATTTACATCCAAAAGTACCACCTCCTCACAAACAGCATGGATTCTGGACTGGCTGGAACACAATGACTCCACTATGGTCACTTACAGATGGGATAATTTTCAACATGGATAAAAGAAAACTTTCAGGAGCTCTCTTTGTTGAATCTTATCAAAGTTTTTTGATTTAATTGACCACTTCCTACTCCTTCATTCCCTCCAAGAAATTGAGGTTAGTTCCCAACACTGTCACCTGGGTCCAACATGTCTTAACAAATAGGTATTTCTGCATCAAATTAGGCCCATGCCTATAGCCACCAGCACTCCTCACCTTAGGAATAACCCAGGGATCTATAGCCACACCTCTACTGTTTTCAATCTTTATTAACAAGCTGCCCTCTGATCTCCTTATCCTTCCAATCACTCTTTGGGTAGATGACATGGTTATTTCTTTCTTAAACACCTTTACTGAATTATCACTTGTGACATAGGCAAATTTACATTTATATAAAAGTAATCAAACTGTATTAACAAGTTCACATTTACAAACATTATATTTCACTTATATTGCGATACATCTTATAACCTATGTAACATTACAAAAATTATTAAATTCCTGCAACCTTTTTTTAAAGGGGCATCTTTATTAAACCATCACTTACAACATAGACAATCATACATTTAAATAAATGAAAACAAACCACACCAGTTCAATCCTCTTTACAAGCATTTTACATCACAAACTATACTGACACACTCCTAGTTGCAATCATTATACATCACTTATAATCTACCCAAACATTTTCAATCAAGCATTAAATAGTTAATTTAAGTCCTGCTGTCCTTAAACCTCCTTCCTCCCCTGTACGTATTGTTCTCAAAATTACCATTTTTTTCCTATGTAGTTTACTCCTACCCTTTTCTAAAGATCTCAACTCCAGTTGTTTTATCTCTGTTACTACATTCACTACTTCTAGTATAGTTGGTTTAGATTTTGATTTTCTAGTAATGGCTTTTTTGGCAGCCACCATAATTCGACACAGCAAGGCCTTACCATGTCAAGGCAATTCCAATTCTGTATCATAGGTCAGAAAAATAGTCTCCCTGGTCACACTAATTTGCCACTCAGCATCTCCAACAGTGCATCTCGCAGGGAATCCTTAAACTCCACCAACTCCCTGCAGTCCCAAAAAGTATGCTCCCAATTACCTTTTTCTTCTCCATCACACCTCCAACATTGCGGTCTACCTGAAGAAACATTCTCTGGAGTCTACTTGTGGTATAAAATATCTATGTAAACATTTCCAAGCAAAGATCCTAAATTTTCTAGATTTTGTTGCTTATCTGAGAGACATACATATATCCTCCCATTGTTTGTTTGTGAAATGTTTACCCAATCTGTTTTCCCAATCCCTTCTAACCTCTTCTGACTGATGCTTCTAATTATCATGCAATATTTTATATGCTCTACTAACTATTCCTTTTTTAATGGCAACTTCTGTTCTAGATTCTACTAAAAACCCTTCACGCGCTGATCTTCTGATTAGGACCACCTCTATTTCTTTCTCTATACTCTGTTATCAGTCCTTGATAGGGAAAGCAATCTCTAACCTGCAGTCCAAATAAATTCTTGGTGTCTTCCCATTCTATCATCTTTCTCTCTCTAGTTATTTGCTCCCAATACCTTGGTTCTTTTGTTAGTTTTCTCCAATAAATTCCAGCCGCCTGTTGCCTATTGTCTATATCAATAATTGCAGTCATCCCTAGTGGCAGAATCTCCTTTCTCCATTCCAGTGTTGACTTAGTTCTTAGGATACTTTCTGATATTTTACAGATACAATATTCTGTATGATTATTGTTATTCTCCTTAAGGGCTTGCATCCAAAATACCAGTCTCTCCTTGTTTCTTGAGCTTTCCCCGTTTCATCATCATCCCTTTCCACTTTGAATTATAGTTTTCTGATTGTGCTATCTATAGGAGCCTTAACTGTCTAGCTCTGAAAGACCCCTTCCAATCGGGTAATCCCAATCTGCCCTGTTCTGTTGGAAAAATCATCTTATCCCACTTGACTTGCCATCTTCCCCTCCCAGATACAGTCCTTCAGCTCTTTATTAATTGCTATCCAGAACGTCTCCTCTGGTTGATAAAAATATGCCTGACCTGTGTATAAGACTAATGGGAGTAAAGATTTTAACTGCTTGTATCTTACTATCCACATCCATATAAAAAAGCTTCCCTTTTACTCAGTTTTTGTATAATCTTTTGTTTAGTCTCTTCCCACATATCCTTAGCTGCCACACCAGAATCATTTTTAATCTATACTCCTAACTACTTCACTTTATCATGTCCTCATAAATATGGATATTGCTGAACCAGTTCATATGTGGGTACATAATTTACCGTTATTGCCTTTGTTTTAGCTTCATTAATTTTGTATCCTAAAACAATTTGAAACTCTCTGAAAATGTTCCACACCACTGTAATGTCTCTTTCTGGTTTTGTCAGGTATAAAATAATACCATCTGCAAACAGAGCCAGCTTTTCTAGACTGCCATACCAATTAAATCCTTGAATTTCAGTCATTTATTTTCCGTGCCAATGGTTCTAAATATAATGCAAATAATAAAAGAGAAAGAGGATACCCCCTGCCTGGTTCCTCTCCTCAAGCAGAAATTATCACAGAGGACTCCACCCACTATAATTTTCACCTCTGATCCCTCATATATCCTCCTAATCAACCTTTTTTTTTCAGGAAATGCAAATGCTTCCATTGCCCTGCTCATTAAGTCCAGCCTTACTCAGTCAAATGCTTCCTCTGTATCGAGACCCACCAAAAGCAATGGTATTTTCTTACATTCTGCTTCCGTCTGGATCATCAATGTTCTGTTAATGTTGTCAAATGTTTTCCTCCCCTCCACAAAACCACATTGATCGATATCTATCAATTCTGTCATTACTTTTGCCATTTTTTTAGCCATTACAGACACGAACATTTTATAATCATAGTTTAGCATTGAAATGGGCCTGTATGATGCTGGATCTGATGGATCTTTACTTTCTCAGTATTACAACTACCACTGCTTTCTTCCAGGATGTTAGCACTTTATCAGTTTTTCCCTCCTAGCTTCCAAACTTCCAAAGGAATGCCATTCTATTCCTGGGGACTTTCCTGTAGATTGGTTATACATCTCAATTATTATTTCATCTCCTCCTAACCTGTTAGTAATGGAGCATCACCTACCTCTAACTGTGGCATGTTTAATTCTTCCATAAACATTTCCATCTTATCTTTTCTTGATTTCCATATTTCTCTGCTTTATGCAGACTTTCACAGAATTTCTGAAATATTTCTAATACCTCTGCAGGATCTCTTATTATCTTCCGTGTTATTGACTCCCTAAGCTTGGCGACAGCTCTTTCTGTTGCTGAAATATTGTGCTAAAAGTTTTTGTGCTCTAGTGTTGTTATAAAAAAAACAGTTGCTTAACAGCAATCTTTCTAAACTTGTGTATATTATTGAGGTAATCCCTTATTTTCTGTTTAGCATTCTGCAGTTGATCGTCTTCTTGTTCTGTGAGAGTCCTCCTATTCTACAATACTTTAACATTTGTCAGTCCCTCTAAATAATTCTTGTTACTTATTAACCATAACTCCCTTTATTTTATTACCACCTTATTTTTAAACTCCATCTTAATTTTATTCCACATTCTAGCTATCTTTTCAGAAGTAATTTCTATCCACTCAAATAACTCCTGAATAATCTCCACCACCAAAGTGCAAGTGTCTCATTTTTATTTCATTACCCTGTGTTTTTATTTTAGTTATTGTTGGTGCATGATCTGAAATAGTTATTGGGTGTGTATCAAGACCTTCAAATAAATGCACGTTCTTGTGAAATGTAAATTCTCTCTTACCTAGCCCAATTTTTATATCTTGGGAAATAATATGTAAATTCACTCTGAACTCATTAATGAATTCATATCTTCCATGCCAAACATAATTCCTTCAAAAATCTACCCTCCTTTGTTATACTTTCCCTTCTGGGCCCCCAAAACATCTTCACTGCTGCAAACAAAAGTTTAATCCCCCTATAAGTAATTAATTGCTGAAAACCGAATATTTCTCTCACAATTTTCTTAAGCTCCCTTATAGCAGTTTTAGGTGGAATATAAATACATGCCAGTGTAATCCTCTTCCCTTGCCAGCAGCACCTTAGCACTACAAATTTACCATTATTATCGTTTTTATCCTCTACTGCATCTCCTCTTGCAATTAATATAAGTACTCCTCTCTTCCTTTGTTCCAGATATTCCTTTGAATAACCATCCTGAAAACCTTTCTTTATCAAATTTACATATTCAGTTCTTTCCGTGTGTGTCTCCTGTAACTCAGCTATTTGCACTCTACATTTGAATATAGCTCACTATTCTTTCTTTTTGTATTTATTTGTGAGACTACTGGCATTTAAAGAACTACAGAAAGCATCACTGTACTAAAAAAGTTATTATTCCCACCTTTGATGTATAATACCTGTTTTGCTAAATGTCTGGTTCCAGGTTTTGTGTTACATGCATACTCTGACAAGTAGAGCTTTTATATAGCTGTTTCTTATCTTACCCATTTGAGCCTGTGTCACATCTTACAAACTTTGTTTTATTGAAAGCCCTAAAACAAACAAACAAAAAAAACCAGCCCCTAATACCCTTAAATCCTACTAATTTAATACTAACAGACAAAACTATGTACATCTTGAAATACTGAACATTTACCCTCCTAATAGGAACAAATGTCCCAAACTGATAGCCACAATCACATACTTGAGTTAACCTGAAAGAAAGGCTATCCATGCTAAGACACATGGTGCAGTCTCTGTGCTTCTACTAAGTGGTAACTGGTTCTATCTTATCTGTATAGTTCTCCCAGCTGAAAAAACCCTGAATGCTTTCAGAGAACATTATCTCTTAGCCAGTTTCTCTTTTCTTTTTTTTCCCAGCCAGTCACTCTCTACCAGACTGTAACCAATTTCGCTTTATCAGATTATTTCCATGGAGACATGAGAACCAGACAGCCAATTTCTCATTATCAGATTGTCTCCATGGAGACATGAGAACCAGACAGCCAATTTCTCATTATCAGATTGTCTCCATGGAGTGTCTTTATCAGACTGTTTCCATGGAGGTATGAGGGCAAGATACAGAATTGCTACTAAGCATACATTCATTTGTTAGAAAAAAAGCCTCATAATATTAATTTTCATTTACTTGCTTTCTCTTAACACTTGTAACTAAAATCAGTCTAAGGACCATAATCCAGTCACCCCCCCTTCTCATGCAAGAATTAGAAAAAGCACATTAATGTTTCTTTTGTCATGCTCTTTTAACCAGGCTTTTTTTTTGTTATGGTGCAGTGCCTACATTTCTTAAAACTGAGGAAGGAAGGGAGAAAGGGGAAGAAAAAGAACAACAGCATCTTTTTACAATCCTCATTACACTTAAAAATAACTAAGAAAACTTTACAGCATGCAAAGAAAACCATACACCACAAAAATAGTAATGTTAAGAAAAAAAAGTTTTCTTTACTTACAGATAGCTTTCTCCCCTCTCCCCAAAACTTTTTTTCTGAACATTAATGACATGAAGTAACGAAAGTTTACCCTGACTAAGCTATTTACAAAACGGACACAGCGTTGATCCTGAGGTCAACTAGAAACATTCTCAAACCTACCGTCTGACCTGAAAGTTTACCCTAACTAAGCTATTTACAAAACTGGACACAGCGTTGATCCTGGGGTCAACTACCAACATTCTCAAACCTACCATCTGACCTGAAAGTGTAGGTTTCCCAAATGCCTTTTTAGTTGGTTAAAAATGTGTCCTACCGTAATGTCCTAAAGCGGTACCTGACTATTGGCATGCACACTCCCTGGGTTGCCTTGTAGGTTTTATAACACTCACCCGTAATAGTTCTCCTGACTCCTTTAGTGTTAGAGGTCCCTTCCCAGCTGCTAGAGAGTTTCTATATACCCTGATGACAATTTGCCTGATACGTGGGAAGCCAATCAGCCTAGCAAAAGTCTAAAAGCGTACAACTCAATTCCAAGCAAGTACCGCACAACTAAAATACATACAAGTACAGCATTATATACTCATTCAGAACCTTTTCTACTAAAGTGGACTTTTTTATGTAATTTTAGCTATCAGCATTTTGACTAGCACATTTCTATCTTGAGGCTAGACAATATATGCCAGTTTTCCAACTTTACAGACTGTCTTTTTGGGCTAGGACTCCAGTGCTCGGTTCTTCCCGCTCCACTCGGGCTCACTCCGCTCCTCTACCCTACCCCCATTCCCACCCACCCCTTCTTTCCTCCAATTTATAGCTATCCTAACCACATTCTTGCCCCTTTCCTCCTACCCACTTCATCTTCTCTCTATCCTCTACCCTCCGCTTAGCCCCACCCCTCCATCTCACACACTATACTACTACCCATCCTCTCCCCACCAATATTCCACTTACTCTCAGCTAGTCTACCCCACATATTATCTAATATGCACTACCACAACTGCATAGAAACACATATTCTTTTATTCCTTTCACTCTATTTCATCCTCACCTCACTAACTAAATTAACCATAACACACAGCCATTCTCCAACACTTCCAATTACTGCCACCAACTCACCATCCCATTCCTTCTCTAACATCTGCCCACAACTATACTGCAACTTAACCTACCTGCTTGCCCCTTTAAAGTCCTAAAAACCTCATGCCCTACCCCCCCGATTTACCGTCACCATAAGCTGACTATAAATACAACATTTTTTCTATTACACTCAATCACAAAAATTAAACTCTGTGAAGACATCCACCCCAATCCAGGTCCCCTCTACACCCCCTCCCCTACAAAAACCTCATCAAACACTTCTCCAACTCACCCAAATGCCCACCCCTACCCCTCACTCCCACTGCCAAAAACATCCAACTCTGACCTACTTATCACCAATTTCAATCTTTGCAGTTTAGTTAACAAAGCTAGTGAATTCCAAGCCACCTTAGCTACCTACTCTCCTGACATAGCAGTTATAACCAAAACCTGGTTAAAGCCTCATATCAGATACAATGAGTTTACCCTACATGGCTATAACATTATCAGATAAGACAGAATAAACAAAAGAGATGGTGGTGTAGCTGTATTATTTAAAGATAGCCTTAAAGTGGAACAGCTCCAATGTTACCCATCTGACCTTAACTACACTGAGATTCTAACCACATGTCTAGAAATAAATCCAAATAAGTCAATTATTATCACAGCTGCCTACTTCCCTCCTGGCAACACCCTATCCATCATTGAAAGTCTCCTTTCATGGGCATTCCACAACTTCATCCAAGAAACTATCATTCATGGTGATTTCAACCTTGAATGGAAAACCTGTACATCTGATAACCCTTCAAATTTCCTCAATCTCTACAACTTTACCCAGACCATAAACTGTCCAACCCACATTGACAAACATACCAACAGACAATCTACACTAGACTGGATACTAACCAGCCATCCCAACCTAAACTACATATCAGGCTGCCTTCCAGACACTTTCAATGACCATTACCCAACCTTTCTGTACAGAAAATGTGTACAATCTAACATCTCCTGCAAATACATCAGTGGCAAAAAGCGTTTCTCCCCCTTCATTTTTAACCAGAGTCTACAACAATATGACTGGACATCCCTAAAACACATCCAGCTAGACCTAGCAGTCCAATTCTTCAACATATCCTTCCTTGAGATACTTAAACTTGCTCCAATTAGAAAAGTACGTACAAAATCCAAGCCTCTGCCCTGGTTAACCAAAGAAACCAAACTTTTACTAAAACAAAAAAGATAGACCATGGTCAAATTATCATACTACCAAAAGCATATAAAACCTAACTACCAATAAACAATTAAGGAATCGAGCAAAAAAACAAATCAAAGCAGAAAAGCAAGTGTACTTCCAATCCTGCCAATTAAAACACCAAAACAACCCCCATAAATTCTGGAATAACAAACTATCTCCTACTCCAAGGTCATACCCCTACCCCAACCCCAATAACCTCTAACAACACAGATCACATTGCAACCCAAATCAACTCCCACTTCATAAATTCCATAACATCCCTACTTGGTAACCAACCAAGTGCACCCCTTACTATCCCTACCACTTCTCCTGATAATCCTTGCCCTTTCTGTTTTTTCTCCATTCAAACTATCTACATAAAATCTCTACTAGCCAAACTTAAACCCTGCTGTTCAGCTGCTGACCAGCTCCCCAACGAATTTCTGAAATGTGCAGCTCCATCTATTGCTTACCCCATATCTAACTTGATCAATTGCTCAATTTCCGAACATTATGTAGCAACTCTCTGGAAAATATCCCGCATCATCCCACTACACAAGGGAGGTGCATCAAAAAGCTAACAAACTTCTGCCCCATTGCTATTCTCTGCCCCCTAGCAAAAATCTTAGAAAAATGCATCCACAAACAGCTCCTCAACCACCTACTCTCAAACAATCTCTTAACTAATTCACAGCACGGTTTCTGACCCAACCACAATACTTACACTGCCCTTATCTCTTTTTCTAACATCATTCATCAACTCCTAAATTAAGGCCAGGTATTCTCCTCCATCTTCCTTGACATGTCGAAAGCCTTTGACACTGTTTCCCATCAAATCCTTCTCAATAAACTCTCAACCCATGGCATCAGCTCACCCTCTCTGTCCTGGTTCCTCAGTTACCTTTCAAATCGGCAGCAGACCACCAAATGGCAAAACATTCTCTCCCCCCTTCTTCCCATTTCTGTTGGTGTACCCCAAGGGTCTATACTGGGCCCATTCCTCTTCACCCTATTCAGAAACGACCTCAGCTCAGCAACTAGACAAGCCACAACTGTTCAATATGCTGACAATGCTACCCTCATCTGCTCAGCCCACACACCCCAGGAGCTGCAAATAAGCTTAGCATAGAAAAATACTTATCAGAACATCAACTAATTCTCAACCCAAACAAAACCAAACTAATAGTCTTCAAAAAGAAAAAATCCAAACCTTGTCATGCCCCTCTAGCAATACACTCCTCAAATGGAACCAGGATTGAACCCACAACCCATACCAAACTCCTAGGGGTCACTATTGAAAATAACTAACTCTTGAAAAACATGTCTCTCTGACAATCAAAAAAGTACACATCAAGCTTGGCACCTTATATAGGGCCAAACCATATCTTACCCACAACTTCCGACTCACCACTACATGGTCTCACCTGCTCTCTGCCCTCCTTTATGGATCCCGTATTTTCACCAACATTCGCAAACTGGACCTAAATAAACTATAATCTTGCTATCACAAAATTGCCACGTTCACCTTGAACACCCCACACAGGGTTCACCACTGTGCAGTGCTCTCTCAACTAAAAGGCTAGAACTCCCCAACCTCCTAGCTCTCAGCCAACTTTCAATAGTCCACAAGATAATTCACCAACCCACTAACTGCCTTGCCCTCTCCAATCTCATCCAACCCAGTCTCAAGCCCAGGACATTCATATATTCCAATAAACTCACATTACAGGTCACAATCAATTTCACAACTATCATGGAGACTGCCTCTATTCTAATAAACTTTCCAAACTTTGGAATACTCTCCCTCCAACAATTACTAATATCCCACACTTTCAGGAATTCAAACTACTACTACTAAACTACCTTACCACTCACTGGATCTGCTCCTGTCAGACCCCAGACTAAATCCTCCAATCCTTACTCCTAGCTGTACCTACCCCTAAATGATTTTCCTCAATTCTACTACAAAAACTACTACTTGACTTACTGCGATCTAAGCTTTTTCTTGGACTAACTTTTCTTGCTAACTTGCTAACTTAGCAGCACTAGCAGGTCGCTAAACAAATAATATATCTAAATGTATCTCTCTTATTTCAGGACTACAAATGTTATATTTGTGTAGCTTGCTATATTATAACTTAGCCTGACCTAGGTTTTTTGTTAGAAAACAATGTACTGCATTTCTTAGAATTCTGTTAACTGCACCTCCACTGTGTAAGTCAATGAATATATTGTAATGTTTATTACAGCTTTTCTCCCCAGGCCTCCACTGAAAACAGGCTCCTGGCCCAGTCAGACATTCCTGGTCAACAAATGTAATAAATAAATACATAAAATAAGTAGGGCAAATACTTTAGAACCCCTCACAAGTCCAACAAATTCTGAAAAAGTCCAATATTTCCAAATTTTCTTTTTCTGCCCTATTTCACAAATACAATTATTGCACTATAATCCCACATTAAGTTACTGGTTTTAATACTGCTCATCTCCATCTCCCAAATCCTATCTCTGCTTCATTTCTAATGTACTCTCGATTCTTCTAGTCAACTCTCATGCCCCCTTCCTTCACTTCAATACTTTCCATTGAAAGAGTGGAAAAGGTTTCACAGGTACAGTCTTCTCTGTGGTCTTTATTACCAGAAGAACAAGAAGCAGAATCTTCTTCTGTTTCAAAGCTTACTTTTTGTTGGACAAACTTTTGTATTTCCTTCTGAACATGTACTTCCTCAAAAATGTTTTTGTCTCTCCAGGGAAGAATACCTTGAAAACAGCTGGATACAGCAGTTTGAATCTCATACCTATGTCTCAACATTCCCTGAATAGTGAAATTAATTTACTCCTCTTCTGCCTGGTGTACAAGGAGTAATATTTTTTTTTACAAACACTCTGCTATATCTCTCTTTTAGTATTTTGTCCTTCTGCCACAGTTTTGTCAGAATCAACTCCTTCTGCCAGTAGGATTGCATATTTACTATTAAAGTTCTAGGTTGCTTTCTCTTAGTCAGGTTTGGAACATACACACGATGTGCCCTTTCAACAACTCCTGCTGTGGAATAACAAAAATGAATGCAATCTGCTCTTTCCAGCTTCTCCGGTATAGCTGAAAATTTCAAGTTTTCCCTACATGTTCTGTTCTCTAATTCTATTTTTTGAAGGATCTCTTCCTAAGCAGTCTCATATTCAGCCAGTATTTTCATTTCATCCTCTGACTTTTGCAGTTTTATTACCTCTTCTGAATATATGTTTAAAGTTTTTTTCCATTTTTCCAACCTTTTTTGTGTGTTGATATACTCCATCACGGTTTCATTTATTTTAACTAGGTCTGTGTGCAGTTGTCTTATATCTTCCTGTAGGTTACAGAAAGTCATTTCTGGAGGTTGTATTGCTTTTGGCTGAACAGCTGCAGACCTTTCTCCATTCAGCATTTCTCCCTCACTTTTTGTAGCCATTTTTTCCAGGTACTCTATTTTTTTTCCTGACATCCAGGAGGTACATTTACTAGCCAGTTACTGAAATTTACCCATAAACACAAAAGTCTATTGGCCTTCTCTGTTGAGTTTCTATTTTTAACACTAGGAGAGATAGAGATAAGCTGTTACTCAATGTGCAGTAATCTTGGAAGTCCAACATGGTTATTCTTTGATCCAGTCCCTCACATTTAACTGCTCAAACCCAGCTTCAAAGACTGATCTTCACTCCTTTAATTATTGGCTAAATAGCCATAAACTACTCTTAAACCCCTCTGAAACAAAACATATATTTGGAACTTCATAAAAGCTGAAAAAGACTCCTAAAATTTCAATATCACAGATCTGAATGGTACCCAATAGAAACAACCACATCCTTTAAATACATAGGTTTATGGCTAGACCAGTCACTTAATTTCCAAAGCTACACTGAAAATACCAGGAAAAAAGATTATAGTCCTGGAAAATATCTCCCTTTCTCTTTGAACCAGCTAGAGCTGCAATAGGCAAAGGAGCTCTCCTTGCTCAGTTGAATACAGGCTCCTCATCATAGCCACAGCTTTTTTTAAAAAACTCATCCACTCTACAGTCCATTGAAAACAAAATCTACTAATTCATTTCCCATTCCTCCCCTCTGGAACACCACTGCATGATCCTCTCCAAGGTCAAATGGCTACCAATCTCCTACACATTTGAGCTACACTGAGGGTCTCCTATTTTCCAGCTACTTCACCCAGCTAAGTTTCCGCCTCTTGCAGCCGAGATCCATAATAAAAACACCACCTACAACCCCCGCAACCTCTCCCATTTAACTCCCTCACTCCAGACACCCCAAACTAAACTGTACTGTACCAACCATTCCTTCTCCATTCTTGCACCCAAACTTTGGCAGTTTCTCCCCCTTCACCTTAAAGAAGTCTGCTCTTTCCAAACTTTCAGAGTTCAACTTAAAAGACACCTTCATCAAAAAACTGACTGCAAATGTTTTTCCACTGGAAACCTAACTCCCTCCCCACCTGCATCACTTTTACTATGATCCTTTGTTCTCAACTGATGCTTCCCTCTCATATTTACTACTGACATTCACATTTGATTTTCTACTCTGCTACTATTATTTACATATTATATCCATTCTCTATGGGATTATCTACCTTGTGTGATTACTCTGTGTTTGTGAATTTGTTCTGTTTTCTAATTTTGTGAATCTATTCACCCAGGCTGTGCCTGCAGATGGTCTATATCAGTGCACTACACCAATAAACAAATTAAAATAAACAAACACATACTCTGTAAGTTGCTTTAGACCCACTCTTCCTTAACCATTACTTACTATCTTTCAATCTTCTGATGAACTTAAGTTCCTTTACCCTATTATTTCTTTATCTGCTATTCTTCATTACAACTTAGCAGCGTTATTTATTTGGTACTTAAAGATTATGTTCTACATACTGGTGCACATAATCTAGTTATGTAGCCATAAACTATTTTTATACTTTGAATCAGCATTTTGTTGTAACCACTCTGCATTACTACTTGTTATAATGTGGTGTTAATCATCAATGAAGAATTTTAATTGTGTAGTATGTTTTATAAATACTGCGATATTTGGCTCTCATTTGGTCCTGGCTGAAAAAGATGCTTTGACTGGCCTATACACCCAGTTAATGAATGAATAAACGCTGAAACAAAGAACGCAGACAATATAAACTAATATAAACCTGTGAACGTATTATAACAGTCTCACACATTATGTGTATCCAGTGGAGTGCTACAGTTTTTATTTTTATTAATTTGACAACAGGTTAAACTGATACGCAAGCACTGCTTTCCAGGGTGGGTGTAATTCAAGAGAAAAATCTTTTCAACTGACTTGCCAGAATCATAAAAATTTCTAAGTTGGACTGACGGAATCAGACTCAGGACTTTAGGATGAAGCTTGTTGGTGCCTCATAGCCTTAAGTCACGGGAGTAAAGTAACATAATGAATCTCATTAAGAATTTGTTCAAAGGTGTGTACTAGGCTAATAGCCCTGGAGCCTTTACAAGCCTAGCCCATAGGATTAGCCTGGCATTGTGTCATGCGACCTTAGTTCCCAGTGCCTCTGTCAAGCAGAGCCACTGCAGTGATCCCCGGGGTGAATTTTCTATTTCCCATCCACTCATCAAGATTTCTCTTGAAGAGGAGCTCCCCCTTGACATGTATGGAAAGTCTATTCCATAGCATGGGCAGTCTCTGGGTTATGAACCTGTCCCTCCAGCTTGTTCTGTGGCTTGTGGTAATGAGGTTGAGGTCTCTAGAGCATATAGTGTGGAGGGATTGGGATTTCTTTAGATGTAGCATTTCTAACAGAGCTGGGTCAGACATGGCTTTGTAAGTCAAGCAGAGATCGCCTCTAAGTAGGCGATATGAGACCGAGACTAGGTGGAGTTTTTTGAGTCTGCCCATATAGGACAAGTGTTTAAGGCCTAAGATCCTCTTTGTGAGGTATTTTTGCGGGCTCTCCAGTTGTAGGTGTCTAGTGAGATACATGCCAAATGGAGCATTGTACTCGATGATTGGCCTAATGAGGGAAGACAAGAGGGAGATAATGACCTCTTTCTTCCTGGATGCAAAACCCTTAGTAATGAGATGTGCTACATAGAAGGACTTTCTGATCACAGTGGCAATGTGGTGGTCAAAAAAGAGGTTGCTGTCAACCTGTGTTCCCAGATCCCCTTATGATGTATTCTGTTTTCAGTGGACTACATTCAGTGTGGTAATTCATGGGAACTGGGTTTTTCCCAAAGGGGATGATGACATTTTTTTGGCAATGAGCTTAAGGTCATGGTTCTGACACCAGTCATTGGTCTTAGTGAGGCCTTTCTCCAGGATGTCAACATCGCTTGGGGAGTTAATTATGGCTCCCAACTTGCAATCACCTGTGACCTTTGTCAGCCAGAGTCCCTTCATGCTGGTCTGGACTTCACAGAAGTAGATACCAAACAGGAGAGGACCCAGGACCGAACCCTGTGGGACTCCACTCGTGACCGGTTGACAGTCTGACTTGGAGTCACTTTCACACTGTGAAATTAATAGGTCAGCAGTATCCTGCAAGCTAGCTCTGATTTTGCCTACTGTTACATTTCCAACTTATTCTCACCTAATTTGAGGAGGTGAGTATGCTTTCCTATTAAATGAGAAAATAGTGGCCTAGTAACAGTACTGGTCTTAGTTCTCTTCTGTTGTCTGTTCTTTATAAGCTTCAAGGACAAATCAGCATGTGGTATGTTACAAAGACAGTTTAGCTGGGCAATTATATTTTGTTTAATACCACCTAAAATTTGACTTTTCGTGTGGAAAAGCTGGTTCCATATGAAAAAAAAGACTACATAATTGCAGGTGAGTAGAATAATGATACATCCTTCTAGTTCTCACTGTCAAGATCAAATGGGGTCATATCCAATGTCTCAGACTACCCAGAGAGCTGTAAATTTAGACCATCACAACACAGGAAGAACTATGACAGGGGAATACAGTTGCCTCCACTACTCATTTGGCATTTTAAGGTCCTTTGTGGAGGTACAATAGAAAAACAGGGCAAAAAACTAGAAATCTTCCTTGGTAAAACTTCACGATTGCATCACTAGACTCAAGGAAGACATCATTTCGAGTGGCACATACAACTGGCCTAAACAGATGCCAGCCACATTAACAACAGAAGCCTTCAGGAAAACCAGAAATACCAAAGCAACTACTGCTTGGAGAGTCAACTGTTGGAGGAGTACAAATGGTAAAGGGATACAATGCAAGGTTAAAGTGGATGCCTGTCACCACATTAGTAAAGGATGGGACATGATCCTCATCTCACAGAAAATTCTCCTCAAAAACAACTGAGCTTGAATCAGAACTGCTCAACAAGGAATGCTTGTACTGCATGAAGTCAACTACACAGAATCTCAAAACACATACTCCAGCTTGTTGTAGGAAAGCAAGCCCCCCCCCCCACACACACACCTACGCACTTATTTTATTATTCTCACTCTGAGATCAACATACCTTAGAGGAAAACCAGTGACTGAAAAGAAATATACAACCTGTCCAGTTCTTTCTCTGTGAGGCTGACAAATCGACCACACACAAAAGAATAAGACATACGAGCATTAGCATGTTGCTCGAATGTGATTTGAGTTACAGTGAAATGAGCAGCTAAAACTCAAGCTCGTATGCTATAAGCCTGTAAACTGGGTTAGAACAGTCTAGTACTTTATGCGTAAGCAATAAATGGCAGCTGAGAAAAAAATAATAGGTTTTCAGAGAATAATCCAAAGATGGAAAAACACGAGTTTAATGTATTAGGCAGAAGCCTTAGACAGCTACTCAACACTAGCCTTCTCTACAGCGCTAGTAGTTGATGAGCTTTACTTCAATGAGAACAGTCCTTTGACAGTCTGACTTGCAAGGCATACATTTAATAAAGATGGGCTCCTGCCATGCCCTTTCTGCCACCAAGTAAATCAAGTGGTCAGCGGGGTGGAACACCAAAAAAGTAGAACAGGTAGAACTGAATGCCTCAAATTAGACTTCCTCATCCAAGGAAAGGGAGGTCAGCGGGATTCTAAAATGTCACCAAATCTGGTAGCTTCATTAGAGGACTAGGGCAACCTTCCCCCTCACCTAGGTCTGAGGTAAAAGACTCCATATGGGAACACGTGTCTCCTTCTACTTGTATACTTTCTGGGAACCTTGGGGAGATCTTACACAGATCCCAAATTGGCAAGGACTACTTGCTGAAGGGGGAGAGTTTGAAGTAATCAGCGCCATTTGGTCCTTCTGGTCAGAGATAAGGATGCAAGGACTCAGAATGACTGATGCCAGTGGGTAGACAAAGAGAATGAGCTTGCATCCCCTGCCCACATCATGGAACATGCAATGATCATCTCAAAGAACATGAAAGCTGACACTAAGCCCAATAGCTCTGTTGAAATCCCCAGTGACACCAACTCCATCCTGGAACAAAAGAAGGTAGACAGCTCTGACAGGAGATTACCCCATGCTTATTGACTATTCGGCTCCAGTGCCAAAAACACAACAAACATCTCAAATGCCAAAGTTTCCCAACACCATGAATAGTATTGTACAAGTTATTGCAGAAGGTGGAGCCAAGGGCTTGGCATCAAGGATGAGGAGACAAAACCAACTCAACATTTTGGGGATCAACATCAAGCGAACTAAAAGCAGAACTGGAAACAACAAATTAGATACAAGTGCAAAAGGAGGGTGCCCCAGAACAGGTGCCATCTCAAAGTCTACTGGCATCAAGACATGTGTCAGAAAAGGAGCACTGTTAACTGGCATCCCTGGACCAATCTGATCCATCCTGGAAACAGAGGGGAATGGGATGACACCCATGCCTATCAGGTCATGACAAATGCCCTCATTACTTGATCCCAGTCTATATCCAAGACACTCCTGACAGACCTGGTAGGCCGAAATGAACAGGAAGAGAGATGGGTGGAGGCAGCAACGGAACTTACCCCCCTTTCTGAGGAAGAGCTGCAGGCAGACTCCTCCTTGGGGGACTTGTCAGATCATGATGGGTTTTGCATGGGAAGTGCCTAAGACAAGGTTGGAGACAAGGGTGGTTACAAACGGATCAGAACCAAGGTCTCTTGAAAGAGGGGAGGTTCTTGAAGTTTTGGTGAAGGCAATGAAGAGGACTCCTTAGGTTTTCTCTCTCTCTCTCTTTACCAATCATTTTTCTTATCAGCAATTTATTAAAGTAAAACACCTTCCAAGATGAGCTTGTTTTGGGATTCTAAAAGGGAACAAGACTCAAAGGTCTCACAAATTTCACAAGAGGCTAAAGATATTCCAGTTCCAGGCACACAATGAATAACTCGTGTATTCTAGGGCAGAATCTTATGCTCACATTGGATACATTTTCTTTCAAAGCCTGAAGCCTTGTACATTTGGCATTAAACAGTTACAACCCCCCCCCACAAAATAACACACAATAATGATGGCTATCAGAAATACAGAAAATACACATACATAACACTAAATAAGGAAAGGGGGTTGATAAGGAAGGTTAGGCCACTGCCTTCACGAAGGAGAATAGAGAGAGAATTTTTTGGTAATAACTTTTTGTAATAAGTATAGTAAATGAATGGTAGAAATGGACAATGATAAAAATATGTGAGAGAGGGGAGCTTTGAGCAACCTATCTGTCCCTGGAGGAGTGGTTCCAGCCCAGATGTTAGTAGTTTATTGGCCATTTTGGGCTAATTTCTATCTTTTCATTTCCCTACTATAAAAATCAAGTTTGCACAGTTTTGAGCACCAGGGCAGTGCTGGTTAGCTACAGTTAAATTATTCCCGGCTCCACTAAGTCTCCTCTTCAGTTTTTCCCTTGAAACTAGTCTAACTCTCAACCTAAGCACTCAAAAAGCATCTTACAGCCCAGCACTTGCTCAGACCTAATAGCAAGCACTAATATACCCCGACACTGATTGCCCAGTAGGGCAAGACTCTTTATTCACCCCTCACCAACCAAGCGACTAAGTAGCTTGCACTACTATTCAGGCATGACGAAAGAGCAACTTCAGGTGCACTCTCCAGTCCAGCTGGTGAATCTGGGTATCCTGAGGCAATGTTACAACTGCCTCATGTACACAGACAACCGTCTACTCCTACCACAAAACACTAACATATGCGAGAGATGCAATTATACAGCCAAACTGGAAGCTAAGCTGTCTCCACCCAAGACTGGAACAGACAGTCAAGAGGAGAAGTTTACAACTTGCACCACAACTCCAGATGCACACAGACCTACTAAAACAGCACTGGCAAAAAATACACAAATACACATAATCATACTCAGAGGCTCTAAATAAAAACCTGCAAAAGCATCAGAGACCTCCAAAGCAGACACCCAAACAACCTGCACTTCCCATCACAAAGCAGACAACACATAAAACACAAAATCAGTGTGCCGCACAATCACAGCCCTTAAGGCGAAATAACATACCCAACACATTAGTAATAGGTGACTCTATAGTCAGGTGCAACGATGTCCCACTCACTAGGCTGGACAAGCAGAAGGTTACTGTTAGCTGCCTGTCGGCAGCCAGAATCTGCCACAGCACTCAGGTCACTCCAGAATAAGTACAAATATGACTGTGTCACTGTTCATGTTGGTGTGAATGACCTGAGACATACCTCCCTGGACTACATGAAAAGAGACATGGAAGAGCTCTCTAATCATGTAGCCCAGGCTGATATGACCCTGACCCTGAGTAGCATCCTGCCTTCACTAAGAATGATACCTCAGTATAAAGAAAAAATGATCAATTTCAACAATTGGCTAAGCTTCTGGTGTCATTCAAAGGGGATCCAGTGTCTGTCAGCCTGGGACGACATGCTCGACAAGCCGTGTTGCTTCGCAAGAGACCACTTGCACCTGTCACCCCTAGGCTTTCGAATACTGGCCAAGGCTCTTGCTGCCGCCATAGTGCCTTTTTTAGGCAAGGCTCAAAAGTCAAACCCACCTCCGTATACAGCACAATTAAAAAAAAACTGAGGGTTATGCTACTCAATGCCAGGAGTTTAAATCTCAAAATGCATGCGCTTGAAGCACTCCTCAGTATGGAGAACGTCGACATCTGTGCAGTAACTAAACCTGGTTCAAGGCTCCAGAGAGCACCCCAACACTACTGGGCTACAACTCATATCACATGTTTCTGCCACAGAACACGGACCAAAACACAAAAGGAGGGGGTGTATCCATATTCATCAAGGATACCTACACCTCCAGGTTAGTGACGCAGCATGATACCTCTGAGATCATCCATGTGCAACTAACATTGGGCAAATCTGCAATGCAAATTGTGGCCTGCTACAGATCACCCACCATGACCCAAGACCACCACTCCACCTTTCTGGAGACACTGGAAAACATGAAGGTCCTACCAAACACCCTGACATTGGGTGATTTCAATTACCCTACCATTCACTGGGAAAACTACTAGAGTACAAATTCCCAGGCCCAGCACTTCCTGGAATTCATCAACTCAAACGCTCTGGAACAGCTGGAAAACTCCACTACCAGAGGTGAAAACATATTGGACCTGGTCATCACCAACATGGGTGACAGGTGTTCCACACTGGAGGTCAACCAGTCACTGGATAGATCAGACCATAAACTAATCACTCTGGATGTGCACCCCTCCCCCCCCAACTAAGGAAACCACAGTAAAAAACTTTTCTAAAGCAAACTTCATCTTACTTAAGACAGAGGTGGTAAGTTTCACAGTCCCCACGCTAAAGGATAACGCTGCCCAAGATGCAGAAATCTTTACCAATGCACTCTATGAGCACCTACAAGGACGCATGGATCATGTCATCCCTAGCAAAACCAAGACTCACTCCTCTAAGAGAAGGAAACCAGTTTGGTGGACCCCTGCAATAAACAGGCTATATAACAGAAGGAGGAAACTAGTTCAGAAAAAAAGCAAATCCCAAGAAGGAAAGACATCCCTGATCAGTATCAGTAAGAAACTGAGGTCCCTCATGAAATCATCCAATGCTAACTTCGAAAGAAAAATAGCCAAGGATTCAAAAGATAACCACAAAGCCTTCTTTATCTTTAGCTATGTTAAGAATCTAAGTGGCAACTCGCAGATATGCACTGAACTAGTGCAAAATAGCACAAAATATACTGAACCTACTGATATTACCAACATCCTGGCAGATAGATTCAGTGCAAACTTCACCCCCCTCTCACCTGCAAAAGGGTCCACAACAATACCGGAAAGGTGTAGTGTCCCTAAAATCACAGATGCACAGGTGAAAACAGCCCTTTCAAAAGCCAAAAACACAGCATCAGTGGGACCAGATGGTGTCCCAGGCTGCGTCTTGCATGAACTACAGAACAAACTAACCCCCCACCTAAACACTCTGTTCAACCTCGGCCTCTCCACAGGCTACGTGCCCATAGAATGACGCAAAGCAACAGTTATTCCTCTCCACAAAGGAGGGGCTACAACTGACCCTGGTAACTCTCGCCCCATAAGCCTGACTAGCCTGTTCCTCAAGGCTATGGAGCGCATCATCATGGAACTCATTAACAAAGACATTGGGAACCTCCAAACACTTGACCCGACTCAGTTCGGCTTTGTTAAGGGCAGATCATGCCTACTAAACCTGGTTGACTTCTTCGAGACAGTCACCAAGACCATAGACGAGGGAAAGGTGGATCACACAGCCTACCTTGATCTCGTCAAGGCTTTCGACACCATTCCCCACTCGGGTATTACAGAAAAACTCATCAACCTGAACATAAACCCTACGTTATGAGATGGGTTGCCAACTGGCTTATAGACAGAACTCACACCATAAGAATAGTGGGCTTCAGGTCCGACTCTAAACCAGTCACAAGTGGTGTCCCGCAAGGCCCGGTTTTGGGACCCCTACTGTTCGGCATATACTTCTCAGAAGTACAGGCAAACACAGGAGGACTATGGCTAACCAAGTTCACTGATGACTGCAAACTGGGAGTCATAATTGACTCTCCGGCTGACACGGACATCCTCCAAAAGGGCCTTACTGAGATGGACACCTGGTGTCAAAGTCATGGCCTCAAGCTAAATGCCAAAAAATGCAAAGTCATCACGTTTGGGAAAAACAAAACACTCACAAATTACCACATAGGTGGCAGCCCCCTTAATACAGAAGAGATAATAAGAGATCTGGGGACCCAGGTAGATAGTAATCTCTCCTTTGACAATCATATTGCCAAAGTAGTTAGGAAATCCTTCTATGTGGCCCATCTAATTACTAAAGGGTTTGCATCTAGAAATAAAGAGGTTATAGTGCCCCTCTACTTGTCACTCATTAGACCCATCATAGAGTACAATGCCCCATTTGGGATGTACCTCACAAGACACTTCCAACAGCTGGAAAGACCACAAAAGTACCTCACCAAGAGGATTACTTGTCTCAAACATATGTCCTATGCAGCCCGACTGAAAAAACTCTGGCTGTACTCGGTGGCATATTGCTTACTCAGAGGTGATCTCTGCCTGACTTACAAAGCCAGGTCCAACTCAGAACTGATGGACATGCTCAACCTAAAGAAATCCAAGTCACTGCGAGCCACGTGCTCTAGTGAGCTAAACCTCGCCACAACAATAAATAGAACATGCTGGAGGGACAGATTTCTGTCACAGAGACTCCCCATGCTTTGGAACAAAATTCCAAATTACATCAGGCAGAGCCCCTCACTAACACTCTTCAAGCGAAACCTTGACGAGTGGATGAGTAACAGAAAATACACCCCTGGGATCACTTCATTGGCTCTGCTTGACAGAGGATCAGTTAATTAATCAATGGGGTGGCGAAAGCCGACACACTCTGGCTATGCTTATAAATGCCCTTGGGCAGATAGCCTAGTACCTACCTATGAACCTATATCTGACTAAAGTAAAAAGGCTACAAAAAGGAAGCTCTGGAGATTACATACATAATTGAGATTTGAGGGCTGAGAGGACCCAGGTACATTGTAGATGAAGGAAAGAGCTAAGGCTCTAGAGTGAGCTGAAGTTCTTGCAGACTCAGATCCTTCATGAGTGCACATAACCCATCTGTCAGGGTGGATAGAGAGGATAATATAAGATTGATCACATTTCTAATTAGATTCTAGGCTGCATTTGTTCTACTTGCACTTTACTCTTAGAACAGTATGGGCATGAAGTAGTATGTTTGAATTCCTGACTGGAAAACTGAGGCCCATTACCTGAAGCAATTTCTTTAGACATGGTTCAAGAATAAGGTTGCATTTAAGGACAATGACAGCATTAGTGATCTAGAAAAGAAGCCACTGTTAAAAAGGCCATATAGTGCATATAAATATTGCATAATAACTATAAGAATCGATCAGAGGAGGTTAGAAAATATTGGGAAGAGAGACTGGAAAAGCAATTTACAAGAAAATAATGGGAAGACATATGTATGGCTCCCAAGTTTACAACCAAGTCCAGAAGGTTTAGGATTTTTCTTAGGAAGTATTTGAGTAAGTATTTCTATACCCTAAACAGACTTCAAAGACTTTTTTTCAGGCAGATAACAAATGTTGGGGGAGTAATGGGAAAGAAGATGGTAACTGGTAACATATGTTTTGGAAGTACAATAAAATGTCAGATTTTAAAAATTCTCTAAAGAGTACTCTGTCAGAAATATAGGGTGAGCAAATGGCTATAAGTAAGGAAATGATTCTTTTCAGCTGTGACACTGGATCTGAATGCCTAGGCACAGTAAGGTGGTCTTAACCTTAATTCTGTTGGCTGCCAAAAACAATTGGTAGAAAATGGAAATTAAAGACTAAAACAACTGTATTTGAAGTACTGAATATAAACAGATAAAAGCACTGGAAGGAGGATCTTTAGAAAAGGGAAGGAACACATTAAATAAGAAATAACTGGAAATTGAAGGAACAATACTTGCAGAATAATGTCCATGAAGAGGAGTGAGGATTAAGGGAAGGCAGGAATTAAGTGAATTATTTAATTTTGGACTGATGATAGTTATAAAGAAAGAAAAGATGTGTTGTGTAATGGATGTAAAAGAAAAAAATGTTAATATGGTTTGTTTTCTTTTCTGTTAATGAATATTTGCCTTTGTTTTAAGTGATAATTTAATATAACATTACTGACTGTTTTGTCTCTCAGTTGCATGAATTCAAGACTGCTAAAATAATAGTCAACACACAGCAGAAAGTTATTTTCTTTGTGTTCCAATATTTTTCAATGGGAGACATAAGCCATTATGCAAAATAATTTTAATTATTACATACTGATTATGAAAAGCATTACAAAGTTCTGATTTCTTTATTAGAGTCATTACTTGATCCTGCATTCTAGGCCAGTTTAGACTATATTGTGCTCCTTTCTTACATTTCAGTACACAAATATGGCTCATGAATCTTTTCAAGTGCTACTCTGTCACTTGACTAGTTACAATAACGTTCACTGCTTTTAACAGTAATCTTTGAACACATGAAAGCTCATCAGTGTATGGACAATACAGCAATGTGTCGCTTGGTACTCCAGTTATTTAGTTCAGCCAGCCATTTATGACACCACCTTTGAACAGCTGCCTTTCTTTGTGCTCTGTGGAACACAGCTTAAACTCATTTAGTTTATCAGCAGACATGGCTAGCTGCAGGAAAACCTAAAGAACCAAATCCTTTTCTACTAATTCTTCTTCAGTTTTATGAAATATAATCTGTTAATGTGTATCAGTTAAATACATTAAATTCATATTCTTATTCTGGACTTTCAGATCACAAGTGCAGTAGAATTTTTTGTATTCTAGCTAAAGTTTTGTACAATAAGTTTAAAAAATACTTTGGGGCGACCACGGTGGTGCAGCGGTTAGCGTTATCGCCTCACAGCAAGATGTTCCCTGGCTCGATACTTGGCTAGGGTGCCTTGTGTGTGGAGTCTGCATGTCCTCCCTGTGGTCGCATGGGTTTCCTCCGGGTGCTCCGGTTTCCTCCCACATCCCAAAGACATGCTGTAGGTGGATTGGACACTAAATTGGCCCTAGGTGTGACTGCATGTGTGTGTGTGTGCCTACTGTGGAAGGTTGGGCACCGGGCTGGCAACTCGACACCATAAAAACTCTACTGCCAATCATGAGCGGACAGGTGATCCGCTGTGGTGACCTCTAACCGGGAAAAGCCGAAAGAAGTTGTTTAAAAAATACTTTGCAATGGCTTATGGTCTGATTATAATTACTCTTTCATCATAACTTTAGTCATGAGACTTAACAAAGGGCCACATTTTATCACTATTTGTATATATCTTGTTTGTGCTTTAACACATTAAACCCTAGTGATGCCTGCATACCTTTTCCTTCAGGGATGCCTGGCAAACATGTCTTACCGAGTCGTCTCCTTACAAACATTTCAATCCCAAACACCAACCGCTCTTTTTCACTCTTCCGGTCCTTCATTCCTTTCTATACCTAACCAGCTACTTAGCCCTTTCCTCGTATCCTTTCATGACTGCTTCCATTTATTTATATGTTTCTGCTAAATTAACATCTGTGTAAACTTTTACTGTAACAAGTAACTACTTAAAGTCATAACCCATTTGATCTGAATGTCTGGAGTTGATCCACATTACAGTTAAAAAGGTCCTTATACTAGCCCATCTGCATGCCTAGTAAATTAAATAAATGAGACAGAAAAACAAATCAGACAGGAAAGTTAACAGACAGGGAGAGGCAAAAATTAGAATGCTAATATTCAGGTGTACAAATGACTGGTATTGGAGTGGTTGTCACATTTCTGCAAAGACAAACATGGTTAATGTTGTTCAGAAGAGGGCTATGAAGGTGTTACAGAGCTAAACAAGAAGCCTTACGAGAAAATGTTAAAAAATGAATGTGTATACCATTATTGGAAGGAGAGGAAAAGGAGGGCATTATATGGAACTTTAAATGTCTTTATGGAATTAATAAAGTACAAAAGCATGGCACAGTTTGGCAAAAAATGTACTCAAACAATGGGTCACAGTCTGAAAACCAAGGCAAAGCAATTAAAAGGACATATGCTGATACCTTTTTTCCCACTAAAAATATTATGAATACAGGGAATAACAGAGTGCAAACAGGGAATGCAGAAAAATCATGAAATAAATCCATACTTTACACTTCCCAACTTCTGAAAGTATATGCACAGCCCCAAATGATGCAGCATCTCCCTCTTACCCCAAGCATACCCATTTTTTTCACAACTCAGAATTAAGGTTTAAGACATTGGTCAAAAGCTGAAGAAAACTGCATGCTGTTTTTACAACTACAACAGTACAATTACAACAAGGTATAAAACAAACAAATGTTTATGCACACGAAAAAAGTCTACATAAAGTAATATTTACATGCTTAAAAACTAAAAGATTCATATTTTATGTCTCCCGCTTAGACAAACTACATGCCAATACTTCATTTTAATGTTTAAAATTGGTTGCAAATGATTTCTTGGAACCATTTTATATGAGACCATCAGCAAATATCCTATAAAATAAAATGTATGTTTTATAGGTTCTACCTTAGATAAACGAAATACCACATAACCGACAAGCAGTTAACTGACACGACAACACCGAAAACGTATATCACCGACAACGTAAATAACCGACACTGAAAACGCCAACATTGGTATGCTAATAGGGCCTCTCGCTCCTACCATGTTCCAGGTAATGTAAATAGTTCACTGTCACTATCAGGCGTTACAGTTACTATCAAGTAGGTTTGTTCTGTGTAAGTTTTTACGCTATGCTGATTACAGACAACTATTTACATTACCTGGAACATGGTAGGAGCGAGAGGCGCTATTAGCATACCAATGTCTGCGTTTTCAGAGTCGGTTATTTACGTTGTCGGTGATATAAGTTTTCGGTGTTGTCGTGTCGGTTAACTGCTTGTCGGTTATGTGGTATTTCGTTTATCTAAGGTAGAACCATTTTATCATATGTGACCCCCATGTACTTACTAGCATTTGGATTGTAAGAAAAATCTGGATCAAGCCCCTACATAACATAATAAATCTAAGAATACAGAAACGGTAACCAAAATATTATTTTATTCCTAAAACCATTTGTGGTGCTTTTTCTCCATCCATCAAAAACAAAGCCCCCAAAGCAGGCTGCAATTACAGACAATTGTCAAAACAATTCTAAATCTTGCTGCTGTTAGCAAAGAGGTTACATTCCTCTCTGATACAGAGGAAAAGTAAGGTTCAAGAGGTGATTTTCTTGGCATATGCTCAAGATCACACACAAATGGTCACGACTGGAGACTCAAGTCACATGTTGCAGTACGCAGGGAACATCAGTTTCCCATATGGGACAGCTGCAATATAACACCCACACTCACAAACACACACGCACACACTCGGCACCAGTACTGAAGGTGACAGACCCAGGTCATGACCGACATAGAATGATGACAAACCATTCAATATTTCAAGACAGAGAAGTCAGAATTAATGCTTACTTTTGACTGTGTCAAAGCCAAGAAAGAGATCTTAAAATGTATTAAGATGTGTCTGGTCAGTTTTCAAGTATCTGACACAAAATGGACAGCTAAACTATCCCTTATTCATTTATGAAAATCAGGTGGGGGTGTTATGATACTTATTACATGTTGAATGGCAACACCAATACTATAGATTGTGTAACTGTGACAATAAAGACAGTCCTGGAACATATAACAGTTGTTATGAGTGTATAGACCACCAAATTCAAGTGTTGATGACCTAGAGGAATTCATACATTTCTTGCATGAAACACAAGAGGGAAGAATAATAGTGGCTGGGGGTTTAAATTTACCAGAAACACAATGGAATGATAAAATGCAAAAAAAATGCAAAACTTCATAAACAAAACAAATCCACAAACTAAGCCCCTGAGACAAGACAAAGGTCACAATTTAATAAAATATGTAAGCACTTTTGTTCAAAGTACATTAACATAACTCCTTTAGACACAACCCCTTACAAGATTCAAAACCTTAAATTCTTTTAAAACATCGCTATCTACTGGCAAAATCAATTGCAGGCAACTAATTAATCAATGTAAACAGAAAACAATGACACTGGAATAATACTGATTCAGCAATATTAGTAAGGAAATTATCCACAATGTATGTTCAAGAACAACAATTGCTTCAGATTGTAAAAAAAGCTACCAAGGAACAGAACATGCTAGACATTGTTTGTATTCCTAAAGTCATCAATGCTACTTCATTTCAAGTTTCACCACAGGTGACGTGCAGTGATCTTGGGGCTATAAAGGTTAATTTGTTGCTAGATAATTTTGCCAAACTGAAATCTAAACCAATTCACAGAAGAGCAATAACAGATTATATGGAAGCAGTACAGTCACTATGAAAAACTAACTACAGTGATACATTCAGTGGAAAAACTACAACAGGAATGTGGAAAGTATTAAAAGATAAACTGTTTGAATGCAAAAAAAATGTTTAACATCAGGATCTAGGAACACAACCTGAGAAGGATATACTTCCATAAGAACAAGATACTTGATTAAGATGAGTGAGAAAAAATATAAGACATGGAAAAAAGGTTGAACTACAACTTTGAAAACTAAAATAAACAAGCTGGACAAACAAATTAAGCATAGCAGGAGACAAAATCAAGAAAATATATATAAAGATATTGAGCATAATAGGAAACCATTTAACAGATACATAAGATGTGGAAGGAGAGAAGACATGCAAATTGATACATTGTATGTAGATTCTAAAATGTATTCTTAGACACAACGGATTATAGATATATTTACAAAATCTTATGCAAAACAGTGTGGCTCCACAAAGGGGAGTGATAAATTGTCCAAGTGACATCCAGGTAACCTCAAATACTGAAATCAAATTAGATTATATTGAAAAAGAACTATGCAAACTGGATCCAAACAAAGCACTGGGTGTAGACAGAATTAGGAATAATGACCAGAGAGCACTTTAGCACGAACTTACAGTACCATTATATCTATTATTTACTAGGTTATATAACTATGGGGAGATTCCTCAAGACTGGAGATATGCACTTATTAAACCTGTCCTCACAGGAAAGGGAAGTAAGACAAACCCAGAGTCATACAAACTCTTAAGTCTACTTTCATGTTGTAGAAAAATAATGGAGAAGGTAATACTGAATAAGTTATTGTTAGAATTGGAAAGGATGGTACTTGAAACCATATATCAGCATGCATATGCGGAAAATATATCAGCACCTGTAACAAGATGTTTTATAACAATATAATAATGACTGTGCATGAAAAATTGTGCAGTGATGTAATTTATATAGCTTTAACTTCAGCATTTGACAGGGTCACACATAAAACACTGATCAGTAAACTAGAAGAATTTGGTATTGATGTATTCTTGATAAGATGGGTAGCTTCATGGCTTTAAAATAGGACACGGCAAGTATCATACAGCAACTGGACAAGTGAAATTCTTGGTTACAGTCAGGGTATCCCACAGGGCTTTGCCCTAGGCCCATATCTGTTTAAATTGTATCTTTCAGCTCTACCTTTTTCATCTGAGATGTTCTACAGTCTGTAGGCAGATGACTTAAAATTGGGTAGACTGATTATATGCATCACACATAGGACATGTCTGGCAAAACAACTTGACTAAATTTACCATTTGGGAATAGGAGAAAAACATGCCGATAAATACATTAAAAACTAAGCATATGAGACTTGGGAGACATAAATTGAAAGGTGAATATTTAGTACAGCACACAGTGATTGAAACTGTAGATTCATTTATGAATTTGAGTATATAGGCAGATCCAGCTTTGAGCTTTTCTAATCATATTAACTAATTGGTTAATGATGGCTATATAACTGTATGTTGTATAAAAAGATTTATAAAGTCTGGGAAATCAGAAATGATGATGTCATTTTTTGTTAGTCACATTGGACCCAAAGCTGAGTATGGAATAAGGACAGCGGAAATATACCAAAGGCATCCATGGATGTGAAAATTTAAGTGATCATGAAAGACTAAAATATTTGAACTTGTACAGTGTCTCAAAGATAACTAGGAGGTGATTTTATTCAAGTATATAGGGCATTTAGAGACAACCCCAAACATTCCCAGAGATAGTTATCAAAAAGTAGTAGAGAATAATCAGATAAACTATGTAGAAGATTTCAAAGGAATGAGAAGTGTACTAATTGGTTCTCTGAGACAGAGCAGCTGATGCAAGGAATAAACTATCAAATTACATTAAAACAAGCACTAGTTTAAGATATTTTAAGAACCGCCTGGACACTTACTATGGGGAACAACTATTTTGGTATATTGGCAGGCTAGAAGGGCATTGATGCTAGTGTCTGGAATATTTGTATGTATGTATGTAAAACCTGGAAAACCCACAGGCGTGGAGTTTCATAAAAAAACAACTTAAAGTGATGAAGGAGGGATGAATGCTGAACTGTCAATTTGAGTCAAACAAATCAAGCAAATAACCATTCTGAAATGCAGAAACTCTCCTTTTCCAAAACGAGTGAAAGAAACCTTTATTCTCTTCCTTATGGTAGGAACGAAGTGGCACTCTTCCTTTGCCTACAGTGGTCAAGTAGCATTCCAGGAGCAGTGTTTCCTGTGGAAGTTATATAGGTTGGTTGTCCAGACAATCATTAGGAGGGATGGTTCTGGTTGGGGGGAATGGTCAACACCTGTCTATCTGCCTCCAAAAACACTCAAAGTGCATAATCAAAATCAGAAGCAAGCAACATTTGTAGAAATTTCAGGAGCACCCATGCTACATCTGACTGTGAATGAAAATTCAGGGATGGTGATTGGACTAAAAAATCCTGCAATGATAAACCTTTTCTTCCGATGAAATGACAGCAGTCCTACTGCCTACAGTTAGTGATCACAACTGTGTCTCCCCTGTAATATCACTTTCCAGGGTTGGTACTTCCCAGAAACAAACTAGTGACAGCACTGACTCCACCACTGGCACAGGCTCCAGTAGGCGGATAGTTGTCAATGACACGTAGTAAGGATGGATATGTGCAATCCTTGACCAAAGCACCACTGCCAACATAAAGAAGTCACAACAAAGTGGACCAAATGGAAGCCAGAACTGGTGCAAGCTACCCTGAAGCTTTAAGAGTGACAGTCAATAACCACTGAGAAAGGGAACCATCAACTACATATCCACCAACATGAGTAAGTAGCAGAGGTACTGATACAAATTCTTCAGTCTAACACCAGATCATGGCAGGAAGGCTGATAAAAAGACAAGTGCGTCTCTATATTTTTGATGATGTTTAACAACTGGAATCCTGTTTCCCTTATTCACATTCCCTGAAAGTGCAAATCCAAGATTCATAATGCATTATTCAGCTGTGCTGCAGGACTATAGTTATGAGAGATGTTTTTTACCAGTTTGGGTTTTTTCACATGCCTAGTAGTTGCACATACATGGAGTTAAGTATATACACTTGCCCTCCTGCAGAAATAAAAAAATAATTAGATGTCACCTTCAGGTTTGGTGCGCGTATTGGTTGACAAGTTTGACTTGTCCAGTTTATGACTGGAAGGTTGTGTATTAACTTCAAATAATGGATCCAAAGACGACAACTTCCCTTGGACTGACAATTTTTCATCTTATAGGTTCATAGGATGGCACTAGGCTATCGGCCCAAGGGCCTGTACAAGCCTAGCCATAACAATTTTCTGGCTATTTCTTCCCACAATATTCACTCTTAATGGATTAAGTTCCCTTTTACACTCATACTTTTCCTCCTAATGGGAATAACACGCCTCATCTTTTCTCCATGTGGAAAGAATGGGACTTACCTTCTCTTTATTATACTTTGAAAGTCGTACCAGTAGAGTGCCCAGATTTTTAGGCACAGCTCTAGAAAAAGGGTCTGAAAGTACCACTCCCGCTCTTCAACCAAGTTGTGGAAAGCAACTCTTCAGAAGCCAGCAAACATCTTCCCTAGAACACAGCAAAATTCTACTTCCTGTGGGAACCAGACAATCTGATATCAAGGTAAGGGTCCAGACAAAAAGGCAATGAGAGTGATTGTACTGGATGGATGACTAAGCTATGTGTTGGCCTTTTTTTCATAGAATGCTTCTTAGCTTAAAAAGGAAGTCAAAGACATCGCCACAAATCCAAACGATGATTAAATGCAATAAAACAAGAAATACAGAAGTTCCATGAAGCCGTACTACAAGGCTACATTTAGCATTGTATGAAGCAGCCAATGAACACATACATGATGGTGATGCCATTTAGTACAGCTATGTCAAATGGATATTAAGAGATACACCAGGTGGAAATGCTAAAAAGTATGACACTAGAACCAAAGCTTGAGGCTGGGAACCTGATCGCTGAAGTTTCAGTAGCTCTCCAGGTAGCTTACTCACCTTTGAAGATGGAAGATCAGAAGACAATGGATTCTATTCCCACACAGGACAGTTGGATTACTATTCCAATACTGACACTGCAGTATAAATGGAGTACTGCACTCCTAACTGTGTCATCCTTCAGACCCAATCTGCCCGAGTCGGTGGATGCTCAGATAGAAGTAAAATATGGCTTTTATCAAAAAGAGTAGGGGATTTCATCCAGTACTCAATCCAAACTTCCCTAGTAAGTATGAATACCACATTGGATCGCCTCTGAAAAGAGGCTGCTGGCCTAGTGGGCCTAACTCAGCCAACAAAGTGTAAGTACATAAATAAATTAAAATTGTTATATGTACATGTTTGGATATAATGCAAGTACCCCCCCCCCAAAAAAAAAAAAGGTAAGATAACATGGTTATTACAAATAATTTTTGTTATCTTTAAGGGCAGTCTATTTCTTGGTGATATTTTAAAGAACACTGTGTTAAGAAATTGATCATCATCATTAAGAAAGAGTAGATAAAGGAGATATTTGGGAAAGGGGGACGCACAAACAGAGAGACAGAGAGTGAATCAGCAGTTACAAAGAGAAGGAGCAAGTGTAATATAATCTGGGTAAAAGATGAGATTCTGAAGTACGGATAAGGTAATGAGTGGGAGTGAAAACCTTAGTAAGGAAAAGGCAGATATGAGGAATTGGCATTATCCTGGAATCAGACTGCAAGTTGGTTCTTGATGAGGATGACACTGCAGTTTCCCATACAAGTACAGCAAATTGAGTGCACTAATGTGTTATATTACATTGGAGTCTGCAGTTCTGCAAATGTATAATGGATGGGACGCCTCAGATGCCCTTCAAAAAGGGCAAACAGAGATTTATTTTCTTTTAATTCCTTAACAACAAGCCTATTACAATACCAGTCAATAAGTTCCACAGCACAGCAAGTAAGAACAGATTTTTACAAAAACTTAGTCTAGTATAGTAATCAATGGTAACAAAACGAAAAACAAAAACGTGGTAAAGCTCAATATGCATCTTAGATCTGAAATGCAATTATTCCAATCATACCTCTCAACTGTCCAAATTTTTTCTCATATTTTGGTCTGTTTCTCAAAAAATTGTGGCTTTTGGGCAAGTCACTGGGGACTGAAGTTACTAAATAGTGACAAACATTTCATAGGTAGGTGCTAGGCTATCTGCCCGAGGGCATTTATAATCCTAGCCAGAGTGTGTCGGCTATTTGAGTTTCTGACTTCATACTCAGAAAATGCATGCTAATACAAAACCTATTTTTCTATTAACTTTCTAAGTTTATAACAGCAATGTTTAAACGTTGTCCCTATTTTTGGGCCTTTGCCCCCCCCCCCCATTATTTTTGGTTTTATCCAGAATTCTTGTGCCAAGATGTTAAGAGGTATGATTCCAATGAATCTTGGGAGTATGTGGGCCAAGTATTACTTCTGTAGCAAACTCACTCTCTTTCTTTCTCGCGTGTTCTCTCTCTCTCGCAGTAAACACATTCTTTGCCAGTTCCAAGTGGCTCAGTGCCAAATGTTTGCTGCATTACTAAATTGTACCCTTGTCTAAACTTCTTTTTGCAGAATTGCTATTAGTCGAAACACAGCTGCTCATTTCACCACATTCTGAGCAAAATGGTGATGATAAATAACAAATTAGCAAGCAGTTAAGAGAATAAAAAAATTAACCAAAATAAATTCATCCAATACTGCTTCTATGAAATTATCTTTAGCCTAGTAATAGCAAACAGTCTGAATTTTGTTCATAATCCTATTTTGTTTGAAAACGCTTATTAAAGACAGAGACATCTCTGCATACGTTAACATAATACAATGCAACATGCTGTACACAGCTGAGCTCTTTCTCAGAATCAATTATCACAAACACAGAACCATATCAGTACAGCTTAAAGAGCTCACTTCATTGCTTAGTCACACTTGGCGAGAGGGTTTCATTTAAAATGTATTTATGTGAAATTTCTTTTACTGTTGAGCTGAGATTCCAGTATTCCCTGTTCACAGGCATACAGTATGTCCAGTTACAAGGTCTTGCTGCTTTATATGCCATCACCAGTTAAATGGACTAAAAGTTTCAGTTTGTTTATTACAAGAATATAGTGAGACAGACTCCAAAAAAACACCAGGAATTCCATACATCATAAGCCTTTTATTATTTTTACTACTAAGCAGAAATATTTTTCAATAATAATAAAACCAATCTATTTAGACCTTTTTGAATTAGAAGTACTATCATTTAAAACTATAATCACTGTGATTTATAGGGTCCCAGCTACCAGAAGGGTGAAGGTCAGGAAAGGAATTCAGTAGCAGTAAGCTAGAAGGATGTACTAATTTTATCACTGACATTTGTATTATAATTAAGGAAAAATTAAAAACTCCATTTTTTTCAAACACAATATAAAATAAATATAAAACAATAAAGTATATACTTCTTACATTCAAAAGCAGCTTTCATATTGGTTAGAAGAAATGCCAACCATGATTTTGAAATTTCAATAACCTTTCTTCAGGATTTTTTTTTTTTTGGATACGACTCACTCAGTTTGGCTACTAACCTCATTGTCTGTGCAAAGTGGACAGAGTGCTATATTCCAGTCAACTGGTTTCACATACCGACTCAGTCTCTTTCTTGACACTTAAAAAGGTAACTAAACATCTTTATGAGTGCACATGCACGTCTCAGCATATGCATGATATGGCTATTAAAAATGCTTGCATTTTAATAATAAAAACAATAAAAACAGAGTTATATTTCATTGGGATTTCAATATTAACCTGCACAGCATGCAAGTGTCATTGCACTTTACCTGTACTTGTCTTTCATCTTCTTAGGTTCATAGGTAGGTACTAGGCTATCGGCTCTGGGGCCTATACAAGCCCGGCCAAAAAGGTACCTTGGCTTTTGCCACCCAAGAAAATTATTTTCCTGTGCCACTGTCGAGCAGAGCCACAGAAGTGATCCCTAGGGTGAATTTCCTATTTCCCATCCAATCATCAAGATTTTTCTTGAAGAGTGCTAATGAGGAGCTTTGTTTGATATAGATAGGTAGTTTGTTCCAGAGTATGGGAAGTCTCTGGGACAGGAATCTATCCCTCCGGCATGTTCTGTTTATTGTGGTGACAAGGTTTAGGTCTCTAGAGCGTGTAGCTCGGAGGGATTGGGATTTCTTTAAGTGGAGCATGTCTAACAGCTCTGAGTTTGACATAGCTTTCTATGTTAGGCAGAGATCACCTCTGAGTAGGCGATATGCGACAGAGTAAAGCTGGAGTTTTTTGAGACTGTCTGCGTAGGGCATCTGTTTGAGGCTGGTAATCCTCTTTGTGAGGTATTTCTGTGGCCTTTCCAGTTGTTGTAGATGTCTTGTGAGGTACATACCAAAAGGGGTGTTGTACTCTATAATGGGTCTGAGTGATGAGTAGAGGGGAACAGTGACCTCTTTTTTTCTGGATGAGAAACCTTTTGTGATGAGGTGTGCCACATAGAAGGATTTCCTGACTACTGTGGCAATGTGATTATCAAAGGAGAGACTACTGTCCACCTGTGTCCCAAGGTCTCTTATCGCACTTTCGGTGTTAAGTACACTACCGCCTATGTTGTAGTTCATGGGAACAGAGTTTTTACCAAAGAAGATGACAATGCACTTTTTGGCATTGAGCTTGAGGCCATGGCTTTGACACCAGGCATCTGTCTCAGTGAGGCCCTTTTGTAGGAAGTCCACATCATTAGGAGTTTCAATTATGACTCCTAGTTTGCAGTCATCTGCAAACTTCATTAGCCAAAGTCCTTCTGTGTTAGCCTGTACTTCAGAGAAGTAGATACCAAACAGGAGAGGACCCAGGACTGAACCCTGTGGTACTCCACTTGTCACTGGTCTGAAGCCCTCTGCTACTTTTACAGTGTGGGTTCTGTCAGTGAGCCAGTTGGAAAACCATCTTGTGACACAGGGATTTATACCTAGTTTAGTGAGTTTATCTATAATTCCAGAGTGGGGGGTGGTGTTGAAAGCCTTGGCAAGATCTAGATAGGCTGTGTGAACCACCTTACCCTCGTCTACGGCTTTGGTGACTGCTTCAAAAAAGTCTATCAGGTTTAGGAGACATGATCTACCGTTTACAAACCCGAACTGGGTGGGGTCCAGAGTTTGGAGATTACCAATGTCTTTGTTTATAAGTTCCATGATGATACGTTCCATGGCCTTGCAGACCAGGCTCGTCAGACTAATGGGGCGATAGTTCCTGGAGTCCATGGTGGCTCCCCCCTTGTGGAGTGCGCCATTCAGCGGGCACAATGCCTGAGGTGAGGCTATGATTGAACATGGTACTTAGGTGGTGTGCCAGTTCATTCTGTAGTTCGTGTAGAATGCAGCCTGGGATGTTGTCAGGCCCCATGGATGCTGTGTTCTTGGCTTTGGAGAGTGTGGTTTTTACCTGTGCAGTCGTGATTAGATGAACTTTGCATTCTTCCGGTATAGAGATGGGCCCTTTAGGGGGTGAGTGGGGGGTAAAGTTAGCACTGAACCTATCTGCCAGGATGTTGGCAATATCAGTTGGGTCATTGTGCTGTAACTCAGAGCAGATCTGAGTGTTGCCATTGAGATTCTTGACATAGCTATAGAATGCTTTGTGGTTGTCTTCAGAATCAGTGCCGATTTTGTTTTCGTAACTAGCTTTAGAGGATTTTATCAGGGATCACAGCTTCTTACTGAGGCTGACCAAGGGGCTCCTCCACTCATGGGATTTTACTCTCTTTTGCAACAGTTTCTTCCTTCTGTTGTAGAGTTTGTTAATGGCAGGGGACCACTAGATTGGCTTCCTTTTTTTGGAAAATAGTGTCTTGGTTCTGTTTGGGATTACACGATCCATACACTCGTGTAAGTGCTTATAAAATGCAATTGTGTAGGATTCAGTAGCCGTAACTGTATTGTCCATCTGCATGGGTGTCATGAATTTCACCACTTCTGTCTTAAGAATCATGAAGTTGGCTTTGGAGAAATTTTTTACGGTGGTTTCCTTAATGGGGGGTTGGGGCAGGATGTGGATATCTAGGGTGATTTGCTTATGGTCGATCGGACCAATGAGGCGTTGACTTCAGGTGTGGAACACCGGTCACTCACGTTGGTAATGACTAGATCTAGGATATTGCTGCCCCTGTTGGGGGTGTGGATAAGTTGATCCATGTTATTGGAGTTTAGGAATTCCAGAAAGCATTGAGCGAAGGGGTTGGTACATGAGTAGTTTTCCCAGTTAATGGTGGCGTAGTTGAAATCGCCCATTATTACTGTGTTTGGTTGAACCCTAATATTTTCCAGTACATCAAGAAAACAGGAGTGAGAATCCTGGGGCATGGTAGGGGATCTGTAGCAAGCTACAATTTGGATTGCAGTTTTGCCCAGAGTTAGTTGCACTTGGATAACCTCGGATGCATTATGCTGAGCAACTAGCCTGGAGGTGTGGATATCCTTAATGAATATGGACACACCTCCGCCTTTGGTGTTCCGGTCCAGGTTACATGGCCGAAAAGTGTGGTATGAGTTATAGCCTGGTAGTGCAGGGGTGCTCTCTGAAGCCTTGAACCAGGTCTCAGTCACTGCACAGATATTGATGTTCTCCATTTTAAGGAATGTCTCGAGTCAGTGCATTTTGAGATTTAGACTTCTAGCATTGAGTAGCATCACCCTCAGTATTTGCTTGCCTGTTCCTGTTACGGTGGTGAATTTGTCATTTGAACCTTGCCTAAAAAAAGCACTGTAGGGGCAGCAAGAACCTTAGCCAGTATCTGGAATCCCAGGGGTGACAGGTGCAAGCCATCTCTGGCAAAGCATCATGGTCTGTCGACCATGTCATCCCAGGCAGACAGATACTGGATCCCTTTAGAATGATACCAGAAGCTTAGCCAATTGTTGAAGTCAGTCATTTTGTCCTTGTACTGCGGTATCATTCTGGGTGATGGCAGAATGCTACTCATGGCTAGGGTCATACCTGCCTGGGCTACAAGATCAGAGAGCTCTTCCATGTCTCTTTTCATGTAGTCCAGGGGGGGTACGTCTCAGGTCGTTCACACCAACATGGACAATGACAGAGTCATATTTGTACTTGCCTTAATCTTCAGAAACATCAAAAGTTTTAAAGAAAGGACAGTGAGACATCAGAATACATCCTTCTCAAACATCAGATGCTATAAACTGCTAAATACAATGTTAAAGCCATGTCTATAAAAAAAACGTATTTTACTTGTGCAACACAACACTGGCAAGTGCCTTCCCCTATTCAGTCTTCATGATTCTCTGTATTACTGTCCTTAGCTTATGAAGCTGTACCGTTTCAGATTTTGCTGAACATATGCAAAATAAACCTATATGCCAATAAAATAAAATGCTGTGAAATACCACTGCACTTGTTAGTGATAATTCCTCAGTATGTACTGTTAGTTCACTACACAACAATGCCTCTCACACTGTGAAATACTATACTTGCATAAGCTGAGGACAATGGTACTATTAGATGCATGCCATAACAGAGCAAGGCAGAATATCACAATGACATTATTTTGAAACACAAAAATGCAAACAGTTAACTGCAAGTATGTTTTGATCTGTACCACTTCTGAGATAGCAGTACCTAAAAGAATTCTGCTTATTCTGAGTTACAGTCATCTCAGCATTATAATATTTAGGCAGCCAAACAAAAAAACATCTCCAGTATTTCCTGTTATCCTCCTACTAACAAAACAAAAACAGAGGAAAGGAATGCTCATAGACCCTTATTTAAAATAAGTGTTTTCATCACTATTCTGTGAAAGGCTTCTCCAGACTGTACAGTGTATTACATTACTCATTTAAGTACACTAAAACCACAAGTCACGTACACAAACATCCTAGCAATACATCTGTCACAATTTAGATGCTCTCTGATTTAAAATACATTTAAATATTTGGAGTTCTGAGGTATAATTTGCTTTCAACTGCAATTGCCAAACTAATTCCTTCACTTCTAATATATTGTCAAATTCATCCCCATAGATACTTATTTTTTACACAATCAAGGACAACATTTTAAAACATTTTAAAGTTAACACAACCAGCAGCAATGCTTTTTTTTTTCATGTTACTGTATATTCATGCTATTACACTTTTTGCCCACACTTCCTTGTTATTTAGGTTCATAGGTTGGTACTGGGCTATCTGCCCGAAGGCATATATTAGCCCAGCCACGTTGTGCGGTATTCACCGCCCCTTTAGTAGTTCCCTAGACCCCTGTACTAGCAGCTAGTACCCTTGGCCCCTATCTAGTAGTGCTGTTGGTGTGATCCCCGGTGTGAACTTTCTGTTACCAATCCACTCATCAAGGTTCCTCTTGAAGAGTGATAGTGAGGGGTTCTGTCTTATGTAGATCGGGACCCTGTCCCATAGTAGGGGAAGTCTCTGCGAAGAGAATCTATCCATCCAGCATGTTCTATTTATTGTTGTGTTGAGGTTTATATCCCTAGAGCGAGTAGCTCGAGTAGATTTGATTTTGCTAAGATGGAGCATGTTCAACGATTCTGGGTTGGACATGGCTCTGTACATTAGACAGAGATTGCCTCTGAGAAAGCGGTATGGAACAGAAAACAGTCTTAGCAATCGTGCTGCATAGGGCAACTATTTGAGGCCAGTAATCCTCTTGGTTAGGTACCTCTGTGGTCTCTCCAGCTGCTGGAGATGTCTAGCCAGGTACATTCCAATTGGTGCATTGTACTCGATAATGGGTCTGATGAGGGAAGAGTAGAGGGGCACCATTACATCCTCAGATCTTGATGCGAACCCTTTCGTGATCAGATGGGTCACATAGAAGGATTTTCTAACCACTTTGGCAACATGGTTATCAAAGGAAAGCTGACTATCTACTTGGGTCCCTAGATCCCTTATTTCTTCTTCAGATTTCAGGGGATTACCTCCTATGTTGTAGTTTGCGGGTACTCTGTTTTTTCCAAAGGGATTACTACGCATTTTTTGCATTTAGCTTGAGACCATGGCTTTGACACCATGCATCAGTCTCATTTAGGCCCTTCTGGAGGATCTCCATGTTGGCTGGAGACTCTATTATAGCACCCAGTTTGCAGTCGTCCGCAAACTTAGTCAGCCACAGCCCTTCCGTGCTTGCCTGTACTTCTGAGAAGTATATGCCAAACAGGAGGGGCCCCAGGACAGAGCCCTGAGGCACACCACTTGTTACTGGTCTGGATTCGGACATAGATCCTGCTACTCTTACTTTATGGGATCTGTCTGAGAGCCAGTTTGCGATCCATCTTGTGACATAAGGGTTTATGCCCAGGCTGGTGAGCTTATCAATAATACCTGAATGGGGAAGTTGTCAAATGCTTTAGCAAGGTCAAGGTATGCCGTGTGTACCTCCTTTCCCTTATCTATAGCCTCAGTAACTGTCTCAAAGAAATCCACCAGGTTCAGGAGGCATAATCTGCCCTTGACGAAGCCGAACTGTGTGGGGTCCAGTGAGTGGAGGTTCCCAATCTCTCCATTTATGAGTTCCATAATGATTCACTCCATAGCCTTACAGATCAGACTGGTCAGGCTTATTGGTCGGTAGTTCCCAGGGTCAGTTGTGGACCCACCCTTGTGTAGCGGGACCACCATTGCCGTGCGCCATTCTATGGGCACATATCCTGTGGAGAGGCTGAGACTGAACAGGGTATTAAGATGCGGGGTTAATTCCTTTTGGAGCTCGTGTATGACACAGCCTGGGACACCATCTGGTCCCATGGAGGCAGTGTTTTTAGCTTTAGATAGAGCCTTGTTAACCAACGTATCAGTAATAATTGGACTTACACAATCCCCTGGAATGGTAATAGGCCATACATACATACTTAAAATTCTTGGCATGTTTCACACTGAGCAAGGTATACTTCCTAGGATGTATTACAGTCAGAATGTTGTACAGACCCTGTAATTCTAGTGTAATTTTGGACAATTGCATACAGATTGTTGGTGATAAATCTGCAATATTTAAAGTGCCTACATGCATATGTGACTTTAGGAATGCTGGAATCTGTGAATTTATCACAGTTTTTTGTGCCTTCTCAAAATTTTTTTAAATTTCTATTTCTTTTTTACTCAAACTTGGGGCCCTCAGCAACTTTTTCAAAAACGTTTTGTTGTCCCGCATGATTTTCCATTTGCTATAAATGGCATTTTAATTAGGCCAGCATCCACTGAAAAATAAAATTGAAAGGCATTATTGGTTTCACTGCTTCTCTCTTAAATTATTTTATATTAATAATATACGCAAAATAGCCTATATTTTCTCTCTAACTTTCTAAAAAGTAAAACCAATCAAAACAGACGCATTCCTGCTATCAAAAAGAAGCATTTTTTGGACACACAACTGCACCTCAAATTCTGTATTGTTGAAGTTTAATCTATACAGTCAAACTGTCCAATCTTGCATGTTTAAGTTGTTCCAATAAATGCCAGAAATTCCTAATGTAATATTTATTTAAGTTGCACAACTCTGTTGAATGACTGTCTGTTGGAATGAGCAATGGGTCTGTTTTGGGTCCCTTAGCTGGAAGAGGTATTACTGACTTGTGAATGTTTGGATTATCAAACCATGCCCATCTGCAAAAAAGTAAACTATTTGAACAACAGTCTATCACTATGAAGCAGATCAATCACTTCACAGTCAACAATGATGTACCATCTATTAATATCATAAAGTGCAATTTATTGATAATAGTTTGCATTGTTTAACATTGTCTCTACATCTGTAATAATCTACAGACTCCATAAGCATTGTATTACTTTATTATCCTTACACTTTCATATTTTCACAATTTAAATAATGCACTTTTTTCATTAGTAAAATTATAGTAATTATGCACAACTGGCTTGTCCAAAATGGTCCTTATGTCCTTTTCCTATATTTTTCAAAAGCCATACAGCTCTGATATAAAGATGGATTAAATTTACGAGATCTCTTTGGTATAGTCTCATCTGAAATAAATGGCACACTACCCAGTAAAAAAAAAAAAAAAATTCAGCTTCCTAGTAAGCAGCCCTGGTTCTAGTAAAGTTTTTTGTTCCCACATTGGCTCTCTGAGAAGGCTCAAAGCTAAAAACTTTTTGTAACACTTCTTTTTCATAGCAATCTGAAGTGCGACTATTAAAATCTAAATTTTAAACATTTTCTTAAGCAAACATAATTGTGCCATAAATTCCCTATTGTCCAATGTTAATATAGCACCCTAACTGCTTGACTCTTAATATTCTCCTTGATGGATCTTAGATGGCCGCAACAGACTACTTCATGAGTGTACTGGCATGCATTCCAATCAGAAACAGCCTAACATGGAAGATTTCCCCAAGCAACTGCTTGACCGACTGTTGTCATACTATGGGCTTACCATCCAAAGGACAGGAAATCTGAAATGACAAAGACATGGGCCGTCGAAGAATAAGCCCTCACCCCTCAATCCACAAATAATCTGAGAGTCCACTATGAAAACTGCAGAGATATCTGAGGGTAAAATTCCCTCTCCCTCAGCACAAGCAGGTAACCTCTTTCAATCTTTCTGGCAAGTGGCCTGGCCCCCAGCGTAGATTTCTAATTATCACCGTCACTTACGTGATACTTCCTTACAATGCCAACCTTGTTTTTATGCTTTCTTTTATGATCAGACAAAATGGCTTTAGTATTGAATGATGGTACAGTAGAGAGTCGATTATTTAGCTCAGATAATCATATAATTGAACCAGATAAAAAACATCTAAAATCTTGTTTTTTTTTCTGCATGCAGGAATACACTTTTCAACCATTCAGTTATTCCAATGGACAATAAAGAATATTTTTCACACACAAGCTGGCTACAAGCTGAAAAAGCAAATACGTATTGTTTGTGTCTTTCGGCTTTTCCCGGTTAGGGGTCGCCACAGCGGAACTCCGGTCCGCTAATGATTGGCAGTTGATTTTTACGTTCCGGCTTGCCAGGCCTGATGCATAACCTTCAATGAAGGTACGCCCATTCACGCATGTCTCCACACAGAAGACGCTCTAGCTGAGAAATGAACCGGACAGCGTCTTACTGTGAGGCGACAACGCTACCGCAGCACCACCACCGCTGGTGTAATGTTTACATATTCAGATTTTATGACTTTTTCCTACCTGAAAACTTTGGAAGGCTGGTTCTGATAATTGACATTTCTGATAATAGACGTTTGGATAATGCACTCTGCTGTAAATGAGTATTACCTTAAATGCTACCCTTCTTCCTTTTCAAAAACTGGACCTCTAAAGCCTGCAGCCAGTGTTTACTAAGAAGGAACGTGAAGGCTGTGCAGTATGAAAATTGGGAATCTGTTTTTATAAATACACAAGGCTCTGGTACTGAACCCTGGTATATTTCCATTTTATTATCTTTAAAAAGTCTTTGGTAAATGGACTCTGTAAAAAATACAAAGAACTGGTAATTAATACTTTGAATTTTTCTAATATATGTGATATTAGTGACCAGTCTGATAGAAGTGTTTCTGTATTACTTGACACTGATGGGGAAAGGAATGAAGGATGTGATATTATTAGTAATGAAAGAGGCGACTTCAAAATTTACAATTTCAGTGACTTTGAAGTGAATGAAACATGGGCGGATTTATTTTCTAAAGGACTGACTTTTGTACCAACCAAGGGTAGCAAAACTGATAAAGTGCTTTTGTATTTGAAGCTGTACACTAGGAAACTGAATGTTCATTTTTTTATTTCCTCACAAAGACCAAAAATTGGGAATTTCAATGCATCAATGTAATAACCCCAGTACTTTTAATCTACCATTACATCTGGCAGTACAGGTGTTTGAAAGCATTTGAGAGTATATCAGGAACCTTTTTACTCATTCAATCAGAAATTATTCCAATTTAAGAAATGAAATAAGTTAGGGTTATGAAACTGGACAAAGATGGGGGCCTTGTGGTAACAAACATTAATGACTATGTGAACAAAATGTTGGCTTTATTATATTCAGATACTTACGAAGAAATCTCAGTCAATGAAATGAATGTAACCTATAGGTGTGTACATTTGTTCTTGGAAGATTTATTAATGAGTGGGCAAACTGACTAGGAGGAAAAATTTCTTCAAGTTGTATACCCAAGGACCCTCACCATATCTGGTGTTCCCAAAATCCATAAAAGTTTGAATAATCCTCAATTTCATCCGATAGTAGAGGCCAAGGCATCCAAAATCTACCCTTTAGCTAAGTACATTGATTTGCATCTGAAAGGGACAGTGGAGAGACATTCCTTTACACTGAAAGACTCATGGGATTTTCTACCTAGAATAACAGATGGTCTTTATGATGAGAATTTGATATTTGTAACCATTAACATCAAATATCTGTTTTCTGTCATTCCACATGAGTTAAGGATGGTTTTATAGTTTTTTATGTCAGTTTACAGACCTTAGCCATTCCAAGACCTTAACATCAAGGTCCCTAATGTAATGTATTTTGGAAAACAATTTCATTCTTTTTGAACAGCAGTTATTTAGGGAAAAAATAGAGTGGCAATGGGGGCAGCTTCTGGACCCATATTTGCCAATACTGTCCTGGCCTACTGTGGAAAGACAGTGATTTTTCCCTCAAGATTTTTGGATTGTTGGAGCTTTTACTGTAGATTCCTGGATAACATTGTCAGTTTCTGGAATAACACGAAAGAGAAGTTAGAGGAACTGTTTGAATTTATTAGTAATTCTACTGAGTTTTGGAATTTACTATGAATGATGACTCTGAAACCATAAACTACTTGGATGTCAGGATTATAAAGGATAGGGTAAGGAAGAAATGTATGTCCACACTGTACAGAAAATCCACTTACTTAAATAGTTTATTACACTTTGATAGTTGGCATCCGCTTCACCAGAAGAAATCTATGGTGAAAGTGCAATATGTTAGATTGGCTCGCATGGTCAGTAATGACCAGATGTTTGAGCTGGAGTGTGTCAAACTTATGGACGTGTTACAGCATAGAGGGTACCACAGGGAGTTTGTCCACAATACAGAAAACAACGTGATCATTAAAAGAAAAGAAGGGATTTTCATTCTGTTAGGAATGATTAATAGGGTTATTGATAACAATGTAAATGAGGCCAATGTTCAGAGTGGGGAGAAATCCACCTTATACAATAGGACCTTGGTTTTATCCTACAACCTGTACTTTGACAATATTAGGTCAATTATTACTATGAATTGGAATATTTTTGCCATTGATCAAGAAAATCTTAAGAAGGTGGTTGTGAAAGCAATAGAAGTACACAAAAAAGACTAGATTTCGGGATGAGCAAGACTTGCAACAAAAACAAATATCTGCAAATTGTATAGGTCCAAACTGCAGCTTGTAAACAAATGCAATATGTACATGCAAATGCAGTAAAATACAACGCAATCAAACTGGCAATGTAATAAGAATATTTTTTTCCCTCTGGTTTACAATAGCTCATACTACAGAGACTCTGATCATTCAAATTTATTTATTTATTTTTTTTAACAGGTGACGCATGGACATTTAAGACAGACCCAGGTCTCTACTGTGAAAAGTTAGTGTGCTATTTCTCTTCTTGACAGGCTAACATCAGTGACTCATCTTTCTTAAAATTGTCATTTCTGGTTTCCTTTAACTCTGTTTCTACAAAATAAGGAAAATGTTTTCTAATAAATCGAACTGTATCATCTGCTTCAAGGAAACTACTAAACTACCTAAAATATATTATGGCAGCTACTTTACCCTAGGACTACATCTCTGCCAGGAGTGGCTTTTATTTCATTTAAAATCCATCTGCTGTTATAGCTCCTTATCCCCTAAGCACCCTTTCTTGTTCTTAATCTTATCTTTATGGTGTAAAACTGCTGTTGAGCAGCACTTTTAAACACAATAATACAACTACCTGTGAAAGCTATATAAATCATGACTGTGACTATCCAATTAATTCTTGTTCGCATTACTGACCCTTCTCCTTTTTATTTACAGCACTAAAGACACTGAATCATAGGCGTTCTTGGGGAAATGAAGCTCAGATTTTGTGTTCCCGTCCTTAATTATGCAGCTGCTGATTACGAACACTTTCAACAGTCTGGATGGGAGTTTATGTGACACTGAAAGGAAGATCAATTCCTGTTCACAGCTTCTGAGATAATGACTTTGTGCCACCGGTGTTCACCTGATAAGTCTACAGGAAATTAACTGGGCTTCAAATCTTGTAGCCTGCTACCCATGCATATGTTACTTAACACAACAAAACACTGTATGTCAGATAACCAAATCATGTAGCATTTAAGTAGATAAATCAACTATTTTGGCATGCAGCCTGATATTTACAGCTGACCGGTGAGACATTAAAATATTCAAACAGGTTTGCAGAATACTCATGCTGTTTGTCCTTCACAATCTGTAGGAAAAGGGCAGTAGCTTTGTATCTGGCATTTAAAAACTGCACAAGGATCATGGGGAATTGTTATGTCTCTTAGTGGTGTGAGACACTCAACATGCACACACATGAGCTTGGAAGACACTGTTTTCACAAACAACCAAGGTAGAACAGTACCAATTTTTGGTTCTGTCAAGCAGTAAGCATGCTGCTCTGACAGAGTACAATACAGTGCTTTACTCCAGAAAAAGAGAGTGACAGGCCTGTAGCAGCTTACTACAGAAATGAAGGTTATGGCAAAAAGACCTATACAGTACAGACATTCTCAGATCCATGAATTGGAGGGGATGGAGGGTGACAGCAGAACAGAAGCAGGTTTTTAGGTTAGACTTTTCTTACCTAGCCTCAGGGCAGGCAGGCAATCTGTCAATGGTGACAAGGCATTAACTGATGCAACTTAATGACGAAAACATGAATGAATAGTAGATTAGGGTCATAAAGATATAAGAGAAGTTACTAAACATAAAGATGTCTGGGAAGTATACAGCAATGAGGACTACTGCAGTAACAGTTAGCAGAACTTATGCTAGCCTAATTAGGGCAGGTTCAAACAACCCAATCACCCTTGAATGATGCAAACTAGAAGGGTTAACCTGGATTCAGTTGGATTCAGACTCCTTGTAGCTTACAGATCAGCAACATGAAGTTTAAACTGCTGAGTCAGACTGAAGAATTCACTATCTCTCTTTTTTTTTTCCTCTTCATTTTTAAGTCTTTTAAACTCTGTTCACAAGTCTACTAACTCACTACCCCCAATGGATGCAAGACGATAAACTATTCACCTATGAACCCCACCCCAGGCTTGCTCAATTCTAATCCTTACCTAGGTACCCTCTATACACTTTTTGATACAGCATTCCACAAAGATGGAACTACTGCAAGTTGTAACTCTCCAGTAAAGCTGTGAAAGCTAAGATTAGACAGGATTTCAGGTGGTTTAGCTGATCGCACCATCTAACGAAATACCCCTCATGCCAAAAATATACACATAATCTTGTTATTCTCCAGAAATTGCTGCATTTCTTACTGTTACATCCATCATTAGCGGACCGGAGTTCCGCTGTGGTGACCTCTAACCGGGAAAAGCCGAAAGACACAAACAAACACCCTATACCAAGGGCATGAGAGTCTAGTTTTTTAGACCATCAGAATACATGCTGTAGGTGGATTGGACACTCTAAATTGGCCCTAGGTGTGTGTGTGTGCATGTGTGTGCCTTCTGTGGAAGGTTGGGCGCCGGGCTGGCAACTCGACACTGTAAAACTCCACTGCCAATCATGAGCGGACAGGTGATCCGCTGTGGCGACCCCTAACCGGGAAAAAGCCAAAAGAAGAAGAAGAATACTGGAAATAAACAAATGCTGCCCTATTATGCTGCTTATTATCTTCACTCTCTTAGACACTGTGATAATGTTCAATGTCATTAGCCTTGTTTGATCACTTACTACAACACAGTATCCACAAAAGACATCAAGTAAGAGTCACAAAAGAGCTTGCAAATGATTGTGAGCTTCCAAAATATAAGCTGCTTCTTCGCAAAGTGTAATGCAGAACAAGGTCTGGGATAACATTATATTTCTGCATGAAAGAACAAATTGCAATGATCTTACAATCACTGTACAAGCACACAAATGCAGCTGTGAAGGCACTATAAAGTCACGGAATAAGAAAGAACATTCAGGCCTCTTTCCCTGGGGATGTGAGCAATCAGTGCTAATGTCACTGCCTCTGATCTTTACAGCTAAGCTTAAGCTGAAATTACACACACAGACACATGCACACGAACACACAAATGCAGCTGAAAAGCCCCCTTCAAAGGGGCAGTTTAAACCATGGAATATTAAAAGAAAATTCAGGCCCTTGATTGGGGTTTAACGCAATACTTTCAATAATCCAAGCTAATGTCACTTGCCTCCGAATGAGCCACTGAGCAGTAAGCTTTGTTAAAGGATGAAACACAGCCACTGTACTCAGTGGTTCTTTGATACCAAAAAGTACTGAAAGGTAACTAAAAATCTGTAGCACTTCCGGATTTCCTCTTTTAGGCCTGCAACCTTAAAAAAGTTCACCCTTCAGTAACAATTTCTAGTATGTGTGTCACAATATAATCAAGTCAATAAAGAAGACATATACTTATTTCACTCCTTTATGGGACCACCAGTTTGCCACAGATTAATCCTCATACGGGGTCGTAAAGTGGTCTTAATCTGCAGTGTTGAAGAACCCAAGTTAAAATTCAAAAAAATTAAAAGGAATACAGTAGTGAAGGGTAAGGTCATCTGTGATTAATGTGTTGATGAAGTAAGGCAGATGTAAACTATGATTTACTTTTGTTCTTGACATTTTTCATAAAACAAGATATATCCTTGAAATTGTACTTGGATTCACAGGTAAGTACATATTAAACAGGAGTTTTTTTTTATCTAAATGGAAGAACAATCTACCCTGATAAAATTACTCCATCAATCTGCTGGTTCCATGTTACAGAAGGATGGATGGAGACCCTAGTGAAGTGTTAATGGCTTAGTGTCAAACAGCAAATGCAGAAGTAGTAGGCACTGCAGAGGAAAAAAGACCAAGGTGCCAAAGCTGTCTACCCGCCTCACAGTGAGTGACCACGAAAAACGTATTAAGCACCTCCTAAAAGGGGGTGGCTGAGTCACAACATATCAAAGTGCTCAGTGGTATGAGCAGGTCAGTAAGAGGTAGCACTGATGGTGAAGCAGGCATGCATGGTACTCGTAACAATTCCACTAGTAATCAATCCACACTGTCACCCTAGCACAGAAAATAATGTAGCAATAGATGCAAAACCAAGGAAAGTAATAAAAAATTATGGTTCTAACACTACTCCGAAGTAGACAGATGGCCAGACTAGTGGCAAAAATTAAACTCAGTAAGCAATGTGTTTTATTCCCTGCTAATTCACAAAACCCAAACTGAGGAAATATCTCTGATCTACACCATTAGCACAAATTGTATGATTTCTATCACATAAAAAGATTTAATTTTTGCTCAGCAAGTTTTGCAATGTTTACTAATAATTGTAACAGTGATACATTGATGACATATGTTTTGCCTGGAAAGGTAGTAAGGCAGATGTTCACAGTATTGGCTTTCTTAATTTTGTCGTCTCAGGTTGTAGCAATTCCATTAACTTTTTGGACACTAAAATTGTCTCTCTTCCTAATGGAACATTATTCTCTACTGTTAACAAAAAGTCAACATACAGAAATAACTTTCTGGAGTTTTCTAGTCAGCATCCTTTTTATATGAAAAAAGAACTTAGTTAAAGGACAGTTCATTTGTTTGTCTCGACTTATTAGACATGATGAAGAATTTTTAGCACAGTGTTTTTTACTTAAAAAGATGTTTTTGCTTAGGAACTAACCTCGCCAGTTAATTGTCAATTTGTTTCATGACGTCTCTTCAGATAGGTATTCTAATTACCTTCCTATTTTAAAGTTTGGCTTTCAACTCACTGTTTCAGAACCTTCAAACTTGGATAGAACTCTTAGTTTTCCGATTCCTATATGCAGAGACATGTCAGGTATTACAGAAATGATTTCTAAGAACTGGGATATCATTAAAGACACTCTTCAAATAGGGATATCTCTAGGGGTCTCCCCAAATGTTACTTTCAAAAGAACAAGACTATTCATATGTATTTAGAAAACAGAGACTCATTTTTTGTGCTATACTCATCACATTTCTTCTAGCAATGGTATGTTTTGCTGTAACAAGTGCGTAGTTTGTCCATTTATTTTTACTGGTAAAAAGTGTGTTTTACTACACTGTTAACTTTTCTAAACATTATGACTGCCATTTCTCTTTTGTAGTATACGCTGATGTTTGTGTTTCCTGCAATTCTTTTTACATAGGCAAAACAATCCACAGACTGTCTGACCATATTAAAGAGCATCTCGGAGCAAACAGAAATGGAAATTTAAATAATACACTAGCTAAACATAATGCTTCAATGAAAACATTAAAGTGTGCCCTTCGCTGGCATCATGAAGACACTCCCTTTTTATGCTCTATATGATAACTACTATACTGCTGTCACTACACATCAACTTACATATTCATTTTGATGTCATTTGATCTTTACATCTATGTGCTCAGTATTTTCATTGCAGTATTTTGTTTATATATAGCTTATTGGCTGCTGTTTGCAAATTGTTCTATGGTTTTACATTTATACTGATCTCTATTACAGTTCCTTGTATTCTGAAGTTCTTTTCATCTAACAAGAATGAAAGCGCTCAATAACTGTCCAGTGTCTGTGTTTTTTCCAGTCGTAGAAATTTAGCATATGCACTCAAAAGCCTCTGAGAAGTCTAAGAATAGGCAAGATATAAGTCTGTGGTCATCTCTGGCTGGAGAAGTAGTGTTAAGGAAGGATAATAGGGCTGCAGTAGTGCTATATTTAGGTCAGAAACAATGCTGCAAGGATGTTAAGAGATTTTCCTGTATACAATATTGCATAGCTTGTTTGTATACACATTTTTCCAGAACTTTAAAGAGAGGGGAGAGGATAGTGATAGGTCTAAAATTGGTTATGTCTGTGGACTTACCTCCTTTATGTATAAGTAGTGTGTAGAATTGTTTCCAGATAGAAGGAACTTTAGATTCTTAGATGGAGCGACTAATTAGGATAGAGACAGGGAGTGCAAGAGAGTCAGCTGCTATTTGAAGGAAATATGAGAGGATGTGATCAGCTGATACTGAGCATGGTTTTAGCTTGGAGAGTAGAGATTTGATATAACAGGTAGAAACAGGTTTAAGGGAAAAAGTAGGTGCGGGGTTAGTAGTTAGAGCAAATTAATTGGAAATCTGAAGGTTCGTTTTAAGAGAGTTAGGATTCAATAAAGTAGTTATTGAAGGTGCTGGCTATTCACTTGCAACTTCAGTGCAAAAGTCCTCAGTAAGAAGGTCTGATTCTATTTTCTCAATATATGTGTTTTGATTCATAAGCACAACCCCCGTGCCTCTGTCTGCTTTCATAATTCTCAGACTTTTATCATTAGTTAAATCTCTCAGCACTGCATCTTCACCAGGGGTAAGGTTCAACCACTTTGTTTGGATCTTGTTGTTAAACAAATCCCTTAAGTCTCTTTCACACATTTTTAAAAAAAATCTGTAGGGTGTTATGCAAGGGGGGGATTGTATGTGCTCTTTCTCTTCGAAAAAGAGAGACCTAGTTGTACCAATGGAGTTCTGTCTTGGAGTGTCTTCATCACTAGTCAAGTCTGTATTTGAGTTACTGTCAGCACCATTTTCAAATTTAGTTTTCTGGTGAATATATGCAAATTTAGTAAAATATCCGTCATTTTAATGTGAACAACTTTGACTTTTTAATTGAAGATTTACAGAAAAAACTCTTATAGAAATAACTTCTTGGATTACTCAAGTATGCATCCACATTTTATTATAACAAATGTTGTAAAAGGACAGTTTATCCGACTGTCCAGGTTGATCAGTGATGACTCTGTATTTGTTAAAGGACCACTACAGGCAAATGATGAAAAAAAACGGTATACCATCATATGTTTGAAAGCACATTTCTGAATGTGCTTATATGCAACCCATTTAGCCGAATTCAGTCACGCTCACTTCCTTAAACTTCGTAAAAATATTGAATTTCGACATTTCTGAATGCTCCACCATCAAAATGAGTGTTACCATGGGTCAAAAAAGGGGCAAGATTTTGTAATTCGGCACTTTGGTTCTTGCGATTGTTGAATTTTACGATTTGCAGTTCGTGGCAGTAGTTATAAAGATGTGGCCGTCAAAGTTATGAAGGTATACTGAAAAAAATATACTTTTTATCTTGCCATGATTTACTGCATCTCCGAAAGCTGCCTGCAGCAAAATCAGTACTCATTCCTACTTTTATTTATTTTTTACTCTTGTCTGCCCTCATGGGGCAGACCGTGATTCCTTAGGAAAGCTAAATCTGTCCCATAATGCACAGACTGTGAGAATAAATAGCCCTGCCATTTGTTGTCAGACTTGAATTCTATTCACTTAGAATGGAACACCTGAAAAAAACTGCCAAGTTTGAGAGTCTGCAGCTCACGTGTCATTGACTTGTATTCATTGAGTTTTACAAATGTTGTTCCTACTGATGTACTGCACATTCTCTTTAAGAAGCTTGCAAAAGTGTAAACAAATTACTGAGATAAAGACTTTTCACAAGGAGCAGTTTTGCAAGTTTCAATTTCTGTCCAAGTTACTACTCCCATCTCTTCTCCTTCAGTGGGCTAGAGTCTCACATTTCCAGCTTGGCTAATTTCAACTATTTAGTCAGCTTTGCATGACAACAGACATCAAACAAATCACATCCTAGTGTGCCACTAAAACTGTTCCCTCTTATGTCTTCATTTCTGAATAGCATTTCCCAGGAATAAAAAAAAAACACTTCTGAATATCCCATCACTGTCTCTCTCTAAAACAACTAAACTGGCTTGAATTACCCCACCAGCTTCTTCTCTCTCAGCTCCAAATCATCCATTCTGTCCTATACCAGCCTTCCTACTGCCCAGCACTATCCCCTCTCATCTCCCATTATTCTCCCGCCAGACCTCTCTGAAGCTCTAACCAAAACCTACTACAAATCTGCAAATCCAAGTCTAAATTTGGACGCAACATGTACAGCTATCACCCCACTATTGCCTGGAATAGGCTCCCACTAGAAATCAGGAACCTTACACATCCTAAACAATTTAAGATAGCCGCCAAAGAGCACTTTAAAAGTCAATGGCCCTGCCACTGCACTCTCCCTTCATAAACATCCCCTGCTGCCCATACCTTAATCTACTTTCTGCCCTTAAGTCACTCTTCTCACTAGCTCTCTCTAATCTTCCTTGACTACTCTTTCTACTGTCTTCTAAAATCTATTAAGCAAATCACCTCAGGGAAATATTCTATTGTAATTTTCTTGCCTTCATGCAACTACATTATGATAAAACTAGGCTTTTGTAACCACTTAACCCAAAAACTACATTCATCTTAATGACATATTTTTTTTATACATCTTGTAATAGTTTTGCTATACTTATGATTACTGACTGTATAACAATTTATTGCTACTTAATGCCTTGTAATAATTCTGTAACACTGCTGTTTAATGCTAATTTATAATGAAAATTGGATAATATATTTGAGCTTTTCTCCCCGGGCCTCCGCTGAAAAAGGTCTCTTCAGCTCAGTCGGGCAATCCCGGTCAACAAATGTAAAATAAATAAATAAATAGCATTTCCCTAAATAAATAAATAGCATTTCCCTAAATAAATAAATAGCATTTCCCACAGAATCCTGAAAGCCCACAATCCTCAGACCAAAATTTTGAAAGTTCAAAATACTGAAAACACACAGGGTACCAACATTTACTACCAACACTTACTATAATCCAGCACAAGTACATACAGAAACATATTACCCTTCAGCTATATGCATGGGGGCAAACTCCACTGCACCCACTAAGTGCAATCTCGGAGTTGATATATTTAAGTAGCAGGGGTTGTGGGGGGCGCAGCCCCCCACACGGGGGGGTTCAGGGTGGCTTGTCTCCCTGCTTATAATTGGAGAACAGTAATATGGTTTGTCTTTTATTTGTTTCTGTATGTACTTGTGCTGGAATATAGTAAGTATTGGTATCCTGTGTTTTCAGGATTTTGAACTTTTGAGATTATGGTCTCAGGATTTTGGGCTTTCAGGATTCTGTAGCACTCCTATACATATATATATATATATATATATATATATATATATATATATATATGTATTTATACATATATCTAGAGTTTAGGCCAATCTATCCATTTCTTAAAATGTGTGCAGTAAAATAATCCATTTTGTAATGCATTCTGGCTGCTCATGTTATGTTTTATTAGTTATTATCATATAGCATAAACTGAACTTTTGGTATTTAATGCTAAGTATTATAACAGTTCTCAGTTTCTTAGCAATGACCACCCAAGCCTCTGATGTGACCAAGTACTTTTCTTACTATTGCTTTATGTAGTTTGTCTTAGTTGTATACTTGCATGTCTCTCATCCTGTCAGCAACAGACTCCTGGAGAAAACTTCCAAATCAGATATTTGTATTGAAAGAGTACCAGCAGCTGTAGCAGTGACACCATACTGCAAACAGGACACTCAAACATAGTTCTGCCAAACACTGGGCATTGGAAATGTACATGTATCAATCAAGAATATATGGATTGCAGACATGTATGTATGTATATATATATATATATATATATATATATATATATATTTTTTTTTATTTTACATTTGTTAACCGGGCTAGTCTAACTGGATATATTTCCATTTTCAGTAGAGGCCTGGGAAGAAAAGCTCCGGCAATTATAGAATTACAACATTAAAAATTAAAAATTAAAATTTAAAGAATTAAAAGTAGAAATTAACAGAAAAGATTTTAATAAAAATACAACAAGGACTCGTGCTTAGAAATAGAAAGTATGCTGTACAGCCAGTATTAATAAGCTAGAGAAAGAAGTTAGTTAATTAAGTGTAATAAATCTGCTAGAGAGAGTTTGTTGGCATATAAATTTGGGAGTATCAGTTAGTCTATCTTACAAGGAATTAGTATGTAACAAATGCATTAGGAGTGTTAGTAATTTAAGCGAGAATAGTAGGAATTCGCAATTTAGGGAGCTATACTTAGTAAAGGGAAATGGTTAGTCAGGCTTGCTACAGGGACATAACCAGTGTGTTTTTAGGGAGCTATACTTAGTAAAGGGAAATGGTTAGTCAGGCTTGCTACAGGGACATAACCAGTGTGTTTGGAGGTGTTTTTTGAGGTTATGTTTAAAGACAGGCAAGGAAGAAAGTAATGTTAGTTTATTGGGCAGTAGGTTCCAGTGTTTTCCCACTGTGTTACAAAAAAGAGAGTCTCCAGCCAGGTTATTAGACTTACCTATGCAAGCAAGCAGTTTCTTAGAGGAGCCAGGGAATTCAGATTTTGTAAGGCAGGATGAGATTGGAAAGAATAGGAGTGCTGTTGGGTTGGTAGAAAATCTTTTTGGGCAATGGTGAATTGGGGTAGTATCAGTTGGTTTTGAAGTTCAAGCCAGCCTAGTTACCTTAGATTCAGACAGTGGTGAGTTCTAAAGGTGTTGCCAGTGGCAAATCTGGCAATGGAATTATAGGAATTTGCTAGCTTGGTAAGATTATTTTCTTTAGGTTAGTATATATGGGTACTAAAGTTACAGCATTAGTTAAACAGCGTATTCAGACAATTGATACATTTTTCTCCAACAAAACAGCTTTGGTGGGGGGCCCCACAGAGTCAAGGATGATAAAGGGAGTCCCCATTATCCATTTAGACAGACTGGTGAGTGGGGGCAACCAGACTCCAAGAATATGTAAGTGTCTGAATGTTCTGCCAGCAATGATATATGTTATGTCTTACTTTCGAAATATAATTACTTATTAGGTACATTTTACTGATACACAGAAGAATAATGTATGTGCCCTGGCATTATTGGGTGCATGCACAGATAAAATCAGTGATGTTTTTACACACACACACACACACACACACACACACACACACACACACACACATAAGCCACAGCAGTACTGGTTATGTACTTATTTCAATAACAACAATGCCTTGTGCAACATTGGGTACTGCCACACCGAGTTAGATTAGTCGCTGCTGTTTGGCAGTCGTCAAACAGCAGAAACAGTAAGATTTATCCCATTGAGGAGTAATGCATACTTGTCACTGCCCCTACTTTCACAGACCTTCCCTGATTTTGTTCATATTTTTGCTTTATCCTTCGTAAAAAGTCTGATTTGCTGGTAAATCATTCAGGATTACAGTCAATTAATCCAGACATCTGAGTTTTATATTTATTGTCCAAAAATAGATGTTGATGCAAAATATGTTATTCTAGTAACTTTTTAAGTGAATTAGAGAAATATTTAAACATATTTATGATTCTGAGCATTTATTCTATTATTTTGGGATTGTACTGAATTCTTAAGCAACAAAATTGAGTTATAGTATCTGGTGTTCTGGTATTAGTTATAAAACTACCTGAAAGAGAAACTATCCCTGATGATTGGAAGCATCAGCTCTTCTTAAAATCCAAAGTCTGCACTGAGGTAAGTCACTCTGGGCTGCTGATCCCTCTAGTGCTTATATCGTTCATGTTCATTATCAGCTTTATCCTAACAGGGTCATATCACAGCCCTGTTCATGTTAAAGAGCATAATTAGGAAATGAACGCATTTTTCATTCCTCATTTTTCCGCAGTCAGCAGCAGCTTTTGTGGGGCCCCACACAGACAAAGATGATTAAAGGCCCCTGCAGCCAAGGTTTTGCAGGGACTAAAAGCTGGCTATGTAGTTAGTTTTAGTGGAGAAAATGTCCAAAAGCAGGGTTTAACTAAGCCAGGAGCACTATGTCAGTAGTAAAATATTTAATGGCATTCTGATGCCTGTTACATGACAAAACACCGTTACTACAACCAGAAATATCTTTGAATTTTAAGGGAGATATAAATAAGAGTTATTACCCTCATAGTTTATTAAGTATGCAAGACTGCTGCACTAACTTTTGTTGGATTTACAGATGTGACAGAATATCAGGATAAGATAACTTGCTGTGGTTGGGGGCCCCTCAGGGAACAGGGGGCCCCCAGCGACCGCAGGGTTCGCTGGTGCCTAAAACCAGCTATGTATATATATATATGTATTTATACATATATCTAGAGTTTAGGCCAATCTATCCATTTCTTAAAATGTGTGCAGTAAAATAATCCATTTTGTAATGCATTCTGGCTGCTCATGTTATGTTTTATTAGTTATTATCATATAGCATAAACTGAACTTTTGGTATTTAATGCTAAGTATTATAACAGTTCTCAGTTTCTTAGCAATGACCACCCAAGCCTCTGATGTGACCAAGTACTTTTTCTTACTATTGCTTTATGTAGTTTGTCTTAGTTGTATACTTGCATGTCTCTCATCCTGTCAGCAACAGACTCCTGGAGAAAACTTCCAAATCAGATATTTGTATTGAAAGAGTACCAGCAGCTGTAGCAGTGACACCATACTGCAAACAGGACACTCAAACATAGTTCTGCCAAACACTGGGCATTGGAAATGTACATGTATCAATCAAGAATATATGGATTGCAGACATGTATGTATGTATATATATATATATATATATATATATATATATATTTTTTTTTTTTTTATTTTACATTTGTTAACCGGGCTAGTCTAACTGGATATATTTCCATTTTCAGTAGAGGCCTGGGAAGAAAAGCTCCGGCAATTATAGAATTACAACATTAAAAATTAAAAATTAAAATTTAAAGAATTAAAAGTAGAAATTAACAGAAAAGATTTTAATAAAAATACAACAAGGACTCGTGCTTAGAAATAGAAAGTATGCTGTACAGCCAGTATTAATAAGCTAGAGAAAGAAGTTAGTTAATTAAGTGTAATAAATCTGCTAGAGAGAGTTTGTTGGCATATAAATTTGGGAGTATCAGTTAGTCTATCTTACAAGGAATTAGTATGTAACAAATGCATTAGGAGTGTTAGTAATTTAGCGAGAATAGTAGGAATTCGCAATTTAGGGAGCTATACTTAGTAAAGGGAAATGGTTAGTCAGGCTTGCTACAGGGACATAACCAGTGTGTTTTTAGGGAGCTATACTTAGTAAAGGGAAATGGTTAGTCAGGCTTGCTACAGGGACATAACCAGTGTGTTTGGAGGTGTTTTTTGAGGTTATGTTTAAAGAGAGGCAAGGAAGAAAGTAATGTTAGTTTATTGGGCAGTAGGTTCCAGTGTTTTCCCACTGTGTTACAAAAAAGAGAGTCTCCAGCCAGGTTATTAGACTTACCTATGCAAGCAAGCAGTTTCTTAGAGGAGCGCAGGGAATTCAGATTTTTGTAAGGCAGGATGAGATTGGAAAGAATAGGAGTGCTGTTGGGTTGGTAGAAAATCTTTTTGGGCAATGGTGAATTGGGGTAGTATCAGTTGGTTTTGAAGTTCAAGCCAGCCTAGTTACCTTAGATTCAGACAGTGGTGAGTTCTAAAGGTGTTGCCAGTGGCAAATCTGGCAATGGAATTATAGGAATTTGCTAGCTTGGTAAGATTATTTTTCTTTAGGTTAGTATATATGGGTGAAGCGTACAGAAGTGTAGAGATTAAGTGTGAGTGAGCAATTGTGATTCTGGCTATAGGAGTTAGGAAAGGTTTGATCTTATATAAGGAGCCTATTTTTCTGTTGACAGTTTTAATAGTATTATTTATGTGGCTGTCAAAAGTCAGGTTATTGTCAATAGTTATTCCTAGCAGTTTAGTGGTTGTGTCCGGGAGTATAATAGTACCATTATTGGAAAAAACAGAGAAATTTATGTGTGAGGATTTGTTTGTGGGTGTAAAGAGAAGGAGCTTAGTTTTTTTAGCACTGAGGAGGAGGCATCTATTTGTAAATCATGTTTCTACTATGTTAAAACTTTCTGGGTTAGAGAATGTAGTTCTGAAGGGGAGTTTGCTGTGCATACTAGCGTAGAATAATCTGCATATTGTATGCAGGTGGCTTGGGGGATTGCTGTGTGGAGTTCATTGATAAATAGTGAAAAGAGAAGTGGTCCTAGAATAGAGCCTTGAGGGACTCCGAGGGTAACTGGCTGAAGGGATGATATGTTGTTTTGCCAGAGAACTGCTTGTTGCCTATTGCTCAGATAAGACCTAAACCATTTAATAGTCTGACAGTCAAAGGAGAGGGACTTTAGAATGTTGATGAGAAGGGCATGGTTGACCATGTCAAAAGCTTTTAGGGGGCCGATAAAGACAGCAGATGAGAGGTTATTGTTATTGCGGTTTCTATTAATGGTATCTATAAAAGATAGTAGGGCAGTTGTGGTACTGTGTGATGGCCTAAAGCCATGTTGACAGTTAGCTAGAATGTTGTGTTGAGATAAATTATGTAGTAGTTGTTGGTGCATGCATTCTTCCATTATTTTGGCTAAAGGAGATAATAGTGCTATTGGCCTGTAGTTAGAGTAATCATTTGAATTGCCACCTTTACGTAGGGGAATAATATGGCAGATTTTCCAAATGTCTGGAATGGTTCCTTCTGTAAAGGTTCTGTTAATGAGGATGGATACAGGGTATGCAATTACCTTAGCTGCTTTTTGCAAGTATTCTGATGGTATTTGGTCAGCAGAAGGTGTGCAAGGCTTAAGTTTCTGGATGAGTTTACAGATGAGAGTAGTAGAGATAGGTTGCAGTGTAAATGTTGGTAGTGGAGGTAATGTTGTGGTGTGAAGGCTTGAGTTATCTGGGATTAGCTGACTGGCTAGTGTTTGTATGGTCTCTGTGAAGAAAGTATTAAATGTATTGGCTGTTTGTACGGGGGTATTAGGATCTGCCTCAAGAGGGGTAGGTGTATGAGAGTGTCCAGGGGACAGGAGTTTGTTTATACTAGACAAAATTTTTTGGGGATTGTTTTGATGGGTTTGTTGTAGTTTACAGTAATAGTTCTTTTTATCTATAAGTATTGCCTTTTTTATATTATTTCTTAGTTGCCTAAAGTTTTGTTGATCAGAGATAGTTTTGTTAGCCCTCCATTTAGCCCAAGATTTGTTCCTTAGTAGAATTTTTTGCCTGGTTTCTTTAGAAAGCCAGGGGACTGGTTTGGATTTCATTCGGATCGACCGTTTAGGTGCATGTTTATCAAGGATGGATAAAAAAGTAGAGTTTAGATATTTTATAGCCTCTTCAAGTGGTAGAGTTTTTAAAGGGTACCAGTTACAGGCACTAAGTTCATTTTGGAATGATTCTGGGCTAAAGTGTTTATTGGACCGTGCAATCCTAAAAGTGGGGGGTTTAGGCAGGTCATGTTTTTGTCTTATGATGCAGGTCAACATATGATCACTTAAATCATCTGGGAGAGTGCCTACCTTATAAGCTTGCTCCTGTCTATTTATAAGTATCCAGTCTATGGTAGTCTGTTTTTTGTTCGGTTTGTTAATTCTGGTCATGGAGGTGATAGTTTGATTAAAGCCATGCAGGTTAATGTGAGAGGTGGGGTTATCTGTATTGACATTTTTCCAGTCAGTATTAAAATCACCTAGTATTACTGTTTCTTGGGGGTAAGTTGAGGATGCCCAGTTTAATATAGCTTCAATTGTGCTGATGTTATTACCGGGAGGTGGGTAGATACAGATGAGGTATAAAGCTTTGTTAGGGTTGATTTGAAGTTTGGTGACTAGGACTTCGGCATTACTATCCTGAGGAGGGTTATATGGTAGTGTGGAGATGTGAAATCCATCTTTAAATATAACTGCTAAACCCCCTCCCTTACATTTTATTCGGTCTTCTCTAATGATATTGTAGCCTTGGGGGATAATTTTGTTGTCTTTGGTTCCTGGTTTCAACCAAGTTTCTGTCAGGCAAAGGATATCAAAGGAGTGAATATCTAGAAGAGCATGGAGATGAGCTACTTTATTGTTAAGACTACGGATGTTTAGATGTCCTATTAGGAGTGAGTTGGGGAGTTTAGGCTGGGCTGTTAGGGTAGTAGTATTGACAGGGCCAGGGTTTGGGTGGATGTCACCACTTGGTAAGGAGAGATTGAGAGGTTTTGTTGCTGCATTGTATTTTAGGTAAAGTAGATATTTTTCTCTTTTTATAGTATGATTATTATATTTAGAGTGGGAGACTCTGTGGTATTTGGGTAGTAGATAGCTGGGAATGGAAGCGATATTAGTGTGACTGCAAGTGAGTATGGATGCGTGTATTGCTGTTTGTTTTAGAGAGCAGTTGAAATGGTAATATTGCAGTTTTTCGAAAAAAATGAGGAGGTAGGTGGGGGTAAGGATAGTAGGAAGTATAGCTAGGAATATTAGTTTGGTTAAGGTAGTCAAAGCCATTTTCACTGAGATTGAGATTAGGAAGTGTTAAATGGGAAGGGTTAAAATTTGTGAGTAGTGGAAGTAGATAAGGAGGGTGTAGAAAGGAGGGCATTAGTTCCTGTTAGGCAGTAGAAGAGGGCTATGGTAATGTAGTCAAAGGAGTGGTGTATTGTAATAGGGAATGAGTAAGGGTGTGACTGATTAGTTTAAATGGAGGTAAGTGTGATTGGGTGGAAGTTGAGGAGGGAGTGGCTAAATAAGTATAAGTGTAGGACCACTGGGGGTGGGTGGGAATTGGGGGTAGGGTAGGGGAGCAGAGTGAGCCCGTAGGGCGAACGGAGTGGGTAGACACAAGGAAGAAGACAGCAGGACAGTGAGAGGAAACAATCAGTCGGGATAAAGGTAAGTACGGAGGGAGCTAGGTAGGAAGGTTAAAGTGAATGTAGGTGTATGCATGAGGGAACAGACAAGTATCGAGAACTGGCTGGAGGGTAGGACCGATAGTAAGTAGCGAAAGAGGAGAGGTGTTTTATTGAGATGTTATAGTAAGGTGGAAGGAGAGATGGAAGGGAGGTAGTAGTTGGTGAATACTGCCACCTAGTGGCCAATCTCTGTAGTAATGGGGAGAGGAAGCACTAAAACAATTAAATAGATGAGCAGGCAGTCCAGATATAAGGAAGAAAAAAGGCCGGGTGAGGTAGGAAAAGGGGATTTCCATTTATGAGGGTATGGGGTAAGCTGCTGGGTATTTAGGCCGTAATCCTACACTAACACCAGGAAAGTGGTAGAGCAATATATATATATATATATATATATATATATATATATATATATATATATATATATATCTACACACACACACACACACACATATATATACATGTTACATATGTACATTTATTTATTTATTTACATTTGTTTGCCAAGATGGCCCAGAAGTGTCCATTTTCAGTGGAGCCCCGGGGAGAAAAGCTCCACATACAAGACATTTCACATACAATAAAGAATTTACATTAATGATGACATTTAGTACATATTTTCAGCTTATACAATTGGTGAAAAAAAACAATGCATAAGTAATTATTCTCAAAACAAAGATATTATACAAGCAATACAGAGTATATACATGAGAAGTTCCATATGAGTAGTTTTCATCTAGCAAAATTTGTATAGGACACTTCATGCAGTAGATGCAAAGCAGGTAATGGAATTAATTAGAGACTAGGTACTTAAACTTTTCAAACATATAGGAGGTGTAATAGCTGAGTGATAGGCTGAGTCCTGTTGCAGGGATAAGCAAAGTTGGTGGATATTGTTGCAGATATAAGTGGTGGTATGATATGAAGGTAGGCTGTGAGAGTACCTGAATGTCTCGCCTGGTTCAGTGGTAGGTCTTTAAAGGTTAGGAAGAGAAGGAAGTAGACAGGAGGGATCAATGTTCGGACAATGAGGGTTAGTAGAAGAAGGAAGTGGACAGGATGGAGAGGCAGTGTAAGTAAAAAGACAGGTGGATGTGAAAGAAGAATGCCAGAGTAGTAGAGTGGGGGGTGAGAGTAATTGTGATGGTTGAAGTTAGGTTATATGACATGTGGTGTTGGGCACATGTGCACAGCCAAGATGAGGAAAGGTGATGTTTCAGATATGTCTTAAAGAAGGTTACTGAGTGGGTGGATCTAAGTGTTGGGTGCAGGGAGTTCCAAAGTTTTGCGATGGGAAAGGAGTAAAGCATCTGGCCAGCCAAAGGTTTGGGTTTTTCTACATTTATGAGCAGGTGGTTGTTGGATAGGAGTGGTCTGTTAGGATGGCATAAAATAAGTACAGTAGATAGAGCAGGGCACATCAATGGATTATGAATGAGTTTGTGAGCTGTAGTTTGTTGGATAAAGGTGAGATAGTTGGGGAGGTCAAGCCATTTTTGGTTGTGTAATGATAAGCAGTGGTGGGATGAGAAGGAGGCATTAGTTACAAACTTAGAAATTTTGTTGTAGCATGAGTCTAGTTTGGACTTAGAGAGGACGGAATGTTGGTGAGGAGGAGGACAACGCTATAAAAGAGAAGGTAATACAAAAGAAGAGGCAAGGGAAAGGTGGGCTGATGTTTGTGTCCGTAGAGAATGCCAAGCTTTTGAAGTCCTTTTTGACACTGGACTGGATGTGCAGGTCGAACATGAGGTTTTCGTCTATGATGACACCTAGGAGTTTTGTGCTAAGTACAATGTTGATAGTACCATTTAGGGATTGAATGGTAAAGTTCTCTTTTTTTAAGGGCGTGGACTTTTTGGGGGCAAAGATTACTAGTTTGGTTTTGTTAGGGATTAGGGCAAGATGATTATTAGACATCCAAATTTCGGTGAAGGTGGGGCATTTTGGGTTAGTTGGTGTAGTTCTGAGGAGTAATTTGCAGTGCAGATGATAGTGGAGTCATCTGCATACTGGATGACTGAGCCTTGAAAGAGTACGTGTGGAAGTTATTGATAAATATGCTAAACAGAGGTGGGCCTAAAATGGAGCCTTGAGGAATACCAGTGGTGGTGTTTAGGAAAGGAGAGTAAGAGTTCTGCCAATTAGTTGATTGTTGCCTGTTAGTGAGGTAATTAGTGAACCAGTTTACAGTTTGAGGTGAGGTACCTATGTTAGAAAGTTTTGTTAGAAGGAGAGAGTGGGATATTGTATCAAAAGCTTTAGAAAGATCAAGAAGTAGTGAATATATGATTTTACCACCATCATGGGCTCAGTTGACACTGTCCATGAAGAATATGAGGCAGTGGTTGCAATATGTCCTGGCCTAAAGTCTGTGTTGGGTGGGGGAGAGGATGTGGTTGTGAGTCAGATGGTGAAGAAGTTGAGAATGAGTAAATTTTTTCCAGAATCTCAGAGGTGGGCGATAGTATATCAATGGGGCAGAAGCTGGTGGTGTCTATGTTGAGGACCCCCTTGTGTAGAGGGAGGATATAAGCTTTTTTCCAGATGATGGGCATATAGGATTCTTCGATAGATCTGTCGAGAAGTATGCTGTTAGGGTAAGCAATCGAGTTGGCTGACATTTGCGGTTATATTGTCAGAAGCATTTGTGCATGGTCTGAGTTATAGAAGCAAATTTTTAATAGCCGAGGTGGGTATAGGTGACAGAGTAAAGCTGGGAATACAGGGTGTACTGGTGTTAGCTGTGCAGGGTTCTGTGGTGGACAAGGTGTTCTTGGGAAAAGTAGTATATACACACACACATTTTATATATATATATATATATATATATATATATATATATATATATATATAAACACACACACACACACACACACACACACACAAGATAACAGAATTCCAAGTGATCATATCACTATTCAAAAACTGTCATGCTTTCCACATGCAGACAGTTTAAAACTCAAAAACGGAAGGCCGTCTGAAAGTGTCAATGAACCCATGCAGATGTTCCTCACTAACTTGCCGCACATAAACACTGCATTATAATGCTTACTGCTATTTGAGACTCTTGTTTTTGCTTTTACATTGAGAAAAA